>NC_048894.1:95913735-96239635 GCF_011077185.1 Oxyura jamaicensis | reverse complement strand
CCCCCCCCCCCCCCCCCTCATTCTTGGCAAGTTTCAAGGACACTGAAAAATTCACCATCGCATGTGTTACAAAAACAAAGAAGAATAAGTCTTTGTTGTTTGAGGATCATCGGAACAATTTCTGATGAATGCTCGGCACCCTTGCACGTGGCCTGCTTTACTATTACTGTTATTGAGATAATTTCCAATATAAATTCTCTTCATCCGCTGTTTATTTTATCAGCTTTTGGTGAGCTTTGCTGCAGATCTCCAGATGGATCACAGTTTAGGTTATGAAGGTACCTCTAACCCTGCAACAGCAAACTTTGGCCTGAAAGAAGTAATTTTTTCTTCTGTTTACAGTTCAGAAGGTGCCAAAATCCACAAAAGCGTGCAACAATCCTCAACAAAAGTTGACTCATCAGCATACCACAGGGTTACTAAAATGACATGCTGCTGAGCCCTCCCCTCACACATCACACAGCATCTTCTCTGAAGACGTGTGTGGGTTGATTTTTGCTGTATTTTTCTTGCAGGGATGGAGACAAAGGGCTATTCAGACTCTAGCCTAACTAGCCTATGCAGCAGCAAGTGGCATGGAGTACATTTAAAATGTCAGATACGTTTGTCACCTGGTCTGCTCTGGGTTGTAGCCACCCAGCCATCTGCCCTTAATGGAGAATCACACCCTGCTGTAGGTGCTGTTGGGGCTGTGCATGTGTATCTGGGGGCATTGATATCTGTCCCACCAGGGATGCCAGCGAGCATTGTTCCTTCCTATGGCACAGCAAAATGTGTAACAGCTTTGAGCATCATTTTTGCTGAGCTAGGAATGATTTGGCTTCTGTGATCGGCACACAGGTAATTAGAAAAGCTCTGAGCATCCTCCCTAACAGGTTGTCCCTGCTGAAAGCTGTGGTGTGCTGGCTTGTGTTATTCTCTGTGTTTTCACATGAGCCTTTCAGTACCAGAACTCAACACTGATGGTCACAGCAGGCCCATATTTTGGTCTGCTAGTAAAATGCTCTAAAAGCACAATACCTCTTTCTTCTCTTCATGCAAACCAGCACGCTCATCCTTAACAAAGTCCCAGAGGACTTCACTATTTATCCAAAACTCCCTTACCTTTTATATGGAATCTGGCTACCCCTGCTGGTTCACACAAATTCTCAATATCTGAATTTCTCTTGGTCAACAGCCAGATCTTGCAGGCATTGGTATTTTGCTGCGCTCTTTGGAATTTCTTTGGAAGAAATTTGCTGTGTAAGGTGACAACGTCAGTAAATATCTTGAAGAGGTGAGAGAGGAAGACACAGCTTTAGTTTTATGCAATGTCTTGGATTAGATTTTTGCACAGGAAGCTCAAAATGCCCAGAAGGGTCAGATCTGGACAATACTTCCTCTTACCCACCTTTTCAGCTATTCAGGCTTTCTGATTGCTAGCACAGCAAACAGACTTGAACCCTGGTCCATTCCCTTTCCCTTCTGTTGTTTTCTTGCCTGGGAAGGTCACCCACCAGTGTGACACCTGATAAGCCTTTAAAAGCTGACCTAGCATGGCATGTACCATTGCAGTGCTGTACAACTACCATGGAGGAGAATTTTGTTTCCTTCAGGATTCATCTGTGGCATGCTTTTCTGTAATTCCCACCTGCATTACATTTTGTGCCTCATTTTCCAGTCTGCTTTTGTTTTAGAGAAAACATAAACGCTTTGGGCCATCGCGTTACTTTTCCTGTATATCACTGGAGCAGCAGTAACCAGCGGGATTCTACCATGGGCATTCCCTGAATCTCCTCTGCAGTCCTCACTGCTCAGCCTCTGGGCTTGGGGAAAATAAACCCTTCTGTTCTCCTTTGCCCATGAAAAAAAAAAAAAAAAAAAAAAAAACATTTCAGTTTTAATTTGCTTTTTAGGTTGTTCTGCTCTCCATCCCACTGCTGGCTTTGCAGAGCACAAATAGTTAGAATATGCCATCTATGGGCCTGAGGAAGGCTTGCAAGCTTTAATAGTTGGTTATATAAGGCAGTTCTGTTATTTAAAGAGGGAGTCAAACTATATATTTCATTAAAGAAGCAATGGTAATTACTTGGAGGCAACTCCCAGGCCTTGTCTCAGAACAGTCCCATTCTAAACGTAAAACTACACAAATGCTTCCTGCTAAAAAGCAGATACTGACTGTGTGCTGTTCAGTAGCACTCTACAGCAGGAAAAGACAGAGGGAAACAAAGCTCACCTGATGGGTTTTTGTGTTTTCTGTTTGTTTGTTTGTTTTATAAAGCACCAGTATGTCATCTATATGGGTTAGTGGCTGACTTCACACAGCTCCCACCAACAACCTGGCTGCTGAGCCACCCTAAGCTTGTCTCAGACCACAGTTACCCTCTCTGTTACTCTTCTTAAAGTCATGTTCAGGGATAAATGGGGCTCATCCAGCTGGTAGCACCTCTTTAAGCTGAATAGCATTGTGTTTGGTAATAGGGTGCCAGAGGCCTTGGGTACAGCTAGCAGGTGTTCTGTGTGAGCTAAGCTTTTCCTGAAAGTGCCCTGCAGGATGAGCAGTGAGAAAACTCGGTAAGGGTATTTAGACAAATCTGGGTGGCAGTGAGGTGTTTAAGAGGGGACATGGCCAGATTCATGATGCTTCATGCTGGAGCTTCCCAGGGATCGGGAGACCAGGTTCCAGCCTTGAGCCAAGGCATGCGCTGTGGATCAGCAGGCCGGGCTCCAGGCACACGAACTGGTCAGCGCTCCATGTGGTTCATCAGCCACATGAGTGCTTTTAGCCCGAGGTAATCGGAGTTAAAATGAGTAACTCCAGTTGGCCCTCGATGAGGAACGACTAGCTCATCAGCTGAAATTATGTGAAATTTGTCTTGGGCTTCAGGCAGGCAGAGGGAGGTTCGCCCTGTAGGTGCAGGGGCTGTGGTGAGCTGGTATCGCCTCCAGGCCAGCCATTTCCCTCACTGCCCGGTGGCCCAGCTCTGCTGCTCTCAGCTGTACATGCCCATCAACGTGGACTGTGAAAGTACTTTTGTGTCCCATTTTGTGTAGCAAACACCGGGATCGGACCCTGTGAGACAGCAACTACATCAGCCAAATTTGGAGCCTGCAGGGCAGGCCCTGAGTTTTATATTTAGCACTTTCTGACAAGAGAAGGGACATTGTCTGTCCAGCACCTCTCAATAGGAGCAACTTACTTAGGTTTTTAAACATCCTAGGCATTCAAATCAAAGACGACAGCTGTTACTGCCTCCTCAGAGGTTGTCTATCAACAGCATGTCAAGCAAAGCATTTCCAGGAAAGGGGCAGTTGCTTTGCTTTATAGCTTGCCTTAAGTCTGTGCAGTTTGTTCACCAAGGCTAGAAAAGTGATTCCCAGAACAAAAGCACACAAAGTCCCCAGATCCTCATGTGGAGCCAAAATTCTGAAAATCCATACCCTAAAAAATATTACACTGCCACACAGTAGCAAATGCAAATAAGTCATGAGATAACAGATAGCAGGCACTTTACTACAGGTACAAAACACCAGGAATAAGCAAAGGAAGGGGCCATGGGCCAGAGACACTCAACCTGACCATGTCACAGGCTTGAGCATCCTCTGAATTAAATCTGCAGCCACTTTCTTGGCTAAGGCTCACTTTCTCTGATCTGCTGGTGTGGTTCACTGGATGCTCTCTCAGAGCAGAGGTGGTGCAAAGCCCCGCTGCCCTCCACAAAGTTCTACATTATCTTTTGTAGTGATGCTCTCTATGGGTCAGTGACTTGGAGAAATATTGACTCAGTCAATTATAGAGATTAAAGAGAGAAACGAGACAGAAATGTGAAGGTTTTAAGGTATGAGAGAGGTTTCTATAAACAGTGAGCTAATCTGCAAGGGGCAGCCACTCTGCACTCTCATTTAGTTGTTTCTAAATAAACATGTTCCTCAGCAAGATGTGATATTGATTCTCCCGAAGTCGCCCCTGGTACCTGCTCACTTGCTTACCACAGACACCAGTGCCATTCAGCTCATCCCATACACTTACAGCTTATCCACCACCTTTGGTGTGCTGCTCCCTCCCTTCGTGTCCTCAGATGCTGGCAGTGTCTAGTTCACACCGACTTTCTGCACAGCCTTTTACTCAGCTCATATGTATATCCAAATATTCATCTTTCTCTAAACTCCTAGCAGCTCTCCTCTGGGCTCATATTACTTTCTTTGCATCCCTGTCATGGCTCCCACTTCTCAACAGCATCAAATACATACTTTTCCAAAGCCCTGTTGTAAATAAATAATGCATTTATTTTAATTATATATATATATAATTATGCATATAATATATAATTATAGAGGGATTAGTCTCCCTCTCTGGCTACCTTTAGGACTCTTGAAGATACTCAGTGCTGGACTATGCAGCCTTTTGCAGAGCCACTGAGAGTACTGTGTGTGTCTACTGCTTGCAAATTAAAAACTGAAAAGACTAAAATGCTAGTTACTAGCTGCACTAAAATCAGTGCCAGTGCTGACCCACCAGCTTCCTCCTCACGTGTAAGAGCAAGCTGCAGCTCCAGGAGCTCCAGGAATAACCACAGGGAGATTCTGAGCTGCATGCGTTCCCCCTTTTTTTGGCTTTCCCCAGTGGTAACTCACAAAAGGAGGAAAGAGGGTCCAGGATAGATCTCAGGATCTATTCACAGCAGTCACTAGCAACTGTTTGCTCAGACCTGGGACTCCAGAGCCATGCATTTGGCTTGAAACAACATTGAAACACCCCCAGTGGTGGAGCTGCAAGGGACAAACATCATGTTGTTTCAGTGTTATATGGTTTATGCTCCAGTTTAGCACCAGACTGTGCTCCTGCAGAAGCCAGAAGGTAACTGGCTAAAAGATTTCCCTATGTGTCAGCTCCAGCTTCCCCTTCTTTATCCCAAATTTTTCAGATTGTGTAGTTTACTGCTAAACTCTACTTTTTAAATCTGCAGTTGCTAGAGGTCATGGCTAGAGTACTTTTGTTTTTTGTTCTATTATTCCAGGTGCATGGTGATACTTGGATTTCATTCACAGATAAACATATTTCTGGCACATGTATTTGAAGTAAACATCCCAGCATTTAGGTTTTCTTATTCTTAATTCTAGTATTTTTCCTGCGGGTTGTTTTAAGAGCACTGAGGAGGGCAGAGTTGTAGTTTAACAGTTACTGTAGCCTTTCCAGGGACAGAAATTAGGTATGACCATACATGTGTGCTTTTAGGTGGGGTACAGGAAAGCAAAAACAAACAAACAAACAAATACATAAATAAAAAGAAAAAGCTAATGTTTGAGACGCTGAAGATTTTTCCCCAGCGGCCCACCTGTATCCACTCTACATGTGTCCTTCCAGATGTATGCCCTAAGCCTGATACATGTAAAGCATAAATCTAAACCATATGCTGCAAACTGTTGGGCCTGGCAGTCTAAAATATCCAAGAGACCACAGGATAGAAATCTCATTACGGCCTGATGGCTGTTGTGCAAATGCTTCAAGTTCGTATTTTATCCTGACTCTAACAACCAGGGACGTCAAATTGGGAGCAGAGCGCTCGTGTTTCATCCACTTGGCAGGCGATGGCTGTGCATCACGGCGCGTTCAGCTCTCGTGTGTTTTGCTGCTTGATTTGTGGCTCGCTCCCTTCTCCCATCCCATTGTGGCAAACGCGAGAGAAATCCAGCATTTCCAGCTGGCCGAGCAATATCACACAGCTGATGGAACTGCAGTTGATTAAAAGAGCAGTCCTTGGGCGTGCAAAGCAATTATTGCATTCGTGAGGGCGATGGAAGGAGTAACAGCAGCTGAGACACGGAGAGTCCCCAGGGTGATGGCTGGGCAGGGCAATGCTGCTCGCGGCTCTCCCCTCCTGCAATCCCAAATCAGCCGGATCCGGGACATGGAGAGGGAGACACAAAACCGGGGGGTTTAGGGCACTACCACAAATGAGGATTTAATTTCATCTATTTTGACATGCAGCCTGCCTCATTTTACGATTCAGAAATGTGGACTTCGGTCAGACAGTGCTTGCCACCTCACTCTGGGCAAGCTCTGACTCCTTTTGTTATTTCTAGATGAATAAAACAGTGGAAATACCGGTGCGTGTGGAGGGATTACACACAACTTGGGCTTTCAGAAGAGCTATGTCTTCGTCTGATCTTTATGGAGAAGATTTGCTGCTTTGGAAGCCCTTGGATATCTTCTGCTCAGGGCTCAGTGGATCCAGGCGATACTCAGCTCCTCTTTGCTGGGTTCTCCATCTGCTCAGTAAGTTTTACCAGGTGTCAGAAACTCCAAAATTGTCTTTTATCCTTACGCACAAGGACAGACATCACCTGCAACGAGTGCACCTCCTTCTGAGTAGGAAACTTCCCACTTCCCCAGGTTTCTGCCCACCCTTGCTTCCCATGCCGTGGTGCCTGAGCTGGAGCTTCCCCGCACAGCCTGGTTCAGAAGCTTGCAGCGTGCTTGGTGATGGACGGCCCCAAGCCCCTTCGACACATTGGTGCAAGTCCATCACCGGGATAAGGATGAGGGCTTGTGCCTCGGGCGTGCAATACAGCTCCGCTCAGCAGAGGCTGGATGTCCCAGCAAAGTCAAGGAGAGGTGGGCTGAGAGTTAGTTACGTGCTTGCATATGTCTGCAGAGCAAGACACCAGCCTTTGTCAACATGTAACAAAGTGCATTAAAGTGTTTCATGGACACAGCTTCAGTGAGAGCATGCATAGAAAGTACTGGAGTAGGCAAAATTGGGTAACGTCAATCCCAGAAAAAAAAAAAATACTAGGCCAAGTGCCCGTTTGAAATTAACAGCAATGTTGGTCAAAAAAAATCTCCTTAAATCCTCTGGAGTCAACAGAAAAGAGGCTCTGGCACTGAAGTGTCTGCCAGATCAGATTTCATCTCAGAACGGGAAGGTTGCTGTTGGAGTTAAAAGGGTGGCCCATACCAAAGCAGGGGAACCCTGATGCCCTTTTAAAACATAGAGCTTCTATTTCCCTATGCTCCCAGTCTTGGAAAAATAAAAAATAAAAAAAATTGGCTGGTGGGAACCTTTGTGCAAAGCGTGCCTGGTGCTCTCCTCCCTCGGGCCGCCGGTGCAGGGAGGCAGGAATTCCTCTGGCACGTCCGCACCGCGAGGCTCTGGGAATTCGCATCCTCCCCGAGCCTGCTTTAGCTCACTGCCCTGGCGTCTTGGCACCCGCCTCCTGCCCAGGAGATAAGAGCGCCTTCACGGAACCGCTTGTGCAATTACCCTGCCTTCCAGGTTTGCTTTCCCTGACCTTTGGAGGGCTGCGCGGGCTACGTGCCTTTGTGCAGGAGGCAGGCTTTCTGAGAGGTGGCTGTTTCAAGGGAGGACATGCGGTCTTTTGGTAAATACCGTGTCGGGCCCGTGCAGCTCGCGATTTATTTCTAACAGTCCTGATGCACACCGTGGAGGCCAGGGCTCGCGTTGCACAAGAACATGAATCTAAAGCATTTCAGAGCTGTGAGCGAGGTGGAGAGCCGCATTTCTGAGCAAGCCGCGGAGCAGTCGTGGACTTTAGCTTTCCCTTAAGTTTCATGAAACATTTTGAACTGTTCAGTGCTTAGGAGAAAATGATAAATCACTGCAGATGAGCAGCCTGTGAATTATTCATTAAGCGTCTGGTTTTGGCACTCGAGACCCAAACTGGACGCCTAGGATCAAGGACAGAAAACTGCTGTGTGATGTTGAGCGTATCAGTTTGTCCCCACATGCACTTAGACAAGTATTTGAAGCCTCCTTCAAGTACTTCAGAGCCTTCTCATTTCACATGTCCCCACAGGGCTCACCTGGACTGGACGGAAAACAATTTCTGCACTGGAATCTTGGAGTGCAGCTCGCATTAACAGATTAAAGCTGAATATTTTATACTTAAAAGCAAAGAAAGCAGCTCATTCATTTTTAAGTCGCATTGGGTGTTTCCTGGCATTTTTACAGGCCCGAATGCTTCTTGAAAATCTGGCCCTAAGACCTTTGGTGGAAGCAATAGGGACTCCTGCTCTGTGTGCTTCAGACGTGGAAATGATCAAGGTCCTTTCTGTCTGCTGTAGTCCCAGACAAAACCAACAGCATTTACTACATCCCGAGGCAAAAGCTGGTATGCCCAAACACATGGGTTAAAAACAGCTGATGACCAAATTGTAGAGTACCTGCTTCACTCTGTGCTTTGTGGATATGCACGCATAGCCAGGTCTTCGTGTAAAAAGCTCCAATGTAGCACAGACTGCTGGTGGGACTGGGAGCAGATGCTTCATCCAACCTGGATGGATTTAAGCATCGATTCTTCTTGGTGGTGGTCGTGTTTTAAAAGCAGCAGCTCCCCAAGGAATTTCCCATGGCTGGAGAGCCAGCTTTTCTGAGAGCAAGCGTAACAGCATTGTGAAAATCTGCTTTTCCTCTTCACTTTTCGGAAGGGCAGAATAAATCAGAGCCACCAAAGGGGTGTTACAGAGCCAGTGCACACGAGTGCAGAGCCAGACTCATTTAACATTTAGCCGTCCCTGAGCTGTTCCTCCTTTCTCTGACAAAGTGAAGTGCTTTGCAGCGCTGTATCGACCCTCCCGCGAATAATCCAGAAAGCTGCACTCTCTGCTCAGCCCGGGGGTAACTTCATCAGTGCTCACCACATCTTATTTGAATTACGCGTACGGCCGGGTGTTTAAATTACAGGAAGACTTTGTGTTTAAGAGTTTCCGCATCGTGCTGAGGCTTGGGAAAAAACAGAAAGTAAGGTTTGACACATAATAAGGATTGATGTGCTACTTCAAATGCTGGTGTTACTGGAAAGGAAGGAACTTCCACAGGAAGAGCAAGGGAAATTATACAGGAATCAATAAAGGCTGCTAAAAATAGCGCTTGACTTATCTCCCGTGTGAGTCAAAATACCCTACCCGAGGGATGCACATGCTACGCCTTGGCTGGTAGGTCCAGACTGCTCTTACTGGGGCACGTGCTGTCAGGATTTCCTCAAAAGCCAATGGATAGAGACTGGCGTCTCTAGAGGACTGTTCATCACACCTAGCTAAGGAACTGCCAGCCAAAAAAAAAAAAAAAAAATGCCGTAGAGCCTACCTTTTCCCTAATTACCGTCAGTTTCACATGCTTAAAATCAAGCATGTGCTTAATTACTTTCCCGGAGAGAGCACGGAGAGCTGAGTGCCTGCCTGGTGGGACTGAACTGCTAGCTTGGAGGAAAGCAGAGGAATAAGCAAATATCCTGGAAGAACCTGACAAGCAAAACAGGGAAACGGGGAGAGCTCGCCTGCAAGGATGACTAAGTTGCAGGCTCGGAAGCGTAATAGGTCCCAGGAGAGAGAGAACATGATTAGTCAGGCAATTTACAGGTAATATGCTTTCATTATTTTCTCTTTAGCATTAATTTTCTCCAATGTCAGGCGGGAGATTTCTCAGGAGGGAGGCAGCGGATGGGGCTGGGGTGGCGGGGGCAGGGAGCAGAGCTCAGCCCCAGGGTCCTGGTACCCCAGCATCGCTGCTGTTAGCAGGGGGCTGGTGAGGCATGGAGCAAGTGACAGGGACAGTGACGGGGTTGCAGCTGTCATTTGAGGGAGGGAAGGGTGTCAGAGCACTTGCTTCACATTGGGGGGGCTCTTGGCATTTCTACACCCTCGTCGTTGTTACGTCTGACCAGCCAACTCGATCAATTAGATCTTTTTTAAGCCTGTATTTATGTGAACGCTGTTAAAGAACAACAGATTACCCGACTGGAGAATACATTAGTACCCAAGGTTGTCCTGCAGAATGTGAGAAAAGATGGCTTGGGCACAATTAAGGAGGTTTTGCTTCTAAGATTCCATTAAAGCCTATCACAAACTCTCCTCGGGGCTCCCTACACTCCTTAACAGGGTTTGTGTGAATAGACTGAGAGCAGTACAAGGCCCTAAATTTGAAGATTATAGCCTGTAACAAGTCACAGAGAGTTTTTAGCATCGCCCCTGTTAATCAGCAGCAGGCAAACATGTGCAAGAAATAATACCCTCCCCGCGTGCTCCCACCTCCAGCTTCCCCATCTTGCAAACAAAAAACTGCGAGAGCCAACAGATCTGTTCTGGCTTGTTTTATTTCACTTGATGTTTATTAAAATGCTGTGTTTGCAGTTTATATTTCTTGGCACGCTGTTGTTTCAACGACAGCTAAACAAGAACAGCAGATAGACTGAGAGGGTAGCTAGTTCCATTCAGACTTTTGGAGCAATCCTTTCAGTCTTATAGTCGTCGGATGCATTATCTGTGTTATTTATTTGCTTCTGTTTTCCTCGCTTTGGACGGCAGAAAGGAGCTCAGCTGTTTCCCTTTGTTCTCTGCTCCTTTCCGCTTTCAGTTTCTCAAGCACCAGCAGGACAAATACAGCAACATCCACGCTAATCTCCCAGAAACAAATGTTCATGACCCAAAGGAATTGTCTACGTGAATGTCTTAATTCAATAACAAAAGAAAAAATAAATAAATCCTGGCACTCAGCACCCCACATCCCCGTATTGAACCTCTCCCACCCGCCACAGAGTGTGCCCCTACCCAAACCGCCTCCCGGGGAAGGTCCCTGGCCCAGGACCTCTTTGGCAGATGCTCTGTGGCCTCAACAAAGCCCGTGCCAGGAGCTATGTGAACACTTTAGCAATGCTTTACCATTGTTCGGCGATCGGAACAAAATTGTTTAACAACAGAATAATCCGAGAGCTGTCCCCTGGGAATGGTCGCTGGCACTGTTAGTGTCTGGGTGCCTATATTGGCAAATTAGCGTCTGCCTGTGCCTCTCCTTCCTGCAGCCAGCCTGTTGAAGCTCAGTTTGTGTCTCCTGCCACGAGTCCCAGCCTCATCCTCCTCAGTCGTACCGCTGGGTGTTCGTAGCCAGGCACCACAAACTTGGTGTCGTCCGCAAACCGCATGAACTGCATAAACTTCACCCCCGTGCTCCGTCTTTCAGATAATCTGATGAAAGCTCGCCCATCATGGGCCTCCACTCACTTTGAGTGTTGTTGATAGAAGAGCCCTTTTTTTGCATATGCAATTCACAGCCAATCCATAAAACCTGTTCCTGAACTCAGGACCCAAAGTTCAATCGGCCTCAGGGAGCACAGATGTGGCTGCTCTGCCTCCCTGAATACAGGGGTGCCTTCCCGTGGTCACAATTCAGGCCCCAGTTGGAAAACATCAGATATAAAACAGGCAAATCCATCCTCTGTGAGCCATGCAAGGCTGCTTCAGCTCTGTCTACCTGCTGAAACCAAGCTGAGATGGGAAGGCAGAAGGCTTCCTTTCCCATATCCAGCAATGATAACATGTCTTGCATCAGGTTTCTTACAGGAAAAATATACTATGCCTGCGTATTTTATTTGGATGGAAAATTAATTTTCTGACTATTTCATCCTCATATTTTCTTCCCTCACTTGTCAGCTTCTTTTTTTTTTTCATCAGCTCTGAGAAATGAGGAGTTCTTCCCTCTTTATCTGGAAATGAATGGACAACTATTCCCCACGAGCTTTCTCTGTTCTGTTAAGGGTGGAATCAGCAGGCAGATACCTGACAAAGGTCAGTGAAGTTTTTAATCCTGTTGTATATAAAACCCGGTATACATCCAGGGCTGGCTCTTCTGTCTGCCAAGAGCTCCCTCATCCTCCCTGGGAGCCCTGGATATCTTTCTGGTCTCTGCTGGGAGATGCAGGCTGCCCATCTTCTAAGCAGCAATTCTGACAGTAAGGGAAGTTGCACTGACAGTTAATCACTCCTTGGTAGGCCTAATATAGGCTAATATAAATATGCTAAAATAAGGCAACGTGTTGACCACAGGAGAGCTTTCCCTTCCCCTTAAAAACAGAATTGGAGATATTTTATACCACACTGCCCCGGCAGGTAGGGACATGGGAAAAATGGTCAGGAATTACTAGGACTTGGTGGAATAAACAGAAAGCATTTGGAAAGTGGCTTGTGACCTGAAGGAAAGAAAGTCTTGGGTTTAGGCAGTGATAAAATGATGTGCAAATGCAGAAGGAGAAGAGAAGGTGAAGTCTGAGGTGATATGATCTTAAATTCAAGAGGAAGTCTTCTTATGGAGGGGGGCCTGGCTTCAAGAGCTCAGAGTGAAACCCGGGTGAAATCTGAAGCAGTCAGGGAGAAGTGCATGAAGCAGCTTCAGACAAATTCCTGCAAAGAAAAAGGAAAAAAAAAAAAAAAAAAAAAAAAAAAGGAAGAAGAAGAGAGAGGGAAGGACTCTTGGCATGAATTTGATGTTCTTTCTACACACAGGTTCATTAGCAGACGAAATTGTCCTGCAGGCAGTGGAGGCTCTTCTGCTTCACACTGCTTTTCCAGCTTCTCTGACAGGAGATAATGCCAATTGTCTTAGGCTTGTTAGCAGTGTAATTTCATGCATTTTAATGTTGCTATTCCTATGTCTGAGGCCCAAATCCTGGCTCACCAGTCCATGTGAACTAACTCTTCCTGTTGTAAGAAAATATTTGGCAGTGTATTAAAGGGAAAGATACCTTTGGATATTTTTTTTTTCTTTTTTTTCCAGGAACTTCCTTCAGTCATTCACCTTGAAGCTGATTTGAATGGGGAGGCTTGCTCCTGCAGCCTGGCAGCTGCCTTAAAAGCTAACAGGCTGTAGGGTAGTGCTTATCTTCTCGGGAGCATTCAAGTCACACATGACGCGCTCAGTGACGCAGAGTTCACTGTTCTTGTTTTATATTTATGCCTGTCACCTACTCCTTCGTTTCATCTATTTCCAGAACACCTACACTTGGTAGCACATTTTCTGAAAATAATTTGGAATAGCAAAACCAGACTTTTCCCACGGGACTCCCAAGAAAGAAAAATGTAGGTTTTATCACCATTAGTTCTTAGCTGGCACAATTTTCTAAGAATTATCGTTTGCCTAAGAAGTGGTTTTGAGGCAGCTTTACAATGTTACTTAAAGCATGCTGCACATTACACCAGATGTCACACTTTCTGTAAAAAGAGAAGAGTAGAAACCAAATGAAGGATACTTTATACTTGTGTTGAAAACGCCATCTTATGCTTCCCAGTTCTTGTGCCATGATAAAGCGTTAATTATCACTCCTCGCTCACCTTCTTGATTCACTTAACAACCAAATAACCTCTCCAGCGTCTCCTCTGTATTTTCCACACTGTGGTACAGAACCTGGATCATACATACCTCCAGCCATCTCTGGTGCCCTTTTCTGCACCTTTTCTTGTTCTGCTGTGCCATCTTGGAGGGGTGGGACTGGAACCACGCACCAGGTATTCCAGATGGATGTTGGTGGAGCTTCGCTCTTCCCCTCCTAACAAACCCAAGAGTCAATTTGTCTTTTCAACTGCTGCTGGATGCTGAACCAATGTCCCCCAGGAGACGGCTGTTTTAGAAAACAGGCACTACGTCTCTGCAGGGTCATTACCCAAACTGCCTTATGTCGTCCTTGCAGCGCTACATATTTCATACTGCTTTGCATTAAAAATAAAAAAAGATTATTTTTTTTTTTCCTCCTTGCCAGTAGGAACTAACAGAGACCACCTGCGAAACACAACCAATGGACATGAAACAGGGCACCGAGTGTCCAGGGCAGCTGCAGTGAACAGCCTGCCTCATGCTCCTGGCCTTTGCTGGCATAAGATCTTGTCTTCCCTTTCTTACAGCACTGCCAAAAGTAAGTGTTTGAGCTGAAATCTTTCCCGGGTGCCTACCTCAGGCTAGTTTAGTCTTGTTAAGAGTTGATTTCATCTGGGGATTTTTGTGGTTTGGAGGGGGTTGGTTTTTTTTTTTTTTTTTGTCTCAGGCAAAGCAGCTTATCCATTGCCAAGGAGGAGGGGATGTACCTCTTATCCATATTTGAAGGAAATAAATTTCATTTGGAAATTACTTTCATTTGGAAATTACTTATGACAGTGGGATTTGCGAAAAAGACTGTCTTTTTGCGGATAATTGTGCAGTGTTTTGTTGAGGAGGAGACTTCTGGCATCCCCACCAGCATGCATCTGATTTTTTTTCCAAACCCTTAGCCTGCGAGGAGTCCTAGTTTGCACAAGCTTCTCAGTTTTGAATGGTTAAATTTATAGAAAACCCTCCCTGAGTTAGGCATGCTTAGCTCCTCTCAGGTCATGCTGGGCACAGACACCTGAATGGGGTAGGAGACCTGTCACAGATGTGAACCCCAGCTAGAACCAGACTTGATGGAAAACTTCTCCAGGTTGCACTGGAAGAAACAACCATCAGGGTGAGGAGGAGGAATGAGGCAAAGCAGAGGAAATGGGGCAACTCCAGGGAAACAGTAGGGGAAGGGCAGGAAAACCAAGGTTCACCTTGATGCAAAGGACTGACCCGTGCTTTGATGAGGGGAGATGTTGTTTATAGGGTCCTGTGTTGTTTCAGTCCTTCAGCAGAACCTGAGCACATCAGTGCCTGGCTCCAGCCATGTGTTGCCAGCCTTACCGAGAGCACCCAGCCTGGGCTCCCTCTCGTCTGCCTGCGTTACCACCTCCAGCCCCAGATCCCAGCAAGCCGGATCCCTGCTCTGCAGGTAGGAGTTTTCCTAACCAATTACGAGTCTGAAATATGGAGCAGGTCAAAACCAAATACCGTCATTCCTCCTCCGACACACACACACAAGAAAACAGCAACCAAAACCAGTCAGTGTTTTGCTGACTCCTCACAATCACCCGGTCTCCGGAGACTGTTTTCTTTTGGCACCCAACATCAAGAATAACGTCAGATCCTAGCCAGTCATGTGGCGCCAGTGTAGAGTGAACAAAAGCCAAGGCAGTTATGGGAAAAAGGCCATTGTTCCAAAAAAAAAATAATATAAAAATTTAAATGATGTCACTCTCCCCCTTAGCATCCTTTCCAATGGCGAGTGCTTCTTTCCACAGTTGCCTGTGGTGAGCATACAAGGCATGGACTGGATTAGTGTGCTTCACAGAGGCTAGATGTTTATCACAAAACACCACATTTCAGTAAAAAAATCCCTTCCCCCTTCAATGCTGAGCTGAGCAGCACCGTCCCTTGAAGCTGGCATGAGATGTGAGGGCCTAGGGACAGCAGTGAAGGCTGGAGCAGAACATGCATCTTCTGGGAGGGAAGAGAATCAGTCGTGCGCCTCGTTACCATACTTGCACTTGTTAGGAGTCACCATTTGCATTATGACATCTGCTCGAAATCTTAATTATGGGTTGCGGCCCCACTGGAGTAGGCCCGAACAGATGTAAGAGTTATGTTCCTAATTATCTTAACACCTTTCCGGCAGGGTGTCATAAGCACAAGTTAATTAAGCCCTGTGCCAGCCCTGTGATGCAGAGATAGAAGTATTTTTTTCATTCTGATTTACAAATGAAGAAGCTGAAGGACCAGCTCACACCCGCTACTCTGTCCTGAAGCCCAAACCCTCTCCTGGTCCTTCTGCCTTAACCACAAGGTGCCTGCTCACCTGGCAGAGGATTTTTACCTCTTGTTGATAAAATTAGCAAACCACATTCTGTGCCCTGCTGAATCTTAAGAGGGTTTTCTTACAAAGATGAAAAACATGAGGAGTTTCAACATTGCCCACATTTCCCCCTACCTTGGTGACCAAGAAATGTCTCCAGCCCAGGCTGCCCCCTTTCAAAAGCCCAAGAGCCAGCCATCGCCTAGCCACGGATGCACTCCCAGGTGCCCCCCTACTGATAAAAGTCATTAGTCAGGCAAGTCAAAGCTCACTAGACATCCTACTCTCCCTCCAGACCTTCACAGGAAAGGAGAAGACTTCATGAAGTCTTGGAAGACATCACCCTTCCAGCCCTCTTGCCACCCACCTGTGAGCTGGGTCCTTCAAGAGGCACACAGATATTCCCTGGCTGCTCTAACTGTGGGGAAAGGGCTGCCAACAGGGAGTTCTGGGGCAAAACAGGCTCGGTGGGCTTTTGCTCCTTGCCAATAGGCAAAGCATGCACACCAGCAAGGGCAGGGAAAGGTACTCTAGCGTCCCAGACAAATAGTGATCTCTTTCCACTGGCAAGCATCCCCTGAAACTGTGTTTTATTTTTCAGATCAGTTTCTGGAAGTAAAAATGCAAGATTAAAACTTTAGACTTTCCAGAGCTGTTGAGGGCATCTTGAGCAATAAGACGGAGACGTCATGAAAAGGTCTTTAGGGTGACCCAAAGCAGACACATAGAAATTAAGATAAGCAGAATTAAGCAACTAAAAAGCTCTGCCTTGAGTTCCCAGAAGTCTTTGCTAAGCATAACTTGCTGGTGATGATAGTGATGATAAAAATCCGAGGCACCAGCCCTCAGTTTGGAGGAATCTCATAAATTAAATTCTCTCTATTTCACAGTCTTTTTATTGTAAGATCTCTCTGGCAAACTGGCCTATACCTAGAGTGCTGAATGCAAGCGCCTTTTGTTTAGAAGTCTTCAAGCTATCGGGGAAAAAATAGGAAATATGTTTCAATCAACTTTTGATTTTTAGATTAATATTTTTATAGTATATTAATTTATGGTGGATTTAGGGGAATTGGCAAAATTGATCTCAAAGACATGTAAGTTTAGGAGCAAGTGCTGTAGCACCATCCTGCTCTGTAGTCGCTGTACCAGTCAAAACAGTATCTAAGAAAATACACCTTGGCAAACGTGTGAATTATTGTGAAGCCATTTTTGCTGGTGTCATGCATTTTGAAGAAAAATGTGCCATGGAAAACTGAGGCTTCTTTGTTGAACTGCTCACGCTGGTAAGCTAGAGGCAGACCCGTACTTAGGGGAAACGCTGTTGAACAGATGGGATCACTGTTTTGCACATGATTCTGGAATGCAATAAAATTGTTTGGTTCTGGGAAAGAGCTTTTCCTCCCATTATACCACCAAAATGGCCAAAAGGCCTGATTCTGAAAGCCATACCCCTGCAAGTAATCCTCATTCATGCTTCAGGAAAACGTGAATTATGAAGGAAAAAAGAAAAAGCATAGGAACATCACTTCTGCAGAGACATTTCCTTATTGTTTTGTATAAGAAGGTGCAAAGGCGAGCTCGCTTTGGAGGAAAATAGACACAAAGAGCATGGCTAACAGCAGAAACACAGGAAAAAAAGTAGGTAAATGCCTCACAGCTGACAGCCTGTGAAGAGTTCAGCAAACTGGGCTGGAGAAACAGTTTCAGGGATGCTCTGTGAGATTGCCCTCTTCAGCATCGTGACCCAGCAGTCCTTAATATTTCACATCCCTTTTTGCCTTGCAGTGGATGGCAGTGCAGGATGAACTTTAGGTCCGGAGATTAAAAAATCGGGCCCTTTATCCACAGAGGTCAGGGAAAGTCACTTGGACGAAAGGCTTACGGACGGATTCTTGGCTGGTATAATTTGTCCCGGCCCCCAAAAAGTCACAGTAAGGCTCTGCTGCTTTGCACCCACTGAACATCTGGCCCTCGGCCTGTGGGAAGAAGGATAAAATGTGCCTCATGCTTCATGCATTTCTAAGCAGCTGCTTTGAAGGACTCCTCACATGGGACTGTGTGCTGTTGCTGAAAGCTCTGGAAAGGATCGATTGTGCACAAACATTTCAAAACTTCAGCGTTTACAGGGCATGAACGCAGGCTGGAAGAAATCTCTAATGTAGTAAGCTGCTTCTTGGCAAATCTCTCTGCAAATCAGGTGGGTGAGGAAGAGATTACGTCCAGTCCCAGACGATTAAGAGCTTCATGATGCCTTTCCATGCGGGATCTGCTTCACTAGCTCTGACAAGATCAGGTGGTTCCTGCCTGGTACAGCTATGTGCAGCAGTCTGGCAAACATTGGATGGATTTTGCTGTGTGAATATGTGTGACCTCTCCCTCTGTTATTTATTTATTTATTTATTTTAAATCATTATTAATAATCAGGAACTACATCTTTCAATGTCTGTCTTTATCTTAGTATGGTAACTGCTCTAGCAGCTCTGCCAAAGAACTTTTGCAAAGAACAGGCTTAAAAAGTCACCTGGTAATATTTTTTGGTAAGAAGTTACATTTTTTAGGGATTCAAGTCAGTAAGTGAAAGTCAAAATTGGCACACTGTAGGACTCCCATTGCTTCATCAGTTCCTTATTATTTTTCCTTACTATCGGGTGATGCCTCCATCCACTTCTGAGGGGGCTTGACCTAATAGCTAGGCATGAGACCTTATACATTCCTTAAAAACGTAATGCAGGAATACAGGGTTAGTTTATTTATTTGTTCCTTTACCTTCAAGTCATTTTCCAAATGGAAGCTTTCAGAAATTATATTTTTGTTAAGATTTTGGTTATTCCTTCCAGTTAACTGCATCCCACGCCTGGCTGAAAACCTCAGTGTTTTTATGAGGAACTGAGACTGAGCTAAGGTTGTGTACTGGGTCTGGCTGGGATGTTAACTTTCCCTGCAGCAGCCCATACAGTGCTGCGCTCTGCACTTGTAGCTAGAACAGCAGTGGTATCACACCAGTGTTGTGTCTGCTGCTGAGCAGTGCTGGCACAGCATCAGGACTCTCTCTAACCCTCCTAGGGGGTGGGCAAAAAGTGGGAAAGAAACATCAGCAGGGCAGCTGACCTAACCCAACCAAAGGGATATTCCGTACCATATGATGTCACACTCAGCAATAAAAGGTGGAAAAAGGAAGAAGAGGGGAGGGGTGGGCTCTCGTTGCGAAGACGTCTGTCCTCTTCCCGAACACCGGCTACATGTGTTGAGGCCCTGCTTCAAGGACGTGGTCAAGCATCGTTCATTTGTGGGAAGTGGAGAGTAATTTCTTTCCTCTGCACTTCCACATAGCCTTTACTTGTTTTGTTTAGTTATTCCCTTTCCCCCTCCCTCTTCTCCTTTCCCTTTTTTCCCTTTAGTTGAATTGTTTAATTAATAATAATATTTCCTTAATAATTTTTTTTTTCTCTTTAATTAAATTATCCTTATCTCAACCCCTGAGTTGTTCTTTCCTTTACTTCTTCCCCTCCTCAAATGAGGAGGGGAAGTGAGAGAGTGGTTGTGGTGTTCAGCTGCCTAGCACAGTAAAACCACCACAGGTTGTACTCTCCTACCTTGTTACCAAAACCCAGCTTCAGCTTCCAGGACTAAAAAATATGCCAGACAGCATTCCTATGAGTTAAATGGTTACCCAAAATAGAATAAACACAGTTTGCAATTGAGAAGAATTAGAGAAGGATGCCACAGGGCTGGTTTCTCTGTTCACTAAGCAAGTTAGATAAGCACTTGGACCATAAGCAGAAGGAATTATGTCTATAGCAGTTTTCTCTTACTGGCATTAAATTTTAAAATTAATAGTGATGCTTTTCCTACTATTCCTTTAATTTATGAAGATATGGTCAGCTTATGTCCTTTAGAAAAATTGGTAGCTACAGCAGAAAAGTTACTCCAGTTGCATTGTGTTTTTACTGCCCATTCTAACTTAAATCATAGTTTCACAGAGGAAAGGTGCTTGGGAAGATAAAGATGATGTCAACTACATGAATTATTTGATAGTACAGGACTAATTAGAAGATGTATCCTGTGCTTGCCAACTTATAATTATGCTTCAATTTACTGGAGAAGTAGGACCAACTGTAAGAAGGGACAAAGTGAAGCATAGCTTTATCTTGGGGGAAGAGAATCAGGCAGACACTCCTGCACACCAGGCCTTTGATAAGAAGTGTCTTTAAATTAATTATTAATTTGGGGATTAGTGTTCAGGATAAGCAAAGAAAGGAGAAGATGTCGGTAGCACGGATCAGTGTCCTGGAGAAATCCTGGGAGCTGCACAGGCAAACATCCATCTCCACCCTCACTGGTGGGTGCTGCAGTGCATGCAGCTCAGCAGGTGAGGTCTTCTCAGCTACAGCTCTGACCTCTCATCTTGGAGTATGTAATAGCACTCAAACCTCATGCAAAAGGTTTCCTTGGCTTATTTTATAGCAAAGTCATGCAAAAAGTTTCCTTGATGCTTCACTGCTCTGGTAGAGAAGTGCGGGGCTTCCCCACACCTGAGAGCAAACAGCCACCTCTCTTTACTCTTTTTCCTATTAAATGAACACATGGGTCTGGAAGGCCTGAAGGCAAAAGCTCTTAAAAGGGAAGAAAAAGAAGGCGTTCCACCAAGAGGGCAGGGACAGTGGAACAGCAGAGTTCTCTTCTCCTGGTGTGGCCATCACTGCCCCATGGGCAGCCTCCTGTGCCATGATGTCCCCTGCCATTGTCCTCTGCAAACAATAAAGTAAAAACCATCCCTGTTGTGGCAGGAATGCCGCTCCATGCACAAAAAGCAACAGTTTTCATCCCAACTCTTCTCCTCTTTTTGCCATGCTGCGGTTTTCTTCGCATTTAGAGAAACCAGAACCAGTCTGGCATTGCAGCAGTTCCCCCAAGCCCTCAGGACTTAATGTTTGTAACTCCTGCAAATTCAGTGTGGGGAGAGGGGGAAAATGAATCCCCGGATATGAGCCTGGGGTATTTTTTTACCTCTCAGAGCATGTAGATGACTGTTGTTAGCACTGACGAGGCATGCAGCCAGTCAGTGAAGCCCCTTGCACGCTGAAAAACACAATTTCATCCCTTTAGGTCAGAAACAGGGCAAACAAATTACTGGCTACCAAAGCAGACGAAGATTTAAAGAAATAGTTAAGGGAACGTGATGCCTTTGGCTGGTGACGACAGAAAAAAAAAAATAAAAAAAAAGGAAAGAGAGAAAAGGTGCCTGAGTAACAGCAGTTAAATTAAAACCATCTCGGTGGCTGAAACGTGGCAGGAGTGTGAGGAGGAAACCAGCTGGTAGGAGCAGCAGCTCCCACCGTGACATGGGGCTGGGCAGCCCCGGAGCACACGCATTTTCGGGTTCCTGCTCATCGGTGGAGAAGAAGGCCCTGCTGGTTTCTGAAGCTGTCCTCGTCGGGCCTGAGCTCTGTTCAGGACGTAAGGGTGTAAACCTGAAAGTAATTTGGAAAAGTAAAAAAAAAAAACCTGTGTGTCTCAGCAAATTTTAATAAATAGACTGAGCTGAAGCTTGGATCAAACCTAATATATTCTATTAACTTATTATTGTGTTTTTCTGCTAATTAAAGCATACAGTCAGGTTTTCATGCTCCGGCCTTCTACCCACCTACTTCAGCCTCACCAGTGAGCTATCCGGAGACCAGTCATTCTCTGGACCAGACTGGGGAAAAATGGCTCATCTTACTTTTACATACTAATGGATATATTTAACTCAAATTGGATTTCATTTGACTAAGACACTTGTATTTCAAAAGTCTGTTCGTCTTCACGTTTGAAGTCACGGAGATCTGAACAAAATTGACATTAAAGTGTTATTCAGGTTAGTTGACGCGTTTTCTTTTGGGAGGAAGAAGTGATCAGCTAAGAAAAAGCAACAGAAAGGGAATCTTGTTGAAGTGGCTTCAAAGACATGGCAGATGAGGAGAGGGCCGTGTATGCATGTGGTGGAAATCGACGGGGCAGGGCGAGTGGAAGTCCCCTCAGCTCTCTGTCACGCTTTGGAAAACCGGTCTTTATGCTTTATGAACACAGCATGGCTTTTATGTCATCATGAATATTTGTGCTTTTTGGTTCACTTTTTGGGATTCCCCCTGCGGTCACAGACAGCTCGGTAGGCATTACTAGTTGGAAAGGGGTTTGTTACTATGGAAAGGATGGTAATGGAGCTTAAAGGAGCATGAAATACCCAAATAAACTTAATAAGCACCAAATTTACTTCAATTAACGTGAACATTTATTGAAAATCTATGAAACTTTTTATTTATCGAAACTAGGAAATCCAACCCCACACCGACAGGGCCCCCCCCTCGCGGCTGCCATTTTGAGGCCAGCCGCAGGCCCGAAGGGGGCACAGCCCCGGGGGGGGGGGCGGGAGCGACATGGGGGGGGCTCAGGGGCGGGGCTCAGACATTCGGGGGCGGGGCCTAGCTGCGAGTGGGCGTGGCTTGGCGGCTGCGGGGCGTGGCCTAGCACAGGGGGCGTGGCCTAGCCGTCCCTGCCGCCCGCCCCGCCGTTGTCCGCCGGCCGCGCGCGCGGGGCGGGAGGGCTCGGGGCTGGCGGCGGTGGCGGCGGCCCCGGGAGGCGATCGCGGTGCGGCCGCGGCGTCGGGAAGATGAACCGGAGCTTCAACAAGTCCCAGACTCTGCGCTACCTGGAGTGCAGCGCGGTGGAAGTGAAGAGCAAGGTGAGCGCCGCCGCCGCGGACGGCAGCGGGGACGGGAGCGGGGCGGGCGGGCGCCACACAACCGCCGCCGCTCGATCTTTTGTTTCACCGCCCGCACCCCCGGCGCTCGGCGTGCCCGGGCGGTCGGGAAAGTGCCCCCCGTGCTACCTCGGTACCGCCGTGGTGGGCAGCCCCGTTTTGCAGCCGCCGTGCTCCCGGAGGGAAAAAAAAAAACAAACAAACAAAAAAAAAACAAACGTGGCCGGCTGGGTGGGAAGGGGGCGCCACCAGCCTTCAGGGTGCCCCCACGGGTAGCACTGGGGTCGCCAGCCCCAAGCTGGGAGCGAGCTTCGAAATGGAGGGTGGGCTCCAGGTGCGGGGAGGTCGGCGGAGGCTGGTTTTAGGGGGATAAAGGGGGTCCGGGGGAAAGCTGATGGCGAGGGGCCACGCAGGGGCATCGTACCTGTAGGAGCGTCGTGCCCTGGTGGGGCTGGTGCCCCTACAGCCACCTCGTCCCGCACCGATGGTCTTGGGGCAGCCCTCTGGAAACGGCGACGGCTTTCGCAGATCGGATGGACCTGGGGAAACAAGCAAGCAAACAGGAGAAGAAATAAAAAACGAAATCAAAAATAAAATGAGAAATGAACCCCTCCAACCGTCGTGTGCGTTCCGTAACCAGCCTCCCCAGCCCTGGGCTGCCGCTGTTTTGTAAGCGCCAGGCCTGTCCCGGCCTGCCCCAGAACGAGAAAGTTGAGTCCCAGAGCTCGCGGCTGCCTGGGCACCCACCCGCGGCCAAGCCCGGCCCCAGCGCCATGCTGGGCACCCCCCGGGGACAGGGGATTGGAGTCTGGGGTCTTGGGGAGCCCCCGAAGGGCCGAGGACCCCCTCAAGGTGAGAGGGTGCTGCTTTGGAGCAGCCTCTCCTTTTCTGCACAGGCTTGGGGCAGCCATGAGGGAACCCCCGTGAGAAATTATCAGTGGGCAGTTTGGTGGGTGATGGCGTGAAAACATGACTTTTAAAATTGTTTATATGTTTTTGACGGGCTTGCCCCTCTTACGGTAGCCGGGTGGTTCCCCCAGTAAGGATAAGCAGCCAACCAGCTGGTGTAGTGCAGTGGTCGCCATTCAGATGTGGCGCCTGTGAAAACTGGCCGAACTTTTTCCAGGCTAGTTGAGGATTAGCTGTACCTGAATTTTGTGTTTCTTCTCCAAAGGAAAGTTCTTGAAAGTGCCCTTAGTTACTGGAAGGAGAGAGATTGTGAGGTTCTCAGTACCATCCCAGATGAGACACTTCTTTGGCAATCCCTAGGAGCCTTAAATCTCATGATTTCTGATGCATGTCAGGGGATTACTTTAAAACGTAAATGAATAAAAAGGGAAGGAGCATCCTGGCAGCCAGCTCTGATTTATCAGCGTCTTTCTTGCACGGCGTGAACGTGTGAGCTTCGTGTGTGACGGGATTACAGCTGGTCCGAACTGACTTGTACCTCTCCTGGACCGAGCCTGACCCATCACGCCAGCTGGGAATGGGGCCCCAAAGGATGTGGCCGCTCCCGATGCCTCTGTCCATAGACATTTTGATGCCTTGTGATTCTTCCAGCAGGAGCATTTGGAGTGATGTGTTTCCTGGCTACAAATCTTTGCCAAAGGACTAGTTTCGTGGCTCTGTATAGTACTTCTTGGTGTATGTCAGGTCGACTCTTTTCTCTGGGCAAATGGAAGGTGCTTCACAAGTCTCCTGCTCATTGTGCTGCAGAAGGTACTGAAGGTGAAGTTGGAGCACGAGCTCTCTGTGTGCATTTGTTCTCAGACATGGCAGTAATTACAATTGCAATAGTCTTCTGCTTTAAGAAGTCATCTTCCTTCAGGCTCTGTGCTTTCTCCCTGCCTGTCTCCTCCCCTGAAAGCTGGCCTTATAATCAAAACACTTAAGAGCTTATTGCTGGATGGGAGAGCGGAAGGAGAAAGAGAAACCTGCTTAGAAATTGGCACATGTCATAGGAAAATAATAATTGAATCGTAATTATATCTTATCCCTTTTCTCTTCTCGAGTCTTTCTCAACAGAGTAAATTAGAAGCTCGGTTGTTATCTAGGTGTTGTCTGCATAGCTCAGAATAAATGTTTCAGCCCTTTTAGGCAGGAACTGAAGGCACATTATCTTGCTGGCTTAAAACAACTGTGTATTCTCATGTGTCTAGTACTCTGTGGCTCCCTTCCTCAGCCTGGTGACAAGAGGAGTGAGTGTCTGTTCCCTTTGAAGAAATTACCTCTAATCTCTGGAAAAGGTTTCCAGATGACTCTTTCTCTCCTCTTTACCACGATCTCCAGAGCAAACAGTGTGTGGGGATTTTTGTTTGTTTTACTAAGAATCTGGCATGTTGGCATGAGATTGCAGCCCTGTTTTCATTTTCTCTCTCTAGCTTTGCAGAGAGGTTGAAGGTCCCTCTCTCCATGAGTAAGCTTCCAGAAGAACAAAAGCTTATGAAATGGGAATTACTATACGTTAATGCTGAGACTTCCTCTTTAATTAGTTCCATGCAGTCAATTTTATCTCACCCTCCTCCGATCAAGTGAAAAATATAAATATAATTTTCTGAATTGCGCATATAGCTATTCAAATAGGAGGGTAGCTATCAGCTAAGCGTACACTTCTTGTCCAGTCACTTGCATGCTCTGGAATGGTAGAGGTATAAGATTCCCTCGGGCCTTTAAATGGTAGCTCTCTGACTTGGTTGGGGGAGAGTGTTTTTGCGTTTTAAAGCTGACAGTGTTATGTTTCTGGCTTAAAAGCAGTGTAGAATTATTTTTTTCCTTCTCCTACTACCTTATTCCCTGTAAGGTGTATATACCAGTACAAATTAACTTTCGGATTTTCAAAGGGACTCTTGGTTCCCCCCCAAAATAGTCCTTTAAAAAAGCCCTCTTGTTTAGTTGCTAAACCTTTCTAAAGGATGAAAACTTTCAATAGTAGCTGAGGATTATAAAAGCACAGCTACCTGACTCAAGTGCTGTTTTGGATACTGGATGGGAGATTGTGACATTTCTGCTATATTAAGTGTCATATTTTCTTGTATTAACAACTGATTTACAAGTTAACAATATGACTAACATCTTTCTGCTATAAACAAACCCATTAAGATAAATATATCCACTTAACTATAACCATATTTCTGTTGCTCTCTCCTCCCATCCTGTTTCTTCTCTGTTCCAGTAAATGGTGGTGTTCAGCTGAATGCTGCTACTGGATTTTTAATAAACTTTTGGTCATATTCCAATGGGTCCAGGATATAGATGTGATAGTGATATGGTCCTTGAAGACAGAGGGCATGCTTGGGGTCAGCTGTGCTCCGTGCTTTTAGAAGTGCCTAGCAGATAAAATGGTGTCTTTGGGTCTTGGACACGTGTGTGAGTCAGGCAATGCTTCAGCAACTCTCTTCCCATGTGCTGGGTTGGAGTAACAGCCAAACACCTTGTGGGTGCCTTGTCTGGTGTGCATGTCATCTTGCTTCATATCAGAAGGGCACCTCTGGCTGTTACGTTAAAAAAAATAGCTGTTTTAACCTGCAATGCCTTTTTTTTTCCCTCCAGAAGTTGCTGATGCAGTTCAGATAACTTTAACAATATTGCACGTACACGTGACACTTCAGCTCTTGCCTTGCACGTTTGAAATGTGTAACACCAAGCGGTGTGTTAGCTGTATCGGTAGTGGTAAGAGCAAACTTGCCTTTACCAGTCCCCTCCAAAGAGACTGTAAAGGTCTGCTTCTCCTCTGTCTGGTGTTAACCAATTGAGAGAGGTCTACAGATAGTCTTTTCCATCCTTTTGTACTTCGTGTGATTTTCCTCTAACCCTGAAAGTCATGCAGGCCTTCTGGAGTTCAAGAAATGTTTTCCATGTGCTGCACACTTCAAAAGTGCTGAAGAAGCATCGCTCTGTTTTGACGTCCTCTAGGTTTAAAACGATGTAGTCTACTTTAAGTTTCTAAGCAGTACTTTAGTTTCTTCCAAGTTAGGATCATACTTCTCATACCTAGAACACAATGAAAATAATTGCAGTGAAAAGCCCTGTGACCAGCTGATTTTAACCGCTGGTTTTGAGCTTCAAAACAGTTGATTATATGCAAACCAAATGTGGCACGGACTGAGAAAACCGCAATGCTTCCCCTCTCAAATGAAGACAGTATGCCACAGCAATATCGACTTCAGTCAGTCTGGATTTTTGCAAAACGTGTCAAGAGGAAGATCTCGGGCTGTAAACGTTAACTTGTTAAGAAGTCTTATGCTTGCTCTGTTCCCTCCGTGTTTGCCGAGCTGCTGACAGCAGGTACCGTGATTATCCCTACGTACTCACTACCATGTGCTGAGCTGCTGGTTCCTCTGTTTTTACAGCTCTTTGCTTTTCATGGCAGGGTGACTTGCTGAAGTGGTCACACTGAGGTCCGTCATTGAATTCATTTGAGAGAAAGTGACCACAGTTGGGTGAGTTACTGTACATCAGGCTGGGGTGGTGCCAGCTGTGCTATGCAGGTGGCTGGCACTGGCCAGAAGGCTAGCCCTTGCCATGCTCTTCTCTGCTGGATCCCACCTCCAGCTTCTCACCCTTGCTTTCATAGCCGCTCTTATCCTAGTGGCTCGGGAGTTTCTTCTGATCTTCTCGAAACTTCATCCGACAAGTCTGTCTTTTGGAGTTGGCTTCTGAATTTTAGCCCGGGCACACTGAAACAGCCCTAAAGGGCACCAAACAAGGGGCCTTTAATTTGCTGAGGTGCTGTATAAAGCTGAAAAGCTGTTTACAGCCGGAGTCAGAAAGGAATGTCTCCTCTCGGAGGTTAAAATACCTGTGGAGGCTCCGCAGTCCAGCTGCCTGCAGGACCAGCCACCTCTGAGGAGTTCTTCAGGGGGCAATTAATAGTGCTGTCCTCAGTAGTCCCGTATCACGCCTCTGTAAGAGGCTTTGTGGGTGCTTAATCGGGGCTTTTAGTAGCCAAGAAGCACTTCCCTGGACGGATTGCTTGTCCCTAATTACATTTACAATGCAGGCCAGAAGTTAACGATGAAACATACCTTCTGAGCCATTCCCTCCCTCTGAGGGCAGGCAAAATCTCCCGGCGCAGTTAGTCCCGCTCCCATTGGAAATTCCTGAAGCTAATGGAGGCAGGAATGTCTGGGGCAGGGCGCGGTGCAGCAGCCCCAGGGCCACCCGGCCTGGGGCCATCCCTCTGCCTCCCTCCCCAGCAGGCGGCTCCCGGTCCCCGTCAGGTCTGGGCAGGTGTGCCCGCGCATCAGGTCCCTTCTCTGCGGCCCTGTGCTCCTGTGAAAGCTCTGGCGGGAATTAAAGGGTCGTGAAGTTGAGTTAGCAGCCAGCAAAGCGTTCCGTGTGTCTTGTAACCGTGTGGGTGCATCCCAGAAAATGGTCAGCAAATGGTTTGCTCTGGCTGGAGACCTGTGGCAGTGCAGGGCCGCCCTTCAGGGTCGTGGGTTTGTGCGCTGTCGGCACTGTGTAATACCAGGCCTCCTGAATCCGTGCTCCTTTGTCTCACTGGGTGGCAAGGAGACAAACGGTCCCTTCCCCCTCACGCTAATGGCATGTGCCATGGATGTATGGACGGGTGATGCTGAGGTCACGGGTGCCAGGGGAGGCTGCGTGATGTCCGTGTGCCCAGTGGTCAAGAACGTAGGTGAGGGAGGGAAAAGGGTGAGCTTAGTTCTGTCCAGGCTGCCCTTGACCGGCTGAGTTTCTGTGAAGAGATCTGTAAGGGATGGCAAGGGAGCGGAGGCCCATCTCTTGGGGAGGAGTTGATACGAAAATGGTGTGGACAGGTTTTTGAGGACTGGGCCTCGCAGACCCCTGGGGAAGGTTGAAGGGGTTGCAAAGACAGTTGCAATGGAAGGCAGGCACAAATCGTGTTGGAGTACTCTGAAAATGCAGAGGAACCACTGATGATGGGGGGCAGAATGAGAACTGCAGGTACTGGAGCACGGCTGTGTTTTGTGGGGGCAGTGAAAGGGGAGACTATGAGGGAGAGAAGGGCAGGGCAATGATGCCAACTGGGGAAAAACATTGAGGGAGATGGTGGCCGAAGTGTCTGTGATGGGATTCCTGTGAGGACTTGCCTCTAGAGACAGCCACTGTGGGACTGGGAGAAGCACGAAGGAGAGCTGGGTGAGCAGGGGAAGACGTGGAGAGGGGAGAAGGGGAACAGAAAGGTTAAGACAGAGGTGTGGCAGCAGAGCTCAAGTCCCAGCTGAAAACACCCGGTACAAAACCATTCACCTTTTGTCTCTGCTCCTCTTTCTTTGCCTCTGCTCCTTACCAATAAAGCAGCCCTGATCAGGTCTTCCTCATTCTGAGAAGCTCGCAGGTAAGCAGAAATTACAGTCTGCAAGGCTGAGAGTGTTTGTTTTTCTTTCTGTCCCTGATACTCCATGGGAGAAGTAGGTGGCTAATGTAATTCATGTTTATTGCTAAATGTTGCTCTTTGATGTTTTCTTATTACAATAGCCTAAACTAGAAGCTAGCAATGAGCTAGAGGGATGGCACCTTGTAAACACTTCTTTTTTCACCCTGTAAAATTTTTGAAACTTGCCTTTTAAAAAAAGAATAAAAGGTCTGTTTTGCTTGCAGAGAACTCTTCCATTTCATTTCATTTCTACAGAACAGCAACCCTCCAAATAAACAATCCTGCTCCCTCATAAATTCCTGCTCCCTCCTCTCCCCCATCCTCTCTTCTGCTCTCCCTGCTGCACCCCAATTTAAAAAAAGAGAAGTTGGTTGCTGTTGGTCAGCCTGTGTAAGTTTTGCCCAGCTAGCAGTGGCTTTCTTCTTCTTTAGAGCAACTTATCAGAACACTTTGCCTTCTCTTGTAATTATTTTCTTGGCTTCTGTTTTTCGTTCGGGGCTCCTGCTTGCTGTATAGCATTTTGTTTGCATGCTTTTGGTCATTTAGTTGCAGACAGCGAGTGTAGTGGCTGGCAGATACTTCGGAGGAACTTGGAACAGAGCGTATTCTTTGTGAAGCAAAATTTACATTTCTTTCTGAATTTCTTTTCCTTTCAGTCATAATGAGCTCTGTCAGTCTAAATTCACTTAAGTTTCCTCGGACCCTCCTGTCCTCTGACTCCTGCAATAAGTGGGTGAGGTATTTGCATTAGATAAATAGGTCAAAATGATTTACTTCATGATGGAGAGCTGATCTGCGTGTTAAAGCTGTTAGTTTGTCAAACAGTGTAATACAGTATTGTTCTGGCAGAGACTGCTGGCAGACGCCAGTCCTCGTGTCTCTTTCTTTGGAGTTATACACTAAGGATGAACTTTGTTTGTAGCTTAGGAAAGCAGACAGTCATCTTGGCTGTCTTTGCAAAGCCCTCATTGAATCTGTAGTTTCTGGAAGATACGTGGTAGGTGTTATCTTGAAATCCCGGCTGAATACAATGCAGAGCACCCAGTCCCTGAGCCGTGTGGCACTGCAAAACCTATTATTACTGCGATACTCTCTATCAGCCTCATTAGGGATGATGAATGAACGGTCACTGCTGAAGCATTTTTTTCCTGTTCTGAAAAGCCCCACTGACAATGGCTGCTGCCTGTGTGTATGCCCAGGGTAAACTCATCAGCTAAACCACAACTACAGCAGTACTAACGTTTAAACAACGCAACATCGTCTGCGCTATCTGCCTAAATCCCTTTTGAAGGGGCTCTGTATATTCCTTCCCTTCCCCTGCTCCCCCCTGCGGGATCGCCACCCTGCTCCCTTGCATCCTGTGAAGGCAGACATGAAATAAATGCACTTGTTTATCGCTGTCCTGTTCCTACGTGATGGAAGCTGTCCGTGGGCTTTCCCGAGGCTGAACAAGTGGGTCTGACTACACAGCGTTCACATCAGACCTCAGTACCCCAAGCCTGCGGCTGGATCCCCGCCGGTGGACTGTTACCCACACGGCACCTTCTGCTGATACCATCGTCTCAAGTGTGCCTGAGGACGTGCCTGCAGGGCTTATGCTGGCAGGCCTGGCCTCTTCACCGGTGTCAGCAGGCCCTATGGGCCTGGGTGGCATCACAGGCTGGCTGTTGTACCAGCCGGGGTGAGTCTGCACAGCATCTGCTTCCTTGAGAGCGCTGTACCTGCTGATGGTTCTGTGCGAGCCTCTACAAACGAGCATTTACTGGGGCTAGCACCCAAGCACCATAGCCTGGCATGATGCTGTGGTGCCTAAAGGAACCCCACGTTCCTGCTGAGGTGTGCCGAGCAGGAGGTGCAGCCTCCCCAAAGCCTCCAGAGATCTTGTCCCTGCCTCTTGAGTTTGCCATGTAGGTGCTTCACTTGTCATGGGAACACGGCTTCTTCTCTTTTGGTTCTGGGAGAAAGAAAACTAAGATATTTTTCAGATAAGGATATGTCAGCTTTCTTTTGGTTTAAAAAGTTGTCGCTCAGATTTTTTTTGGAGAGGAGCAGGGGGTGGAGGACAAAGAGGGACTGTTTTTCCTCCATTGGAACCAGCTGTGGGTTGTTTGGCTTTTGTGCATCTGGATGGGCATTCTGAATTGAAATCCAAACTGGAACCAGCAGTTAATATTACAAACAAGCGGCATAATTTGACTAAACAAGCTTTCAGATGATCACAACTAGGCTTTGATGCTGAAGGGTGGGATTTTCGTAACTGCGGAAGTAATTTGAGAACACGCTTGCACCCAAAGCCAGTAGGGCTTTTCTTTTTTTTTTTTTTTTTTTCTCCAAGATGATTATGGTGATGATTCAGACTTCTGTTAGTCTCAGCAGAAGAGTGGCTTGCATATGTGAGTTGATTTAACTGCGAACCTTTAAGCGAGTTACTCTCCATTTTGAGGAAAAACTTACCTACAGAAAAGTCTCTGTTTTCTTCAATTGTTTTTGTTTGTTTTCTTTGTGGTTTCTTGCCCTGATACTGACTGACTTTGCAAATGAGAGCTTCCATGAGGTCCTAGTCACAACCTGTCTTGTTTGTGGATTTATGGATATGGTTCCTTGCTTTCAGGAATGAGTGAGCATGGTGTAGAGCTTCAGCTGGTGAACAGTAGATTACTAGTACTAAACAACCTAAGCTATGGAAAGAAATGTACCAGAAGGATGATTTAAGCTACATAGTTCAACTGCCTGATTTCTTTTAGATGCCTAAAAGAAGCTGAATGAAGTTTCACTTCATTCATTCCCGTGATAGGAGAATCTAACCGTTTTCTCGTGCTCTTAATAGCATGCTTGGTTTCTGATATCAGAAATAAGGCTAACTGAAGTCTTTCTGCAATCAGTTCCTGACTTAAATACATTAAGTTATTTTAAATAAAACATTTTCAATTATCTTGCGCTCCCCCCCTTTTTTGAACAGTCACTTATGAAGCTTCAGAAATGAAAACTGGTGTAGTGACAGAAGATTTAAACCTGTAAAAACTCATTTAAAATAAGAACCTTCCTCATCCTCCATGGATACCAGGAAATTCTGGGGGCATCTAGAGGGAGTGTAATTTGCTAATAGCAGTCTGTGCACTCGCATACCACACTTCTTTAAAGGTCTTGTGGTTGGGATCCCAGGGGTATTGATAGAAAGCGTGTAAAGAATTTTTATTAAGGCTGTTTGAATAGCTGAGTAATTTCTTTTGAAAGCAGTAGGGTGAACACTTCTGCTTCAAAGAATAGTTCTGTGGATGCCCAAGAAGATGGTAGTGAGTGATGGAGCTTCAAAGCTAAATCCTGCAAGTCCTCCGGGATGAAAACTTAAAAGGAAGCACGTTCTTTAAATATGAAGGTGGCACATGTGAGCATACCTATAGTCAAGCAGGGTGCTGTCTTGGTAGCCACGGTTTCATTCTAATGGGAGGACTTCAAAGGGCATTTGTAGACTTGAAGGCACTGATACGTGGCTGTACTTCTCATAGATGTATACCACGATCAAATGTCAAACTAGAGCATTGGGCTGTGAAGATGTGTGAAAGCAAACACTCTTTGTTGTTTTCTCTTACAGTTTGGGGCAGAGTTCAGAAGGTTCTCCCTGGACCGCTACAAGCCGGGAAAGTTTGAAGACTTCTATAAACTAATTCTTCACATTCATCACATAGCCAACCTGGAAGTGATGATCGGATATGCTGATGTGCATGGAGACCTCCTCCCTATTAACAACGATGACAACTTCTTCAAGGCCGTTTCAAGTGCTCATCCGCTGCTCAGGGTTTTTATACAAAGACAAGGTAAGAAGCAGTTTTCATTTCAGTGCCTTGACCAGTGCTGGGACAAGGTGAAGAGTGCATCTGTGGCCCTTGTTTGAAGGCTGAGATGACGCAAGAGGAACGTGGGACCCCTTCCACCCCTCAGAGTCGCAGGCTGTTTTTTCACACCTCTCATCACAACATGCAGACATGACGTGACTTCAGGGCCAGTAGAGATATGGCATTGCTGCCTGTAAGGCAGTTGAGGGATAGCATGCTGCGTGTCACCACGAGACCCTTCTTTTCCTACGAGAACGTGCCTTGTGCTGCCTGTGCTCTGTCATTACCTGAGCATGCCAAGTGCACCGCTCCGCCTGTTTGAGGGAGCTGTGAGGAGGGAGGGGATCCTATTCATATTTAGAAATACTATCTATCTATCCATTGTAATCAGTGTCATATCTAAATGATTCATGGCTGTATAGTATATCAATGCGCACAGATCTGTAGTTATTTAAAAATAATAATAATTGTGTCACAAATGGGTTCTTGTTTGATTCTGACCTGGCAGGCAAACAGATGATGATTTCTCCTCTGTCCTTAAATAAAGGAGTGTTGATTCTTCCCTTTTTGAAATCATCAACCAAGTGCTGGGCAGAATTGCTCGAATGTCAAGGTGACTTCAGATTTAAGTGGCTGTGTTGTTCTTGTCAAGCTTTTACTGCAGATATCTGGCAGTATACCCTACCTTCCCCCTGAAGGCTCTGTCTGACAGTTGCTTCAGACGAGGGTTGCTTTTTATAATGAGTTGTCTTCCTGCAGAACTCCTTAAATCCCAGAGGAACCCGGCACTGTGTTAACACTGCCTCCACAGTGTTTCAGTCATGTAGTGATTTATAGCACAGGGTTTGGAATTGAAATCTGGTCAGTAGCAGAGTCAGAAATGAGACTTGATCTCTGTCTTTGAACAGTCATGTAGCTTTTTGGGGCTGGGCTCTTTGCTGTGTGGGTTTGTGTATTGATGAGGATTTAGCAAGAGGCTCCAGCCTGCTCACTGATAGGAGCTGGTATAGCGTGTGGTTTGATTTTGTGTCATCAGATACAGGCAGAGCTGTGTGGCCCTCCCCATCCAGAGCATCTTGTCTGCCTCCTTCTTTTGGATGAAAATAAATGCTTGAGGGGGCAGTGGAGAAGTGGAACCAGACCAGTTTCTTTTGTTTGTGTATCTGTCAGATGAGCAGGAACGTCTGTGAAAGAGGAGTTGGGTTGTTAGCTCTCCTTTCTGGTGCAGGAAGCGCTGAGTTGGATGACAAGTCCTATTACATCTCCTTCCTGCAACGCCTGTTAGGGCTTGTGAGTGTTCGTGGTGGGTCAGGTCATGAGAAATTGCTTGCATGACTGTCATGCCTGCATCAGTTCAAGTTTATTCATGTGTCTCTGGATCAGTCCTGTTCCAGACGCAGCAGTCCTTGCTCCAAGCAGACTGCTAGAAGCTTTGACTATCCCTAGTGGCACTGGGAGAGAGGAATTGCTACCAAAGTTCTGGTCACACAAGTAGGCAAATAAGAGAATACTGTTGGCTACATGTGGGAAAGAGGCTCCCTCCTCTTCTTCATCAGGAAATTGTATGTTAGTCAAGGAGGTTTCTAACTTGTAACCTTAATGGAAAAGTGCAGTGTTTCCTTCCTTCTTAAAGATCTTTTCTTTTACTTGCTGTTCAGTGGAAAGAATCATGGTCACACAAAAGGAAGCTCACATAAAATGGAAGACCAGTCCATGCCTCCCCACACGTGGCAATGCCTGAAAGCTTTCCCAACATGTGTTCTCTTGTGCTGCCTCTAAAGCTGAAGGGGAACAGTGAATTTTGGCCTGTGCCTTTGACTAATGGCACCTTTAACACGGGACTCTTGTGGCTAATGCTTGAGACTCATGCTTGTGGATGCTTCCAAACCACCTCATGCATTTCCTTTTATGAGAAGAGACCTTGAGAAATTGTTCCCTTCAAAAATAGCAGGAGTTCCTGAAATTTTACTTGTCTCTTCCTCCTTTGCTCCATCATAACCCCCCGTGCACACACACAGAGTTTTTGCTTTCTTAGACTGAGGTGCTGGAGCAATGCTGGTCCTTCTGCTGGAGAACAAGGTGACCAGCACCTTTCCCAGCGAGCAGGAAACCATTGTGCCACCCTGGGGAATGCGGCGTGTCCGCTGTGCTTCGGCTCACACCCTAAACTCGGGCTGCGGAGGCGGGAAATGAAGTTGACAGGGATGCCAGTAAAATACGAGGCAGGTTCTCTGACTTCAATGGAGACTGCAAAGCATGGGCTGTACAGCTTGCTGGGTCGTGGATCGCTGTTCTTCGGTAGGAGAAGTCCTAGGAGGTGACTGCCAGAGGTTGTTCCCGCAGTGCTGTTGAGGAGGGAGGAAACTGGGCAGAAGTACGTAGCCGTGGAACAACTGAGTAGTTGAAGTTCAGGTCTTTTTCTAGCCGAGCGGACTGTTTATCAACTGCGTGATTAGTCACTTTGTCTGTTTTCACAGTTTGTAGCTGGGTTATCCTTTCTCTTGTGAAGTGGGTTATATAACGATGATAAACCAGCTTAACTGTTTGTTACCAGAGGGACAAAACTGGTGACAATAATCAAGCAACAATTTGCTAGTTTATTTATTTTTTTTAATTTTCTTTTAAATCTGAGCTTAGTCTTGTAATTAAATTCAAACGCACTTCCCTCATTTGTCCTGAGGCTAGCTATGTGCATGCTAGGCTGGTGTCCAGGTATGGGATAGCTGTTTTAGTCTGTGTCCTCAAATTTTTGTTTGTTTTTTCCCCACACCTGAGCCCCAACATTTTCAGGATCACAGCAGCTGTTCTCTCTTCAGGCAGGGAAATGTCAGTGCTTATAAGCCAGCCTTTTTATTAAGAACTGGATTGCTGTTCCCAGTGTGCCTGCCACAATTACTGCAGATGCTTTTTGGGGTCTTGAGGTCTCTGGGACATCTGACGGTTACATTTGAGTACACTCAGCTGTGTCAAGCTTTTATAGCTCGTAGTGATCCATCTGCTGGAAGTATGTGTTGCTCTTCCTTCCCTCTCCCCTCCAACACCAAATTACAATGCAGATAAAAATCCTAATTAGACAACCAGGCTATAAAAAGAAAAACAAGCCAGTTTTCTTTTGACTCGCTTTCCCAGGCTACAGTATGGGCTGTGTCCTCAGCTGTTGTAAACTGATGTGGCTCTTGACTTCATTAGCACAATAGCGATTTATATCAGCTGATGCTTCCAGCCCAAGAATTTACTCACTTGGCTGAGACCGCTGTCAAACATACCCAGAACTCTGCATGGAAGATGCCTGCTGGTGGGGAAAGGACGGATGTACCAACGACCTTAGAACAATGCAAGGAATTATGGATGTGTTTGACTTGCTCCACAATAACTGAACTCTTGTACTCTAGCCAAGACCTGCATGAAGGAAAGGCTTATCTGTTGATGCAGTTCCTCATCAGTTTTTCAAGACTTCATTTGTTCTGTGTCTGTTTTAAACTGTGGCTCTTGAGAGACGCAGTACTGTGAATGCAGCAAAAATTGAAAAGAAAAGTGTAAGCTGTGAATTCAAGTAGAAACAAAGAACTAAAAAACCCAAATGGGTCAGTATCACATACTGTGACTGTGTTACCTTTTTCCTTGTATGATTAAATGGAATGCTGTTACTATCAAGTCTTGTTTTAATGCCTGTCTCCTTGAGGCTGTGTGCTCAAATGAGGCTGTTTTGGTGGCTCTGAAACAGAATGGAAAGACCAAAAGCACGAGTACAAACCTTCACCATAAACCTGCCTGAAGCCACTCCTCAGACCTTGCAAGCAGGGCATCAGGATTTAAGTGAAGGTCTACGAGACAACAGACTCCCAAGATTTCCCCTCTTTTGTTCGAGTTATCTGCTATGGTGTGTTTAACTCTGGGAGATTTTGTGTGTAGTGTCAGCAGGGACTCAGACTGTGCTTGTGGCTGTTGCACGAGCACAGCTACTGATAGTCTGAATCAGCAGGTGTATTACTGTGGTTTTTAAGCAACTTCCATAAACACAACAGTAAACTAGGGATGTTGGGGAGCTTTTTTAAGCCTGAAACAGAATCTAGATCAAATTCATACTCTTTCCATTAATAAAATTAATTTTAAAGCTTTCTAAAGGTTCGAATGGTTACATAAGTATCCTACAGGTAGGGGACAGGTGAAGTGCTGGAGTGTCAGATGCTGGATCTGTATTTTTGCGTGTTTTCAAATATCAGGCTTCCCACAGGAACATAAAAGAAAAAAAAAGCCTTAAGAAGCTGAAGAGCATTCTAACACAGCAACTAAACCTAAAACACTCTATAAAGCTAACCAGAACAAGGCCTAACATAATAATTTAGTTAATGCCACAAATGAACTGCAGCTGTTAATTGAGGTGGCCTGAAGCTAGAGAAGGCTGGTGTTTTGCAGTACCTTTATTGTCTTGTATTTTGGAGTCTGGAAAACTGATAGTGTGTAAAAAGCCATTAAGTACCATCTTCAGAGACTCGCTATTAAGTGTCTGTTCTTCTGTAGTTATATTTTAATAGCCTATTACTGTAACAGTAAACCAGCACATTGAACACCAGACCTTGCTTTTCTCCTTGAGCGGTTAGCGCTGCTGTCTACCATCAGTTCTCACTTAAAGCTCAGTCCAAAATCAACAGGGAGAAATGTGCGTTTACCAGGCTGGCTTTTGGATCTGGCCTTGAATTTGGTTTGTTTTAATGGCTTTGGAAGAAGCTAATTTTCCTCTGCAGCGTGCAGTGACTGATGTGTTTAAACTGCTGTGCCATGCAACAGAAAGTTTCTTCTTTATGTGCAGCAGCAGATAAATAGCTTTGTTTTTTTTACCTGGCAAAGTGCTGTTCTGCTTGAAGTACCAACATCTGTGCTTAGCTTTCTTGTTTTATAAAATCATAGCAATCACAGTGAGTTTTAAAATAAAAATGTGCTAATGGGAATCGTGCCCAGGTCTGACTGAAAAACTGATGGTGGGTTGTTTTATTGTCTTTCATACTCTAAGCAGATAATCCTCAGGAATGGTGGTTGGCTGTCTAGCCACATGTGTTAAACATGAGAACAGGCTTTGAGGCAGCAACTAAAATTAAACCTATTTTCAGCTATCTAAAACCCTTAACTCTCAGCTTAGACTTCCAGAGGAAAAGTTGAAGTCTTTCACGTCTTTTTGGTTCTTCAGTAACCTTCCTGTTTATTTTACAACACAGGCGTTAACTCTCTCACCTCAAAAGGCTGTCCTGAACAAGAGCAGGGTGATTTTACTGCTCTCAGAGGCACCTGATATATTAAATAATAAAGCGGGTAGCAGCACATATTGAGGGGAATCCTGAACTGCTTCTCGTCTTGCTCTTAGTTGGGCTGCGCACATTTTCAGAATGTCTTTCTACAAATCTGAGGGAATAAAATTAAAGCTGAGGGTGCAGGCGGGGTGACTTGAGCCTTATATGCTCTTGGAGGGAGGAGAAGCCACTGCTCTGGCACTGGTGTAGTTCATTGACACAGTAGAAGATGCAGCTCTGCTGCTCTCCAGACTGTCCTAGGGCTGCCACCATGTCTCCTCTGCCCTGGCATGGGTGTGTCCGAGTGTCTGAGCTCTCTGAGAGAGCTCTTTGGCAGAAAACCAGTTGTTCTTGTGAGGCATCAGCGTGGGATGGGCAGGACAACCGATTGATGTTGCCATGAAGCCTCAGCTTCCTGGGAGGAAGCACTTTGCTTGCAGACTTTGGAAACAGGCAACGCTGCTGCATTGAAAAAGGAGGAAAAAGCATCTTGCCTTAGCTTTGACGAGATTAGGGAATGGTGGTAGATTTCATGCTAATATAATAGGAATTGCTGCTAGGCTTAAATCCTTTCATGATTTTTCTCAGAAACGTCTCTGTGTTTGAGCTGGAGGGGTCTTTGAACGCTTGTTAAGCCAAGTAATCTTTGTCCCACTCGAGTCCTTTGATATTTGAAGATAAGTAAAATGCAGCTGCTTGTTTCACTGAAGTCTGGCAACAAATTACTGTAGCTCCATTGCCCCACCTTTCATGTGCAAATGATGAGACTGGGTAATCTTTCAACTACTTTATTAAGCATCTTTGAAAACATTACGTTTTATCTGGCTTGTCAGACATAAACACAAAACATGGATTTTGTTTTTTGGCATGGGTAGTAATACCTGGTGGCTGAGCAGAGCCAGCACAAGGCTGCTTCTCTCCTTGAAAACTCCCTTCTTGGGGTCCGCAGATATTTGGTTTTCATCTGCAGTTATTTTAATTGCAGCCAGAAGAGTTGGTAAGCAAGAATTGTAGGTGATAGGCGAGGAGCGTTGCCTGCAAATTGGGTTTCTAGAGTAAATCTGAAATTTGTTTTACAGTAAAGTTTTCACTGGGCACTGTATAAATGTTGATAGCTGCACCATACGCTAGGGATGGAGCAAAAGCCTTGCGAAAATACTGCTGGTCTGTAATTGGCAGAAAAAACTGTTGGCACTTCTGCATTAAAGCTACATGGGGCTTGCTTTTAGTTGCAATGTTTAGTGACTTAATAATGAAAACATTAATCAATAAAAATTATACTATAACTGCTACAGCTGATTGCATTTAAATTGCATTTAGCTGGCACTGGCACCACAAGCTCAGCTGAATTTAGGCTAACGGAACTCATTTACAGGGGAAGCTCTTGCAGCCTTTAATAAGAAACTCTACTGAAATCCATGCTTGGCTTTCACTGGTAAGCTACTTGAGAACAAGTAAATAACCACTCTTTTCTTTCATTCCTCACTGCCGTGTGTTGTATTACAGTTGCAGATTGCTGCTGTGACAGGGCTTAGAAAAACAAGACAGAAGGACTCCCCCAGTTATTCCCAACTATGTCTACATAAAGACAGTCTCCAGGATAATTATCATCTTATTTGTACTGTTACAATCTTGTTTCCTTCTTTGGTCTGGCCCTTTTAATTTAAGATAGCGAAGCTGCTCGAACAGGTGGCTTGACCATACAAAAACAGCTTGTCCATCCTCTCCCGTTAAGGTCTCTGCAAGGGAATTTTCCATTATTTATATTTCCCTACCTTAGCAGTCAAAATACAGGATTCTGTTTCCTGCACATGGCTCAGGTTTTTTCCTGTTCTGCCTAGCTGTCATTTCCGTTCTTAAATGATGGGAACAAGTACAGCGTGCGGATAATAATGAAAGGCACTTGACAATCTCTTCTTGACACATGGTGTGGATTTCACCTGAAGAGACCTCGCGCGCTCAAAGTCGCTTTCATGTGGTGAGGGAGGATAGATAGCACAACACAAATGCAGATGTTAACTCAAGATTCAGGCCGTTGGGAATAGGCTTTCTGTTGAATTTCTTAAGTACTCTAAAGGGCTTCTGACAACTTAATGGGTGTACTCTTGCACTGAAAGCAAGTGTGCAGTGTTGGATGCTTCTGCTAGCTGTTCCTAGTTAAGTTAGTTTTTCAATGCCTACTAACTGAAACTGTAACTCTAAAAACCTTAAAAATAGATGCTTTTTAAAAGCGAAACCTCCTCTTTTGTCTTCTCAGTGCCTGTGTTGTTAGGATTGTGCTTTCCAAACATGACTGTCAGCTTTTATAATACTGCACAAGAACTCAGGATATTCAGTTCCAAGAGGGAAAGCGGTGTGAGGACAGTTGAAAGACCTCTTTCTTGAGCCTACCCGTAATGAAGATCTGCTTGAATCTTATTTTTTCCTCTGTGCTATGTTTAGAGTAGCAAAGAATCCTGTGGGAATATAGAGGAAACTATTAACCTAGAAAACTTCACTGTTGTTCTTGCTCTTCAGTCCCCTGCTATATACTGACACTAAGTAACCTCTAAAAACTTCATATGAACAACTTCCACACCACTCATCTCCTCCTCCTTTCTTCCCCCTTCATTTTCCAGTATTTTTTCTGTCTCTCCGGTTTCTCCCCCTTAGTGCTTTTTTTTTTTTTTTTTTCTTTTTCAGCTCTCTGCTTTCTGTTCCCTGTCTTAGTTTTGAATTGTTCTGCAAGGTCAGTGTGTTTGCTGGGCGAAAACACACAGGTGCTGGTGCCTGGTATTCCAAGCGTTAGAAGAAAGCTTGGAGAGTGTTACTAGCAATGGAGTGGCAGTGACAGAGCAGGAAAGGAAGTAAGAATTAGTGAGGGAAAACTGCTTGCAGTCAGGGTCTTAAATGAATTTATTCTCTGCTTATGCCTTTGGATTAGAAATAATAGAGAAGTTGGGGATTTAAAAATAAGCAGCAGGAAACTTTGAAGGAGAACACTTATCTAAATGTTTATTTCACTAAGAAATAACGAAATTTTGTAGTGTCTGGTCACTGTGAAAATTGGAGAGTTGGTGGAAAGCAGTGTCCAAGCACGAAGAAGTCATGGAAGGTCTCTCCTAGCCTCCAGCAGCAGCGGGCTCTGAGACTGAATTTCTGCCTCCTCCTCCACTGCAGGTAACCACGGCTGTTCCTATGGAAGTGGAGGTACCAGCTGAGGATTTGAGAAGGCTTAAACCTGTTTTAGTCCTCCACAGGTACCAGGGAGGTGTGATAAGAGGAGGTCTGTCACTTTTGACATCTTGCTGAACACTGATGACAACCGGTCTGTTTGCTTTGTTAGCCTGGGTAATGCCTTACTGCTTTGTTTTCATTCTGCCAGGCAATCTGGTACTTTGAGTGTGTATCCAGCAGATGCAGTGGTTTCATTTACGGAGTAATGTCATCTTCAAGTCTCCGCGTACTCACTACAGTCTAGTTTTAAATGCATTTGGCATGAGTGAACAGGAGAAAAAAGCCACAGTCTTAACCAGAAAGCCATGGAGTTTCAGAAAGAACTCCCTTCAAACTGTAAGAATTTGAATGAATGCTTTGTAATAGATCCTACAAGTCCATGGGTTTGGGTGTCTTTGTTGCTTGCGACAAAGAATAATGAAGGAGTTCCCAAAGCTTACAGTCTTAGAAACTGCAAAAATTCTAACATATCTTTTTTTCCCCTCTCTAAAGGATATGTGTAACACACTTGAAGTAGAGAGTGGAGCTAAAGGTATATATACACATATATTTGTTTCAGAGCAGTTCTTAGCTGAGACAGTATCAGCAGGAGATGTGACAGTCTTGTTAGGCCTGCATTACTTTTTGCTCACTTAAAAGTGCACTGGGAACTTGTGCAATGCAATCATTGATTTTCTGTACCCAGTTCTGGCTGAGTATTGAGAGGAGAGGGTAGCTTACAAGGAACCAACGTAACATTTATGCATCAAGCTCTTGGGACATGAGCTCTTTCCTCAAGCCTGAATCATCTTTACCCCTGCAGAAGACCTCTTTATGGTGGATTTGACCTATGCTTCCCGAACAATTTGATATTCTCGTTTCCAGTGTTAAACTAACTTGGATCCTACAGTGCTGTGGTTGAAAAGCTGCTTCTTCATCCCTTAGGTTGCTTCACGAGGGAGTCACTTTTCCATGTGGGTAACCACATCATGTCTTCTTTTATCGGGCTGTTGTACCTCAAAGGTTGTGTCCTAAGGGTGCCCCTAGATAATAACCGAGGCGCAAAGAGTGCTGATGACCTGCCAGTGAGCTTTACATTTGCAAGGGTAACTGAGCTAACTCTGGTCATGATTTCCATTAGGTCTGCCTAACACCTCTTCTTGTGTAAATAGGACAAGCCTAGAGGCGCATCAGATTCTTTGTTTTAGTTGACTTCAGGAGTGGTGTGGCTGGTGCCTTTGTGACCTCTTCAAGGTATCTGTCCTTGCACTGGGCCATCATTATGAAAAACAGGAAACTTTCTGTTTAATTTCACTCTCCTGTTCAGGTCTCGTGTCTTTTGCTGTTGAAAGCAAAGGTGCTGGTGAGAGTATTGCAAAACTTCCCCTTCCATGCTTTTTGGCTGATTTCAAAAAACAGAGATGGGTTCAAAGGTTATGTGACAGCATTACCTGGCAGCTCTTGTCACATTGTAGAGTTTGGGACCTTAACTTTTCTTGTATTAAAGCTGTTTTCAGGTTGTTTTGAGGGCTCCCAGCTTGTCCCCTAGAAGAGCACTGCCCTGTGCTGTATTTTGCTTTACTCAGGATTTACTTTGTCCTTCCCCGATCTATTTGGCTGCCTTCTGCTGGTTACAGGGATCTGTTACTGGCATGCTCCATCTGGAATGGAAGTTCAAGCAACTTGTATGTTGAAGGCCTTGCATGCTGTCTTCACCGTACCTCAGGGGTGTCTGGTGTGTATGTGTAAGCTGCTGTTCTGATAGCTCTCAAAAGACGTTGCTTTGCACTCTCGAGCTCTGTGCCATTTTTTGGGGCAGAATGTCCTGAATTGGAGTCTCCCCACGTGGCATGGCAGTGCAGTAAGGTGAGGAGGGAAGAGCAGTGTGTCTCTTTCAGCATTCCTTAAAGCATTAGCCAGGTTCTGTGCTAGAGGCTGTCACCATACATTGCTGTGCACTTATCTCTGTCGTGTGTGTGCTGCAGAGCACTCTGAGATGGGGGTGGTGGGATGGGGTGGTATTTAAGCTCATCTCAGGCTTGCCATGTCATCCAGAGGGGGATGGAGAGGAGAGGGGGAGCACTGAGAGAAGCTTTGGCTGGCTATCCATTGTGGCTTAGCATATGCTGCTGTGGGCAAAGTGGTTTGGCTGTGCCCCAAAACCCATATCCCCTCCCTGAAACATTCCCAGAAGCAGCTGGCCACAGGAGCCAGCTCATGGGCTGCAGATCACAGGAAACAGCTTGCTGCAACATATGTGTCTTCCTTTGCTCAGATGACCCTCAGAAAGGGTACGTGTCACCTGCATCATCGCTGGGAAGCGCATAGTGTTGGCAAGCAACAGGAGGGATGTTGCTGGCGTGCACAAAGACCTCTCTAACAGTGGGCTTCCACCAGCGTCGAACCCCCAGACAACGCAGAGAGATGGTATTTGAGCATCCCTGCAACTCATTTGCAAGTCCTACCTCTGGATGCCTGGAGTAAAGCTGTGCAGCAATATCTTCCGGAGTGTGTGGGTTGGGATTTTTGTTTGTGTTGCCTTTTGTTTTCTTGTTTTTTCCCAGTGCTGTACCTCAGTCAGTAAGTGGTGGCTGTGTCCCACACCCTTCTTCTCACGAGTTGCATCCCAAGTTCCCAGAGCCGTGTTGCATCATGAGGAAGTGCTGGAGCTGCAGTGCGGTGTGGGTGCCTTGCTGCCCTGATGGGTGTCACACGGTGTGTGGGTAGCACGCTCTGGAGTCCTGTTGGTCTGGTTTATGGGTGTGTGTGCTTATCTTGGAGGATCGGAGTTACTAGCTCCATCTGTCTTCAGAAATGTTATTGTGTCTGTCTCAGCCTTTCCGTCGGTTCCATGTGGACATCCCGAGAGAGCTGAAGCGGAGGTGTGAAGAAGGTGCTTCTACGTGTGCATTGGCAGCAACCGAGAGGGAATTGTTTCCCTGCTCACATAAACCTGGGTAGCTAGCTTGCTCGCTAGCACTTGCCATGTGCTGTGCTTCCATGGTGGCTCTCCTGCAACGGGCATGGGCTGAGCAGTTCTGGTGTCCCTGCCTCAAAGGCCTCCTGGCACTACCAAGGCTGCCTGCGTTGGCAATGGGTATTGCTGGAGAGCTGCTTGTGCACAAAAGTAGCAAGGGGGAAGTTACATCCCTGCTGAGGAGGACTCACTGCGGCAGGGAATGCTGTTAGAGGTATTTCTAGGCCCACAGATTCATCTGTAGGGTGCCCAGTGGCTCTGGCACGACCTCACATCCCTTTGACATGGCCAGGCTGTGTCAGCTCATGCAGCCCGGTGTGGCATGTGGAGCTGAGCATGTTCATGCTCTGTGCTGTGTGGTGGTGAAGTCTGTTACTCAGATCCTGTGTTCTCACTGAGACGTGGTACCTGACTTGGAGCAGTTGCACTGTTTCAGGGAAAAACATAGGATTTGCTTATGATGCTAGCTTTCACACTGCCTACAGTGTCAGGAGTGGATGCTGTTCCGTGCAGTGAAGGAATCCCTCTCCTCTTGAACACGCTGCCTGTCTACAGTGCATGCACATAGCTCTGTGAGCTGGTCCAGTGTACAGGTGCCAGAGGTAGCACACTTGGTTCAGGGCAGCAGGGATGAAGAGTTCAGGAGCTCTTGTCACCATGCAACCATCTGTATTGAACCTCTCTGCACTTGGCTGCTTCCCTAGCTCACAGGCAGGAATCTAATGGTTATGAGACTGTGTTCTTCATATCACTGAGGCTTCTTCCAGACCTTACCTGCCCAATAGCAGACAGCTTTAAAAAAAATAGAAAAAGCAGAGGAAGAGAGAATGCACAGGAAATGACAATTATCTATAGGAAAGATGGGGAGAGAACTGACAAAACACCAAAATCTCTCATGCTTTTAAAAAGGAGCTCAGTAAGGATTTGAGTTCCAAATTCAAGTTCCAAGTTACCAGTTCATACAAGTGGGGTGTGCGTCTGCCACTGGTGGCACAGTCACTGCCACTACACGCTCCTGTGTAACGTAGTCACCTCTGTGATAATGCATGTGAGCTTTTGCAGTGTGCAGAATTCTGCCTTCCGAACAGCCTGAGGCAGGTAGACTTTCTTTTTCTTTCTTTGGGGGGGGGCCGCGCCCCCATTTTCTCTTTTATGATGGGCAAGTGACATGCCTAACTTCTTAACATCCCACTGAAAGGTAGGTGAACAACTTTTGCACTGGCCTGATAAACTTTTCTTCGTGATATTTTTGGGGTCTTAAAGACACTTCAGATCCAATGAATCTCCTTATCCTTTAAAACTGTGGTGCCAGGTTCAATTCAAACCCTATAAAAACCCCAAGGAGCAGAACAGTTCTGCCAGCTTTATTTAGAAGATTCCGAACCCTCATATATGAAGGCAGTTGTGTGACAGCTCAGGGGATTTGACCTGACCATTGCAAGATAAAACCCCTCATGTCTGTGTGAGCTCCTCTAAGGAGCACTTTGCCAATGGCTGTGTAAGCTGGGAGCTGGTAAACAGCTTCTTTTCTTCAGACATAGTGTGGTTGTCTGTTTTCAAGGCAAAAGATGGTGTTTAAAGGGAAGTCTACAGTCACAGCTGTCTTTCTCATGATCGTCTCTGCGTGCCTGTCTCTGGAAATGCTGAATGTGCTACTTCATGCGGGAAATTCAAATACAGATGTATAGGAAGGAAAGGAGTAATATTTTGACTCTGGAAACTGGATTTCTGCCTTCCTTAGTAGAGAAATATGCACAAGAAGTCCAGGGTAAATGCATTACCCCCTGTTGCTCTGTGGGGTAAAATTGGAGAGCAGTGTCACTGTCCATAGCCATTCACTAAGTTTTTCAGCCAGTCCCTCTTTGAGGTGAAGAACTTTCATTTTAAATGACCTTCATTCATTTAAAAATAAAGCAAACAAAAAACACCCAAGCCTTTTTTTTTTTTTTCTTCACATTGACTGGCTTCTGAAACTGCTGGGAGGTGGTATGTCCAGCTGTATTATCTCACCAGAAGACGTGTAGACAACTCCAGTACTAACGCGACATACTTAAAACAGTCAAAGAAAAGCTGATTTTCTGCCAGCCATGTCACGATTTAGATAGAGAGGAGCTGAGTTCTGGGTGTGTTGTCTTACGTACCTTTATTTGTGTGGCAGGTTGGATACCAGCACCTCAAATAGCAATTGTGGTCTTCAGCAAGCATTTCATAATGAAGTTACTTGACTCACCAGCTAGTGGGAATAGCAGCCTAGATCCACTTTACTTGCAGGGAAAGGGCTCCCTGGGAGAGACTTTACAAAGGCTTAACAACATTCTCTGGATTTTCACTAGTCTGCATTTTCTCCGGTGGCTGGGATGTAATGTGCTGGTAAATTGGTTAAACTTGGGGCTTGAGGTCCTCTCCTCAAGTGCTCTGTGCAGCTCTGTGGTCCCTCCTCAGAAAGGAGAAAGAGACCTTATATTGGAGTGTTGCCACCGTGTCTGCTGAATCATGACCATGAAAACCGCTGAAGGGGGTCTGCGCTAAATAACAGGTGTTGTCTGCCAATGGTTATTTTTGGTGGTTTCAATTACAATCCTCCTTTCTCCAACGACCGCACGGGTGTTTGTGTAAGTGGATGCTGAATTGCAACAGCGAAGCCACTGAGTACCTAAGCCAAATCCCAAAAAGAGTGGACACGTTTGCAGCAATGTGCCTGTTCTTCTCTGCTACTCCAGCCCGTGACCCTGAACCTCTTCCTTGTATAAACATGGATGTAAGCAGTCAGGATATTTTTGTTTAGGAGCAACATCAGGAGGTTTAACTGGGAAGAGGCAGCACAGAGGATGGAGCAGTGGTTAGGCTTTTGAGTCTTTGTCTCAGTGGGAAAGTATGAATGCATTTAATACTGTATTTGCACTCTTGACTGGCTGAGACCCAGCCCTGACCACAGCGCCTGCTGATGCTGCAGGGATTGCTTTGGCATTTAGCATCTGGACGAAGGAAAAGCACTTTGGGGAGCTTATTAGTAGGCTGAGAAGAGCAACCCTGACTTTTTTTTTGCATCCTTTCACTCTTATCCTTTTTTTTCCCTCCCCTTTCAGCAAACTCAGTGTTTAGACGTCTTGTGAATGAATGGCGGAAAGTCTTTGACTTCTGTTTTGAGGGGAAGCCAGGAGTGACTAACATTCCTTAATCTGATTTTATTGCACATTCTTGTCTTGGATATGTTTTCTCTTTCCCTCAACCAAAAGAAGAAAACAATTCCTGATGCAAGTGGTTTCTAAGCTCTGTCTTCCTGTAGCTCCACATGTGGCTTTCTGTATCCATTTGGGAACTGACTTTGTGTATTGTTTAGTTCTCGTGCAAAAGATCTTTCTCCAAATTCTGACTTGAATAAAAGCAGGAGGGAGTTCAGATGCTCAAGCTCATGATGCCAGCTGTGGCAGACAGCAGATAAACGCTGTTCCGTTTGGTACGTTCATTAGCATTCTAGAAATACCTGACTTGTCTGTTTCCTGATTAGGAGGTCTCTAGACAAATGCTTGTGTTTTTCTTTTTTCTTTTTTTTTTTTCTTTTTTCTTTTTTTTTTTCTCACAGGAAACAAAGTGTTCAGAACTTCTCTGGAAAAAATTAGGAATGCCTTTCCATCTACATAACTGTGGCGTTCTTTCATTTGCACGTGTTGCTGGCCCCTGTTTGGCGGGGACCTCTCTGCATGCTGGTAGAGCATTTGGCGCAGAAACAAAGTGCCCTAGCTCCCTCCCTGCACCCCCAGCAACTCTCATTTCTGCCTCTTCCTTCAATCGGCAGATGTAGGAGATGGGTTTGACAGGAGTCGAGTTGAAAATGGTTTCAAGGGGAGGGGTTTAGTCTCATGATACTTGATCAAAGCCTGCTATTATCACTGAAATATGGGTGGTGTTACTGATGCTTGTTTGTAGCTTGTGAAGTCGTAGGTGCTTGTCTAGTTTCATTTTGTAGGCAGATGGCTTTTAGGTAAAATAATGACTTCTCAGTGTGCTCTCCTGAAGCGAGACACCGCTTCCTTCCTTCCCCCCCACCCCACCAAAGTAAAGCTTAAAGTCTTCAGTGACCAGGAGAGTTCGATTCCACCAAAGACAAAATGTATCCTGTTTGTTTAATAAATAATCAGTTGGCTTTGATTTTTTTGGCTTAATTTAGTCCAAGTGCTTGGGGGCGGATAGATGGGAATGCAGCCTTGGGGGTGGAGACTTTCAAGGAAAAAATCAAGGAGTAGAAAATTAAAGTAGCAGAGGATATATCCTTCAGCCAGGCTCTGGGAGACAGCATTGTGGCACGTGTTGTTGCTCGTAGCTTTAAAGAACAAAACAGTGATTCCCGAGACACTATAATGTATTTACATGCTCACAATTAGGTAAAGCTTCACTTGCTTTATTTAGCTCTGGCAATGCTTTATGCTTTTATTCGCAAAGTCCTTGTTTCTAGAGCCCGGGGTTGTCTGCTGATGTGGGCCTGCAAACCTTCTAGTTTTCCCAGTTACCAAGGAAAATCCTAGACCTGAAAACCCAAGCGGAGTATCTGTGGGTCTAGCTGCACAGATACTGGTACAGGCAGTTGCATTTTGGCTCCCTCTGTGCTCTCTTGGCAGGGCATGAACCACTTTTGCTCCAGAAGCCACATAGTTGTGTTAGCGTGGTGCCAAGCTCGGATTCCTGTGCCTGGTGTTTGGAGCAGGGTGGGCGCGTCTGCAGTGGATGGGATAGCCCTGGGCCTTGGTGCTCCAGGGGTAAGCTAACAGAGCTCTGGGTGTGAGCATAAATATTTTATATGCCTATATATTTGATTTTTTTTCCTATGCTATGCTCTTGTTTGGGGGAGGAGGCGGAAGAGGGGAATTACATGGGGCTCCACCAGATACTCGCAAGTACTATAAGCAGGTACTCGCTGTGTACTACACGTAAATTTCTTTGGAGTAGGTACCATGAATGGTTCTTTAGCGGTGTTAATACAGATATCTGTGCACCACACAGGGTGTTCAGGTGACAGATAGCAAATGTATGCTCTCCAGGGTCACTTTTCTGACCACCTGGGGACAACGGTACAGGTAGTTGCCATCAGCCTTGAGACATGCCAGAAGAGCATCAGCGACTGGGGTGAAGGAGGGAGGAGGTGAAATGCCAGTGTGTTGAGGTAAAACTCCCTCTCAAAAGGAAGAAAACTTATTTGCTGAAGCTTTTCTACTTAGACCCCAGTTTTCTACAGCAGTTCTTTGCCTGGAAATGTCTTGCACTTCGCTGTTGCGCTAAGGCCCATAAGCCTTTGAATTACAGTATGCATGCTAATAAGAATTTATTGTTTTTGTGCCCTTGAAATGAACAAAAACACTCCCACTCAGTATTAGCAGTCAGAAGGAGAGCACACAGTTCCCGTTGTGCCGTGCTCTCCCCTTTCCCAGCCACCCTCCTGTGCTGTGAGGGGTTGCTGCAGATCTGCCATGTTGCAGTTTGCGCCAGAAGCATAGCCCCTGTTTGCTTTCACGCTGGCAAAGGTGGACCTTTGGAAAACTGGGGAGGACGTGCATGTGGGAGGGAGAAGGTGTATGGGTCTGGGTTAAGCTGAGATGGCAAATGAAAGTCTCGGGAGTGTTTTGAGTAATTCTCGCTGCTTTTAGAGGCGTATAAAAGCAGAGGGGAGGGAAGGGGGAGGAATTTGCATTCTCTGCCAAAGCTTCCCACAAGTTGCATCCCTTTTTGAAAGGGAGTTTACAATGAAGGGCCAAACTGTGCTTTTAGACCCTGAGGCCTAGCAAGGCACCCAGCTTTTCTTCTGCAGCCCCGCACAACCATGTAAGGAGATAAGGCCTGCTTCTGGGGGCAGCTGGGCAGCCATGTCCCCTCACGCTCCACCAGGAAGAGGCCTTGGCTGGACCCCTTGTGCCAGTGTCCTTGCCATGGCTCCTGCTCTCCAGGCTGTCCCCTTGGTGGTAGACATTTCCATGTGGTGTCCTCTTCCTCCTTCACCTCTGAGCCCCTGTGTGAAGGGCAGGCCACTGCTGTGAAAGCTCTTGCTCAGGTCGGTAGTTTGGTCCCACGTTATCAGTGACAGACCTAGAGAACATCTTGGAAAAACACGCTGCAGAAACTGATGTGGGGTGCATTCATCAATAAAATCATCATGTGGGCATCTGAAAAGCAATCTGACACAGGGGGAGCCTCTGTTCAATGTGTTGTGTCCTTCCGTGGCTGCTGACGCTTTGCCTCAGGAAAGAGAGGCTTGGAAAAGTCCAGAGGTGAGCAGCGAGAGGAAGAGGCTTATGAAACTTTTCCTTTGGTTTTTCCCCCATGTTAACTGGACAAACTGAGGCAGGAAGAAAGGTCTGACGCTGTTGCAGGGTATAACTGCTGGGAGTTGTTAGATATGTCTGTCCTTGTGCCTTGGCTCGGGTCAGGAGGGCACTTGTGAAGTGTCAGAGCACGCAAGCCGGATTCCTGCTGCATAAAACCAGAAGCTGCTTACCAAAAGCCCACCCAACGTGCTGTGGCAGGAGACCAGGCCTCGTCTGAAGCAAAAACCTTGCCAGCTTTAACTCTGGCTGTCGGCACCCTGAGTACCGTTGCCTTACGGAGAGCCCTGCTGGGTTTGCCCACCCGGGGCCAGCTCCAGCCTGGTGGTGCAGCAGGACAGACTGCCCTGTCCAGAGGCTGTGATGGCAAACCTCAGCACTCCATGGCTGCAGGCACGGCATGCTTTCCAGTGGAGATGTGTGGCAAACTTTTACGCTCTCTGACAGCAGGTTTGATGATATATGTATATGTATTTCTAAATAGCTGCTTTTCACGCTGTCATGGAAAGTTGCCAGGGGCCCTTTTCCCATCATCTCACTGCTCTCCCTTCCCGGGAGATAATTGGTTTTTGTCTCACTGTGGAGAATTGCACTAAATGGTTTCTTGAGGTCCATGCATATCAAACTCATATACAAGTGGTATGTGGCAGGTTTCCTCAGCTGTTGTGTGCTCCCACAGAGTTATTTAGAAATGTGTGCACACCTTTCACAATAAGTGTATGCTTTTGCTGCAGTCTTAGAGCGTTTTGACCAGACTTAAATGCTTTGAAAGGTATGTAAGAGAAAATTAAATGTAAAGTGGAGAGGAGGGATGGGAAAGAGGCTTGCTTTTTTCCAGAAATGGGTAAGAGAGGGTAGTGTGAGGAAGACTGGAGCCACCAGAAGCAAAATGCTAGCTTTCCTCACAGGCAGTGCTTCCTTTATGTCTATGAGGTGCAGGAGGAATTAGTGGGGTATGTCCTGTGTATGCTGAAGTTTGCCAGTTTCTGTCTGAGCAAATTTCTTACCTGTATGTGAGCAGGTGAAGCAAAATAACAAATCAGCTTCTTTGTCCTCTGTTCAGTCCCTCTGGCAGTTTTTGTTCCCAAACAGCCCAGTTTAGATACACAGCAGAGCTCCCATGGTGAAGTCTGCTATGTTCTTGGAGACTTGGATCTCCTGACCCTTTGCCCTCCATGTGTCTGGGTGACTTTGTTTTCAAACATGCTTAATCTAAGTATGTGTGTTATTCTGGCCCTCTGAAGTCCAAATCTACTGTTAGCCTCATGTAACAAATGAATGGTAGTTGGAAAATGTAAGTAAACTTGTGCAATGCTGTTGCCCTTAGATTATGAACTCCCAGATACAGTTCCCAACACCAACCATATTTGCTTGCTGTTAAAGCTGCAACCCCAAAGCTGTAAATCCCCTTTTCCCCCCCTTTTTTTTAAGGAGATGGGAAGAAAGGAGAGCGTATTACTTCTCCTCCTCCCCACCCACCCTTGTTTGAAATTTCCGAAGATGGGAGAGGAGGGAGCGTTTTTGACTTATGTGAATAGTCAATACATAAAACCTTATCCAAATCAAGGGTGCAGTGTCATAAATAGTTCTCATCTCTCATATGCTCATAAGACTGCATGCTTGGCTTTCTTGGCAAGCTCGGGAAGCACTTCTGACTATTAACCGGCCATTAATTATCTGTGTCCGTGTGGCTGGGATGCACAGGCATTCCTGACGTAGGAGAGAGCAATGCGTTACAGGCTCGCCAGCCGTCCTGTTCGGCAGCTCCAAGGCGGCTGTGTGTCCGCGCTCCTTCAGCCCTTGGGCACGTTGGTGACATGGTGCAGTCGCGCAGCAAAGTGACTTGTTTTTTCTGTGGCTCTCCCGTTACTGAATTCCTAACTTGTGTTCTTTATCTCACCTCCTCCTAGGGGTCTTGCTGCTTGCAGGGGTTGTTGGCCACCCTCTGCTCCATTCAGGCACTGTGAAGTAGCTGAGTGGGAGAAAAGCCTCTGTCTTTGGTGGCTAGACTGGTTTTTGCACTGGCGATGACTTCATCTTTTGACTATGCAATGTGTCTGAGACTAGGTCTGCTGGAGACACACCTGAGTAACTTTGGTTGTAGAGATTATTAAAGAAAAATGCTCCCCCTCTAGTTATAATAAAACTCCTGCCATCCATTTCCTGAGTCCTAGCACAAAGGTAGTCTCCAAGTGAACTATCATGTTACACTTTAAAAAATAAATAAATTGATTTTTCCTTTGTTGTTTGACCTGCACTCTATGCCAGCATCGCTGGATCCAGTTAAGTTCAGAAGACCTACTTTTGCTGCCTTCATTTCAGGGAAGGAAATCATATCCTACTCTGTCCTAGAAAAGGAAATCCTCCCTGGATCGAAGCATGAATACTTTATTTCATTTAAACGTGGCACATTATAGCAGGAAAGGGCTGGAGTGCCTTGAACCTGCTTGGTTTTAGACTTTTAGTTGTCCAGGCCAGTTTGCATTAACTGCTTAAAATATTCTCTGCTGGAGTTTGGTCATGTTGGAAGCTTCTGTTCCCCTCCTTGATCTTTGTATTTAAATCAGCTGTCATACAGTTTAAGGAATCCGCAGCAGACTCTCAACTTACTTTAGGAAGCAGAAGAGACCTCAACAACATACTGTGAATCTCTGGGTTAAGGATCAAATTAACCCTAAATTAAGGTTACTTTGCATTACAACCTTGTGGCCATCTGCATTGGGTTTTACAGCATATGCTTCTACCCCTCCTTTGAACGAAGCATTTCCTGGCTGTCGCCTCCATCTTCAAGCCTGTGGGATCTGGCATCAGACAATGTTTGTGTTCATTTATGGGGATGGAAAGGGAAAGGTGTGGAGCTCATCCTGCTTAACAGCATCTCTGTTTCTGCTCCTGAGCCAGATGTTTTTGCATGTGGCCTTGGGTGCAAAATCGTGTTTCGGCAGGTTGGATGGAAGGATTAGCAAGAACCAGCTGTTGGCAGGAAGGCTTCTTACTTTCAGTGTCGTGGTGTGAAATCGATTGGATAAGTACAGCTCTTGTCTTACCAGGGGACTTTTAAAATCTCTGCTAATCACTGTGGGAAATCTAGAATCTTTTTTTTTTTTCTCTGTAAACTGAAGCTAAAATCCTGGGGAGTTTTGGTTTTGTTTTTGATGACTGCCAAATCGGATAAGTAAGAATGTTGCCTTAAACAATGCAGTGGGCTCTGTCCTGGTGTGTCTCGACCAGGGCTAACCAAACTTTGCTCATTCAGACTCTGAAATTAAGTTGCAGTCTTGCTGCAGAGAAATCAAGCACCTCCCGGACAGCAAGATTTTCAGGAGCCTGAGATGTCCCCAGGGAACTGCTTACGGTTAGAAAACTTACCTTCCTTGCTCACTCACCTGGTATCTGCCAGCTCTTACCCCAGGTGTTGCGGGGTGGCTGCTGGCATACGTGAGGAGTCCTGCCTTTCTCACGTCTGATAAAAATCAGCATGGCAGCGTGTTGCAGAACTCTTGACCTTAGCTAGCAGGCAACATGACTGCGATTCATTCTGCGCTGGCAAGTTTTCTCAAGATAAGACATTAAAGGACTTTGAAGATGGCTTTTCAGGTGCCATTTCAATAGAGCAGGTAATGGTCGTATGTCCAGGTGCTTCTCGAGGACAAATCTGGCAGCATGCTTTCCAGGGCAACGTGTGAAGTTGTGCGTGCTCTATAAGCAAAATAATTTTACATGCTGCACAGGAGTAAAATGAGCTAGAACAGGCTGATGCCAGGATATGACTATGGCAGAGGCAGTGACTAAGGTGGAAAAGGAATGGGTCATTACCGCGTGGGCTCTCTTTAAAGGAGCATATTGTTTTTAAAAGTTCTCGCATTGTGCACACTGTGGTGTTTATCTTGGTTTGCAGTTATCAGTGATTTTCTTCTTAGATAAGTGACCAGTAGCTGAGCTGTCGGGCAAATGAGTTCATGTGTGCACGGCCCAGGCTGAGCACCTAAAAGAAAACCAAAAACACCAACCTAGGGCTGAATGTTCTGGGGCTGCTGCATTTCAAAACTGCCATAAAACAATCGCAGTGGGGCTTTTCCTTTCCAAAATATCGAGACAATAGAAAAAAATCTTCTAAAGAAAGAACAAATGGAGGAGGAAGGCTCTAATTGCCCTTTAAAAACAAAATCCCTATCTTGCTGAGCTGCTTCTGGTCCAAACTTAAAACATGAGATTAATCTTTGAAGCAAAGCAAGAATCTCTGAGTGGTTTTCCTCCCTCCACCCAACACGTGCCCGGGTTTCCCACCCGCTTTAGGAGCAAACCCTTCTCCTAGGGATGAGCTGAACTTTGCTCGTTGTTGCCAGGAGCAATGAGATGGAGTCAAAATTGGGGAGGCGAGGGGAGCAGCCCATTCCTTCTTCCTCCTCCAGAACAAATAAGGGTTGGATTTTTATTAAAACCATGACTAAGTTTTGTTTCTTAAATGAAAACATGTGCTTTATTGACTTTTTTTTTTTCAGGTCCAGGAAAGCCCTTCCAGTCATGCTGTTATTAAGTGTGCCCTTCTCCCCATCTCCCTGAAATCACTTGCAAGTGGAGTTTTTTAATAATGAGTTTTTGTAGTAAAGGGGGAGGAGGTCAGGCTCTAGTTGCTCTGCTAATGAGACTCCTCAAGGAAGTCTATCGCTGGTGCTCCTCTCTGGTTCAGTCAGTTGTACAATAGCTTGCCTTTCTCTGTGCTTGTGCCTTGGCACGAGGGGATGAGACAAGGCAGGAGATGAGACCGGTTTAGCTGTGCTGCTGTTTGCGTTGCTGATTTTGGCAATAATGCCCCTTTTGCCCCAGACAGCCTTCTGCTGAACGAGGAGAGCAACTTTCCCCTATCCTACCAGGTATGAGGAAGGGAGAATTCTTCATTACCTTTTATCTTACTTCTGGCTTCACTGACAATGCTTTTGCAACGTTATGGTGGAGTAGAAATTGAACAGGTTTGGGTACTTGAAACCTGTCAAATGAATGGGCTCCTGTCCTTGCTGTAGGACTTGGCTATGTCCTGGCTGCGCCCTTGAAAAGCTGTTTGCTGGAACCTCGTTTGCTTGCGGGTCTGACCCAAAGCAGCGGGTGTTTCCACTGCTCTCCCTCTGACATGAATGCCACTGGGTTTGTTGGCATTATGAAAGTCTCCTCAGCACGTTTGGTCAAGCTGTGACTTCCACAGATGTGTGTGGCCACATGGTGGGCTCCTCAAGCAGCTCTTAATTTCTTCATGTGTCTGTACTGGCATGATGCAAGCTGGCTCTGGCAGAGGCCTCATGGGACAGCAGATTTCTTCCCCATGGCGTAAGGGGCTTTCTGAGAGACTTCAGAGACTCTGAGAGAGAAGCTTCTGCAGATGCTGGTGCTGGTGGCAGGTGTGGTGAAACGTCTTCTCCCCCCTACCTGCAGCAGAAGAAAGGTGGGAAGCTGTGACTTGTGTTCCTCCTGTGCCTGGAGTGGCAGCAGACCCTCCTTGCGGGGGATTCTCAGAGAATTGGATGGGAGGCGTTACTATGCCACATGTACTTCCAAAAATGTGACAGTTGCGTGAGCTCTGCTCCTTCCCCAGGTGTGGCTTTACACAAGGAGTATTTCCACCTGGGGTGTGGGAGGGCAGACTGGGTGAGGGGTGGCGGCGCTCCTTTGGTGTACTTCAAACTGCTCGAGCAGAGTCTTGGAGCCTTTCATGATCAGGTCTGGCGTGCCAAGAGATATCAGGAGAGCCAAGGGGGAGAAATGGATGCTAAGACCTGGGGGCTTTTTTGGAGGTGTTTGTTTCTTTACTCCCCTTCTCCTCAGGGCCTACCTACAGAAAAGGCCCTAAGAAACACAGTAAAGGACTTAATTATCTTCTGTTAGTTCCCGTGGAAGTGCAAGATGAAGTTTTAAATCTAATTGAGACAACATTTGTATTTTCTGTACTTTACTCTTCTTTTTCTTCCTACTTGCCATTGCCCTCCACTCATGTTTTCAAGCCCCAACTTGTCGGAGCACACATGCCCATTCTTATTCTTGCTGTAAACTCCCACCTCTGGCATAGGTGAAATAATGGGATGTCGGCGCTCAAATGCATCCTCTTGCAGGCAGATGCCTCGAGATGCCTTGTTCTTCAGGGTTTTCTCATCCAGAGACAGATAAACAGAAAAAGGGAGCTCATCAGATGGCAGAGACCTGGCTGTATCAGTCCAAAGATACAGCTCCTGTTGAGAGAGCCGTGTAATGAGGAGTTGTACAGGTATCAGTATGTGGAGCGCTGATGGGTGAGACTGTGGAAAGAGGAGAAGAAGCTGAAGGCTTGTTTTGGCATAAGAAAAACTGTCTGAGTTGTGGCACTCAAGTTGTGGCAGTGGGGGGGCTGGACACGTGTACTCTGTGTCCAGATTTCCTTCCAAACCCAAAGGCTTGCAGATACCTTACTCTGAGCTTCCAGTGCTGCTGCTGAAGAGGAGCTGTGAGAGAGAGGGTTTTGCTGCTAGTAGGTCTGCTGGGCTTGTCTGGAGAGTTGGCTGCGAATTACAGGTGCAAACAGGACAGAACTACAGCAAGCACCACAGCAGTTTAGCAGCTTGTATGCTTTTTTAAGCTTCCTGCAGCACTGAGTACTGACAAAGCTGCAGCTCCATCTTTACAGACGTTCTTCTGTGCAAGTGTTGGACTTGTAACGTGTGAGAAGTCGTGCTTTGGTGAGGACAGAGCAGTCTGGGCCAGAAGAAAGAGCTGGAGTGTGTCCTTATGGAGTAAAGTGGCTGGGATTGCACAGGCACGCTGCTGGAGGTAGGTCAGTCTGGTGGTGCTGAGCTAGGAAAGGCCTGTTGGGAGTCCTAAGTCACATCCATATTTATCATGGGACAAAGTTTTATAAAATGAGAGACTTCTAGAGTGAGTGCTTTCAGCCCCCGGCTACAAGGATGGTGGGAGAGGAGCGAAATGGCTGATTAATGCTAATCAGCCAGCTGTTAATGAAGTGCATGTTCAATTTTTCAAATTATACAGAAGAATTTTTAAGTGGGTTGAATCCCAGACTTGAATGGGCATGTTTTGAGGCTAAGCGTTGGGTACAGTTGTACTGGAATACCTTATAGCAAAGGTAGGGTGGAAGATCTTTTGTCTTAATTACCTAAACAAGCTTAGGCTGGAATATGTTTTTGCAAGGCGGTGTTGATTTTTTGCAGGATTAAGTCTGTAGCTTAGTAGGCTTGCTTCCTTCCCTGGGAAGTAAGTTGACCACCTACTCTGGATCGTTACCCCCTGCGTGGATTGTTATCCCCTCTGGGGAAAAAGCAGATCCAAAGGTGCACGGAAACCTAATGTGATAGCTCAGCGTGTCTGTATGCATCCAATTCTTCTTCTCCCCTTTCACAGAGAATGTGGATTCTTGTCTTTTGACTGAGTTGCATGATTTGTAAGTCAGCTGAAGGCTCGGTGCTTCCTTCCTCCAGCAGCTGCTCGTTTCGTAGGCCGTAGCCTTGCAGTCACCACCGCTGAAGAAGAAAGGATGCTTTGGGAGAGTCTGATGTAAGTGGGAATATAAAGGCACTGGTTATGCAGAGGGAGATAGGAATCGTTCCAGGCAGCAGCATGGCTTATGGGCATTTTGTATGCCTCGTCTTTTCCCAAACGTGGTGTTGGCACCTCTTCTGTGTTGTCCTTTCTGCGCATATCAGCTTTCCTCTTCTGACACTGGGAGCCTGTCTGAGTCATCCTTTGATTCTTGTCTTATACATTTTTTTTTTCTTCAGGGGTTCAGTAACATACACGAGCAATTGATAAGCCAAGTGCCTCCAGTTGCAGAACTGCTTTTACTTCCACTGCTCCCAGGAGGCTGCAGTGTGGTTTTGGGCCAGCCCTGTTCATGTTCAGACACCTCTCGACATGCCTGTCAGGTGTGCTGTCTTTCCTCTCCCTCCCTCCTGTTTTTCTTGATAGCTGCATGAGATCATCCTTTACCAACACCACCCCCTTACCCCTCCTCCCAACACCTAACATTCCTGTGCAGACTTTTAGGGATTTTTGTCACTGTGGTCTGAACTCTTGCTCTCTGCAAAGACCTCTGCTGGGTGTAGCACAGCCGCTGGCCCCCTCTCCTGCCCCTGCTGCCTTTAGTAGTGTTTCTGTGCTTTCCTGTAGAAGTGGAGCAGCACAACTCAAGCGACTGAAGTGGCTGAGAGAAGCGTGGGGAACAGACAAGGAATGGCTGTAGGGTAGGATCAGAGATGATTTTGCATAGCACGTTGCTGGGTAGGAGATGCCTTGTCTTTTCCTGGTTTCAGGCTATTCCCTGGTGTTGCAGCAGTACCAAAGAGGGGTGATGTATTTCCTGCACTTTTAAGCTATTCTTAGTCTTCGTACAGAAGTCTCCCAGATGTGGTGTGGTAGGTTTGTACATATAGGCTAAAGAGCTTACAAAGTGCCATTCCTTAACGCGTACACAGAGTTCAGGCCTTGTGATACCTACCTGTCCACATGCTGCCAGGAGTAAATCTTCATTACGGGGACTGCTGCTGGGCAGTGCTGGGGATCTTGGCACTTGTGCAAAGAGTAAAACACTGTAAAGTTGCAAGGGGTGGCTAGCAGCAAATTCTGGACAGTTCAGGGGGGCTCTGCCTTTGCAAGCCTCCAGATCTGATGAAAACAGCAGTGCTGCAGAGCCCTGAGGTACTTCCCCTAAGGTGAAAAGGAAGATGTCTCGAAGAGTTCTGGGCCGTCCTGGTTTCGTCAAGCAACCCATCTTCATGGAGTGGGTGAGCTTGAAGTAAGTGTTGCTTGGAAGTAAATGTCTCTAACGTTTAAGAAGCTGATGGAGGGAGAAAGGAGAAAGAATTGTGAAATCCAGTGAGATTAATTGCATTGTGAAATGCCATCGTCAAACTGCAGCCTAGTGGAATTCCACTGTGAATCCGAGTGCTGTAGTTCAGACCTGGCTTAATGAAAGCCCCACCACTCCCGTAATGCATGCTGAGGGACAAATTAGAAGGAAGATCTCAAGACTAGACCCTGACATTGAAGACTTGACCACAAACAAAAGCCAGGATCCACTGTCTCAATAGAAAATAGATAAATCTCTGAAAAATAGGTAATATTTTTTTTCTGCAGCTTGACAGCACATCAGCTGATGTTTAGACGGTGAAGCTTATGAAGCAGATCAGGGTGCAGCTCCACTGGGTTCAGTGCACCCTGTGATACGTGACAGCTGATGATGTGGCCCTGTAGCTCAAGTCACAGCAGACAGATGCCTTGCAGACTAGCTGTTGAAGTATCTTTTGAAGATGAAGACTAGGGTTGCCTTTTTCTAGGGGAAGAAAAAAAAAAAAAAGGTTTTGTTGTCAGATAAGTTGGGATGGGGTTTTCTGCCTGAATCCTATCTTTGGCAGTAAAAGAGGAGGATGCAAATAAATTAGCAAGGTGTGTCCACGTGTTGTGAATTGTGAACTTCATCTGCTTCCTGCAATCTGCGTCAAGAAAAGCACATCTCAGACTGACACAGGATGACTGAGAAATCTTACTCAGGCCTGTTTATAGAGGCTCTCTCAGCTTTTTAGCTATGGTTTCAACTCCTTCCTCTCTCAAACAATGAATTTCAGCTTCCTTCAGTGCAGGTAGGAGAGCACTTTTTCTATACCATGATCTGTCATTCTTGTTTTCTTACCTTCCTTCCCCTGTGGCCGACTTTTCTAGTACTCTACAGACTAGAACAAACATTTTCTTGCACCTGATTTTTCTGGAGAAGGCTTGTTTTCTTTTACTTAAGTAGCTAAAGTTTTAGTGGGATCAACAGATGTTTTCTGCTCCCTCCACAGGAGCACTTAGTGCTGCTCTCATCTGCTGGCACATCACCGTGGCTCTGCTGGCCTGTCAGTGATGTTGGCCAGGACATTACTTTAAGCTCCTGTCAGATTCTCCTAGGACAAATAACTGTTTCTTTTTTTCTTTTATTTTCTTACTCCAAATCTCACTTGATATCAGATGTGAAACTTTCCTTTCTTTAGAAGATGCCATTTCAGAATTTGACCAGATTGTCAAAATGAGCTGTGGTACTGTCCCTTCTCCGGGTCCCTCTGCTCCTTTCAGTTCTCTGCAGATGGGGCTAGGGGAGGGTCTCCCACGCTTTGAGCAGGATCTGTGCTACTGCCTGCGTGTGGATCCTTCAGTTTATACCTGCAAGGGCTAAATCCACAGGCCTGCTTCCCTTTAGCCTGAGACTAGAAGGGTGTGAGCAGCCGTAGAGGCAGCAGCCAACCTTTTGAAGCAAGTTGCCGTTCAGTAACATTAGAAGCTGTGCACGTCATGCAGTCAGCGGTTTTACTTTTAAAGCTTTTTTTCTATGCAGATGCATTCACGTGAAGCTTACCGTCCCTCTGATGTTAGCCACATGGCCTGGCTTCAAGACTTACTCCGCAGAGCTTTTCATTATCTGTGCCCTAACGTGTGTGTGTACGTGTGTGTTTCTTTTCCCAGGAGGAGCTCGATGAGGGCAGAGCTTCTTCGCCGTCCTTTTGATCTTGGGCTCCTTTGGGATTGAGAGAGAAGCTTAAAAGGTTTATTCTGAAGCCAGGGTAGAAAGGCAGCCAATTGCTAGCTCGCTATCATTGGGATTTTTGTTAGTGATCCTTCAAGTGTTTCTCCTTAAGTCCCTTATCTCCAAAGCAAAAGTTGTGACTCGATTTCCTGCCTGCTTTCCTCAGTCGGTCCTTCAGATGTGGTGCCCATATTGTCGGGTGATAGCATCCATGAGACGGTTGGTTACTCTAAAGGCATACAGAATATTAATAGTTGATATAGAGCCATCTCATGGACTTGTCCTTATTTAACAGGCCGCACTTGAACAGAACCCTCTCCAAAGCAAAGTCTGCAGAACTGGGCTCTTGGAGCAGGTGAGGCCCAGGCTGTTGAGCTAGGACCACGTTTACCTCTAAGGACCAATATTTTCAGCCTGTGCTATAGCTTGTTGGTCCTGAATTCGTTGCTTTCTGCTATAAAGGTGACCCTCTGACTATCCAGGCACATAACCTGCACAAAATAATCCTGTATCCCCAGGCTATTTCTGTGATTTTTTTCATACTCCCAGAAACTTGTTAGGAAGGGAGTAGGAGGACAGTGAACCGGGGGCTTTGTAATCGCATTAGTGATTTTGAGAGAGGTCTGACTGAGTTGGCTTGGCCTGGAAACCTCTCCTTATTTAGCTCGGAGAACTGAAAAGTGCTTGTTAATGTGCTTGGTATCCTGTAGTTAAAGACAGGTTAGGATGAAAATAATGTTGTTAATACTGGTCCGTGGCACTGCTGGTAGCCTTACTGTTGTTTCATTAACTGGATGAATCCCAGACCTCTAAGCTACCACAGGGAGAGGCAAAAAGCCAGTCAGTGACCTACAGGAACTAGCAGTGACTTCCAATTGCTCAGAGGCTCCCGAGGAGGATTTTACTTGGCCACAGAAACCACTAGCCTAACTGGAGAAAGATACAGCACTGGGTTCAAATTGCTGCAGCAATGCTGAGATCAAGCTAGGGTCATGCAGTGGCATGGCTCACTGCAGCCTTGAGCAGACAGTGTCAGGGACTGGCTGATTTGGCCACGAAGAATTGCCCAGAAGTCTACCCAAATTCCTGCTTGGGTAGATCAGGTAACTGGACGTGCGAAGGTGTCAGTCTGGAAGCCAAGCTTGTAGCACGTGGTGTGGAGATGGGAGATGTATTCCTGAATCGCTCCTGGAGAGGATCTGCCCTCCAGCAAAACTGCCAGCAGGCTGGATGTGGTCCTGGGAGTTCGCACATCTGGTTTGTAGCTCTTCTTCAGAACTTTAGTGTATCGATAGTTCTTTCCTGCTGTGTCTCAGGTGTGTTTTCCATACTGCTTTTTCTGCCCTTGGTGGTAGAAACAGCAATGATTTCACACCAAAAGTTTTTGTGGTCAAAGGAAAACACAAAGCTGAGGTGGGCTTTCCCTTCAGCTGCCTCTTTGCAAGCAAGACCAACAATAAAGTTCAGTCACAGCAAAGTTGCTTTTTGAATTAAATCCAGATTTATATTTTTTTGTTGCTGTTTGTTTTTAATTCCCTGGCCATTTTGCCTAGATTTGGAAAGTGTGAAATGTTTGATACCATGCGGCTGTCTCCTAGACCACAGCGGGCTGAACTAAATGAAAAGGCGTGATCCATTCCTCTCCTGGGGGTGTAACACAAATTATTGCAGTTTAGGCTAGAAAAATCTTGTGTATCAGAGACTGAAGTTTAAGTACTTAAGTTGCTTTGATTTTTTGAAAGAGGGAACCAGGGACTGTGTTCTGCCTGTTTTCTGTGGGGAGGAAGGCTTTTAAAAAGGTGTTTTATCCCGAATCTGATATGGATCCTAACCTGTGAAAGCTGTGAGCTCCATCTTCTTGTATACACCTATATATACATACACGTATACTTGGCCTTTGCAGGTATTCTCCAAGCTCGAGTCTCTGTATTTAGAGCTTGAAGACAGAGTCGACCAAAAAAGTGGACACAAGAGGATGTCTGTGGAAAGAGACCAGAACAGAATTGTAGCAGCTGTGTTAGCAGGGTGACTCAGGTCCATCGTCGGCAAAATATTTGGCACCCCAGGTGGTTCACCTAACCATGGCCCTGTTTTTTATTGGTGTTTATTATTTTTCCCTTCAACTTTCCTGCGTTGTGTGGAGCAGCTGCTGGAGGGCTGCTTGCATTAGCATGATCAGCAGCACTCGGGATGCTCCAGGCTGATAAGCAAGCTCCTTTTGGACAACGTGGTCGCTTGTCAGGATGAAAGAGCGGAGGGTGGAGCTCGGTTAGCAAAGATCAGGTATGTCCATGGGAAGCCGGCAGCGTTAGAAGGTGCAAACCCAGCCTGTTGGGTGGGTTTGGCAAAGCTCTGTTATCTGCGTGAAATGGCTGCATTTGGGGGTGGGAGTGCTGACAAGGAGACCCACAGTGTGCCTACCTCGTGCTTGCCCTCGCCTCGTTCCGCAGTGGTAAGTTGGCTGGCAATAGGGAAGGGCTGTGCTCAGCATCTGGAAGCCTCCTGTGCATGCTGTAGGCTGTCAGGCATGTCCTCCTTGCAGTGGAGGCTTCAGCTTTGCCAGCAGTGTTTGACTCTAGCTCTTGGAAATGGTAGGGACTCGTTACCTACATTTGCATGTGGTCAGGTTTGAGTTGCAAGTCTGAGGTACCCGTTGGTAAACAAACAGCCAGCTAACAGCTCGGAGACTAGGCTGGAAGGACAGGGGACCCTTAGGAATAGTAAACCCTGTCTAGAGCACAGTACACCACAAAATCAAGGCTGTCATGGAAAAGAGACAGCTCGTGGCTTTTGTAAGCTGCAGTCCCTGCGTTCCTGGCAGCTCAGGATCAGGATCTGTACAGCAATCAGAGGCCTGACGTGACGTTTGGGAGTGCAATAACAGAGCATACACCTTTCTGCAGGGGTGTCTTCTGAGAGGACAGGACCACATCTTTCCTCTGATATCACTTCCTACCCTAAACAAACATTGAGCAACGTCTTCCTGCTTGTTCCATTCCTCTCACATTAGTTGCCGCTCAGCTTCTGCAATGGTTCTTAATCAACAAACTCCAGGTTAGCCTTCTAGATAAACACGAGTTAATGACTCAAAAGCTGGTGGGGTATTTCAGGTGTTAGCTTGTAATTGGAAGTCCCCTCCCAAGTAAGTTTTCAAGTCTAAGAGTAAACAGGAATTCCTCCCTTTTCTCCACCCTGCTGACAGCATGGCTTCCTCTGATGGAAATTATCTAAGGGGTGCAATCCGGAATTTGTTTTATTTTTTACATCAGAGGTGCTGACAGGTTATAGCATAACCTGTAAATTTTAGAGCTGGAATCTGGTGACTGTTGCTGGGACAGAGCACATGGGATAGAGCAACAGTTTTTGTGGCCCATTAGAGATGCAAAGAGTGAAAATATGGATGGAGGAGGGAAGAAGCCCGATACACTCATTTTACTTTATTTTACGTATGTTGTAAATGCTTTTTAGGGAGATGGGTCCCTTAAATCCATTTATTTCCATTATAATAGGAGCGATTCCTTCAAATGGGTGTAGTGAGAGCACTATTGTACAAGGGCAGGCTTTTTTGAAGAGTCTGCGAATAATTGTGGTTGGTGATATGTGTGTGCTGACAGCTGTAATATCTGCACGAGCAATTAGCACAATCTGCAATAACTGCAAATGCCAGCCCGGGACACTATCTAAGCGCTGCCCTGCGCACTGAAATGCTGGAAGTGGGAATTTTAAAGCTAATTTAAGAAAGCTGTTTCCTCGTGGGAACAAAACAGGTTTCATAATGATGACTTGTGTTTGCAAAGACACATTTTCTGTCTACTGAGAAAATAAGGTCATTTACAAATGACCTATGATATATTCAGCGGAGACCTAGTGTTTTATTAAAAGAAAGTGAGACTCTTGCAAGGCTTTTATTTTGTGTTTTTGGGGTTGGGGTGTTAAAAACGTAAGCCACCTTTGTTTCTGCCTGTTAACCATTATCAGCAGATAAGGCACGGGCTGTACACTGTGAAGGAGAAAACATGAGGATTGAAGTGTCTTCGTCAAGCTGTTCTAGCTTATTTTAATGCCTTCTTAAGGCATCTATAAATTCCAGAAGAGAAAAGGAGGACTGTGTGCTGATGGTTATCTTCTTCTATTGAGGCCTTAAGGAAAGCAACCTAGAGACTTGCAAGAATAGAAATAAAAAGGCTAGGAAGGATGCTTATGCAGTTTTAAAGTGGCAAGGTATGTCTCCTGCTTTCTGAATCAATGTAGTGAAAGGGTTTGTGTCCTCATTTTTTTGCAAGTAGTTGTTTAAAGACATGCAGTCATTGCATGTGATCCTCATGCAAATGTCCAGCTTTTACCATTTATAAAGCATTTTTGGTAACGAAGGCAGTTTGCATACTCTGGAGAGAATAAATCCTCCGGGTATAATAGATCTGTTAGAAGTAGGCAGAGGAAAACCAGCTTGAGGACCCTGCTCAATTACTAGACTTTCTCTCAAGTGGCTGCTCGGTGGTATTCTCACAGCTGGTATTCTCACAGCCTCCTAGCCAGCCTTTTGTCTGACACTTGTCCTGACTCCCCATGCATGCCAAAAGTCTGGTTCTGGGCCGTCCCCTTCATGTCAGCTTCAAAGGTGAAGTTAACGCGTCTCCATTAGCCATTCTGGAAAGTAAACTTTGAGCTCAAAATGTAAGGCGTATTGGGGTTTTTCTTTGAAGTGAAGTAAGGAAGACTTCCCCAAGCGCACCGTGCTCCTTTAGCACTTCTCACCAGACAGGTAGCAAACAGGCAAGTTGCTAGAGGTTATGCATTACACGGATATGCTGAAAGCCCTTAATTCCTCAGTTTGTTCTTAGCTTTACCTGGTGAGTACTTGTCGTCTGGTACAGAATTAAGCATCTTGCTTGACACAAAAGCAGTCCTTTTAATTATTCACAGTCTCATTTATTGGTATCTCCTTCAAAGCTTGGTTTGCGGTTTCACCAGTACAGAGAAGGGGTTTGGGTGTTTTCTTGTTGTTTTTTTTTTTTTTTTTCTTCCCCCTTCTTTCCAGCTAGCTCGCTCACACCTGGGAAACTCTTGCCAGCAGCCAGCTTTAGCTCCAGAAAGCAAAGTCCTCCCGGGGCTGTCGAAGCTGCTCAGGCTGGCAGCTCCCCACCCTGCTCCTGCCTGCTCAGCTGCTCTGCTTCTGGTCCCCGCGGGTGCCCGCTGCCACCCCTGGCTCCTGTTCATGAAGGCTTCCTTCGGCCAGCGCTTCCCCACGCACAGAGAGGATCCGAGGAGGCAGCAGGCCTGGCCTCGCTCCCAACACGTCCCCGGAGTCTGAGCCTCCCTGTCTGCCAGGGACCTTGCAGAGATGAGGCCAGGGCAACATGATAGTTCGAAAGAAGCTCAGTGCTGATCCCGAGGTAGTGTTTTTCTCCAGTAGCTGGGACATCTTTTGAAAATGTCTAGTTTTCAGGCATATTTAGTCGTAAATGACTTGTGAATTGAAGGTTTTATGGCCTCTGAACTGGGGATTTGCTGTTGGCCATGCTTAACTATAAGTACTGAGACACAGACTTGTTTGAGCTGGTAAACATAGCTGCTGCCTCACCAGTTGGTGACATTATTTCCTTCTGGATATTCCCTGTTGCCTTGCAAGCCACTGCCAAGGTATATAGAGTGACTCACTTCTTGTAGGGCTTCCAAGGTGGAATTTCTTAAATCTGAGCTCGGGCATGACAATAGTGGTGTTTTTGCCTACTTGTTAGGTTAGGCGTCTGTCTTTGTTGGGGCGAGCCCAAAGGTGACACATCCCGTACCCAGTAGCTCACCAGCCAGCAGCTGCCTCTTGTTGATGGAGTGGGTCTCATTTGGGAAACTGGCTCAAAGGGCCCTAGTTCTGGGGAGGTTTTTACGTCGCTGTCCCGCAGAAAGCTCCCATTGTGCAGGAGCTCGGGCTGACGCTGCACAACGTGACGAGTCTCCTACGCAGGCAGCATCCTCCCACAGCCTGCCAAGCCGAGGGAGCCGCGCTCGCTCCGTACGTCGCCGCGGTGAGAGCCCTGGGAGCTATTGCCTGCCATTATTACAGAGCTAGGAATCTCCTCCTCGCTTCCTGTGGGCTGCGTAACACCAGAGCGAGGCTTTTTAATTAACGCAACCATCTGAAGCTAGCTAAAGAGCAGAGCTCAGCTAAAACGGCTTCCCCGGTTGTTTGGGCAAGCAGCTGATGTGAAATCTGGCACGGGAACTTTACCTTGGCCTTTGACTGATCCGACACGAGAGGCATAAAAGCAAATAGGACGGTGGTGCTTTCCCAGAAGACACGTTACAAGCAAAATTCTTGCTTCCACTGCCAGGCTTTGTGATATCCACAGTGCCCAGCTGCCCACCCGCTCAGTACTGTTAAGATCAGGATTTTCCAGATTTCTTCCTTGCCCAGACAAGCAGGTGATTCATAGCTACTGCCTTTTTCTTTCTCCCCATTTTCTTTCTTAAACTTTCAGCAATGTGCATTAAAAGGTGGAGGCTAAAGGATCGACATCGTTCCTTTCAACTAACCCATCATTTCACTTGCCGTGACCAAGGCCTTCACTCATGTAAAATGAACTGAAACAGACAAAACCAAGGTGAGTTGTCTTGTTTAGTTTCAGCCTAGGGATCTGGGTGTTACACTGCATCCACCCAGGAGGAAAAACGGGAGCTGAGCTGCGGATAAATACCATTAGGATAAGTGAAGGGAAAAGAAGTCGAGGTATATTTTTTTCATACCTCTGTGTCATATATATATTTCCCCCCACTGCAGCTCCCTGGATTAATGTGGTGTTAGCTGCTAAGCCAAGGGCAGGTGCCATTAGCTCCAAAACCTGTTCAGCCTGTCTCCTGGGTGCTCCATCCGCTCCTCCGGAGGGGAGAAGCGCTCTGATTTTTGTGCAGGCTGCATTGCTGCTGTGTCCGTGAGTACTGTAGGAAACGCAAAGGTTCTGCATTTCACGTTTCTGGCTCTTTTTAAGCATGATCAGTGGGCTGAACATGAGCCCGATGCAAACGGTGGATCTTAACGTCGATCTCTACAGCTGCAAAGCTTTGCGGAGTTGATAGACTTCAAATAAGGTGTTTCATTAGCCGATGTGCTAATGAATGCATACTGAAATACAGCACAACTTAGTGCTGAGTGTTTGTATTCCTCCCCCCACCCCTCTGCCATCTGCCCAGGAGCAAAAACAAGCGTTGATCAACCTGTGAGCCAGTGTTTTTCTTTTATCTATTTGTCTTCACTCTCCGTGTCCCTGGAACTGTTTTTTTTTTTTTTTTTTTCCCTGAAGATGAGATGCATCATCAAATAAAAATGGTCTTGGTCACTGTTTGGCTCCTGCTGTGGGAATTTAGTATGGATTTAGTAATACTGCCTGATCTTATTATTAAAGGGCTTGCCAATTCCTGATGCTGTCTAGCAATTTAAGAGAGCGAGGTGAGGAAAGACTTGCAGAGGAGGACTGGGCCCTTGTCAGAAGAAAACAGAGGGGTTTTATTCATTCTTCTTCTACATGGAGGGTGAAGATGTGATCTGTCTGCTCGCGGTTAGTAACCCAGAGGGGGCTGAAGGCAGAGGAAGGTGTCACGATGAGGTGGGAAGTGGTGAGCTGAAGTTACTGGTAGCAGCCCAGTGTCTCTGGGCAAGGACGCAGCTTGAATTGAAGCTTGTCCGAGTCGGCTTGTTGTACCGGGGGATACTTCTGCTGAAAGCATTCTTGGAAACAAGTTATGTAGTGTAATGAAAATAAGCCCTAACGTACTGCATCTGTTCTTTCCTGCCTTTGAACAGTACAAATCCCTCCTCCTTCCTTTAAAGCCTCTGGGCTTTGCATAACCTCTGATGTATTCTCCAGGTTTTCAGCTTAACCAGTGTAATGGGAGCAAAGTCTCTCGTGAACAGTGCGTTTTTTATTTTTAGCTCTTCAGGATCCGCTGATTAGAAGTGCTTTTTGGAATTAGGCTTCTTGTGTGGGATGCCTTTCCTTGTGCTGACTTTTCTGGAATTTACAGTGGTGGTAAATCATTTGGTGCACACTAACTAAAGAGCTGCACCCCTGGTCTGGCCACAACCTATTTTTTTTCAGGCACAGAAAAAAGCCCAGCACTGCCCATGCATTTCACCCAGAGGGACCAGGCTGGGAATCCTGCATCTTCTGTTAGATATCTGCCCGCTCCCCCACCGCAGCAATATTTAGCCAGCAAACGTGGCAGTGACTCAGTGCTATCTGCCGTGTGACAGGAAAGCGGAGCTGGTGAAGGGAATTCCCAGTGGCAGGAATACCGGGCGGCGTACCCGAGCGTGGCGCTGGCAACCTGCTGTTTGTAGCAACAGGAGATGGTATTTCTAGCAGAGAGCAGCTCACTGCCTGCGCTCGGCGCTTCTGGAGCATCCGTGCCAGCCAGACCCAGAGCAGCTCGCTGCTGCTGCTGCTGCTGCTGGCAGAGCCATGCTTCTCTTCAGCACACGTGCCTGGCCAGAAGCAGGAGGTCTGTACTGCAGCAGGTGGTAGGGCTCTGCTGATGAAATGCAAGGAGTAACCTGGGCTCCTTGGCAGGCGTATCGATGCTAGCAGCTGCCAACGCCGATCTGCAGTAAGGAGGCAAAACACTCGCATGAGCCCCGAGTTGGGTTTGGTAACTACACAGAATGTTTCCGTGCCTTTGAACCAGTAAGCGGCAGCTCCACTCGCCGTGCTTCGTGTTGTGTTCCGATATCGTGGAAGCTTATCTAATTCTTTAATTTTTGAACAGTCGCTTCCTGCCTGCCACTCCCTTGTTTGTCATGTGCTCATAGGAAGAAACTCCTTTTTAAAGGAAAAAGTACCGCATCCACTAGTTCACCACGCTTAAATAACGATGCGGCATCTCAGAAGTTGTTTGACCAAAGGAGCAAAGTTTTACAGTGGTATAAACGTCTCAGTATTTATTTTATTTTATTGCTTGCTCTCCAATTTTACAGACCGGTGCTTGATATTCTAGAAAAAGAGAAGCTTCCCAGTCAGGTTAGTGGTGGCCTGAGGGCTGGACGCCTCAAGCAGGCAGGTTCTGCTGATGCCCGCTGGCATTGGGATGATTCAACAGTTCCCTGTTCTGCTTTCAAGAGTCCCCTCAGCTGCGAAGTTTGCCCAGCCAGCAGCCTTTAATTAGTTAGTGTACATGGTTGGGCTTGGAGCCCTGGCCTGTCATGGAGAAAGGGATACAGCGTAATAAAATATCAAGTTGGAGCGGTCATTTAGCCAACGGCTCCACACGGCTCATCTTCCTGCTGGAATCACCCAGATTCCTTAAGCTGCTTTTAAGTAAAAAGTCATTTTTTGCTGACACGGAAGGGTGAGCGTTAAGTGCTGCTTGCGTTGTGGTGATGGTCAGGACAGGGTATGGCTAGTCTGACACTAAAAGTGGTAAATTTATTTTGCCCTGTTCTGGAGAGGACATGCAAATAGAATACGAGGAAGGCTTCATTTCTATTTTGAGGAGGAAAGGTGAGGACACTGCCTTAACCCTGCTGCCCCGGGGTCCTAAGGCCTCTAAGGACACAAGGCAGTAGCGTGCCACCCTCGCCCAGGTAAGTGCTGCTGGTCAGGAGGCTGCAGCTGGAGGCCAGAGCAGGGCAGGTGAGGCTGGGTTCCCAGAGGTCGCGACTTGATGGGCAAGTGTTGTAATAAATTTCATATGCCACGCGTGTTCTGAAACCTTTTCAATTCCGCGACAAGCGGCAGAATCTGGACTTTGTTGACAGCCTGCTGACTCGGAGGCAGGAACCACAAAAGCGCTTTGTGAAGCACTGTGTGTGTTTTGCTCTGCCTCCCCTCCAGTGCAGGATGTACGTGGCATTATCACACCACCGCAGTTAAGCTATAAAAACATGATGTGTCCATTCTGTTTGTTTGTTTGTTTTGTTTTTTTTTTTTTATGAAAAAGAGAAATGCATCCTAGAACAACTTGAGCTGTGTAAAAACACGCTCTTCTCCATGAAGATGTGCTGACAACTTTTGAAAACCATCAGGATAACGAGTGCAAAAGACTGCCATTTATTCCTCCGAGTCTTAAGTCGTCATTGAATGTGAACTTCTCCACGGTTTGGGGATTTTTTTTTTTCAGTTATTTTTGATGAGAATTCAGAAGTTTAACCAAAAAGGTTAGGCAGGCTTCCTGGCTTGCCTGTCTGAACTAGCTTGGGATGAATAAGGTGTTACTCAGCAAAAGAATGCATGAGAAAGAGCCTGTTTTGTGTGCTGCAGTCATTCTTTTTGGTAGTACCCACGTACCTCACAGATCTAATGCTTGCGACAGTTGAATGACCCCATTGCCATGGCTGTGAGGTATCTCGGTCTTTGAAGGGGCTGGTCCTGGCAACGCTGCATTTTTTATTGAAAGTAGCAAGAGTCATAGGTAGGAAAGAATCACAGGGGGCAGGGGAGGAGGTAAAGCCCAGTGAATTTAGTAGCTGAGCCACGGTCACCAGGGAGGTCTGCAGGTGTCCTGCCTCTAAAGATAATGGATGATTAACGCAGCCCTGAAGTGGCTTCACTGCTGGCCAGGGTGCCCCCAAAAGGAGGAACAGGCTCCGTTTTAGGATCTGCGTCGATGGGGTGGTGGTTCTGAGCTGGTTCAGTACTGCAGCTCCCCCAGAGCTTTCCCTTGAACCCATGGCTGTGTAAATATTACAAATACGCTAGCTTTATTTTGCGCCCCTTAGTGCGGCGCCTTTCCAAGCTTCCTTTGCAGCTTCTTCCGAGACTACTGTGAAACTTTTTTTTTCCTGGTCAGAGGTATAAAGTTCATCTTTTGCATGAGTATGATCCTTAGGTGATTTTTTTTCATTACTTGCAGCGCTTTTGCAAATATCACAGCTGTGAGGAACAGAGCGGTGCTCACCCAGATGTGCTCTTTGATCTGTTTACCTTCCTTATCTTCCAAACCTGAGACTTGTACAAAAAGTAACTAGTTTCTCTCATCCCAAAACAGTTGCATTCAGTACTTACAGCAAAAAATATCCACTTTTTTTTTTGTCATTAATAAGACTTTTACTGTACCTGCTGAGCTTGGTGAGAGTTGTTATAGCTTGGTCTGTCATTTTCCTGCATTGTGTTCCACTTTGCAGGACAAGTTGGCATTTTTTTTGGAAAGAACAGATCCCCTTTGTTGCCTGTGTAGGGAGCAAATGGTAGAGCCGTGAGTTGCCCGATCTTCTGAGTGAATAACAGAGAGATTGAGTGAAATAAAATAATTAGAGGGTGGCGTTTTAATAACTTCAGATGGTGCGGTTCATAATGCTGACTAGTCAAAGATAATGCGTGTAATTAAAAGCTGGAGAGTGGTTGTTTTTTTGGGGTGACATTTTTCCCTAAGCATCTTGAGAAAAGGATCAATAGCCCTCCTGTTCTGATACCATCAGCCGAGTGAAAACAGTTTTTTGTGGCCGCTGGGTGTTGCTGGGTGCACAGGGACACAAAGCTAAATCCGCCAGGCTCTGGCCAGCGGGAATAGCGCTTACAGGTGCCCAGTGCGGGAAGCCCCACGGGTAGCACCTCCACAGCAGCACCATGTGGCCTCCCTGCTGCCTTGGGATGAACCTGATGTTCACTAATACTGATCCTAACACAAACTATACTGAGCAGCCTTGCTCATCGGTGTGCGTGTACCCAGAACACCTCACAACTACACGTGTAAAGTTTGGAGTCTGAGAGCTGGTTTTCGGCGAGCTAAGGTTGCCGTCTGCTGGGTTTGAACGTTTCTGAGGGTGAGGATCACTTTGGGAGGTAGAGGCCTGGACGCCTGCTTACATTTGGTAGCATCCTCATCCTCCTGAAGTCTCTCCTGTGTCATGGGGCAAGCTGGTAGGTGAAGCAACAGCTCCTGCTCCTTTGGGCTGTGCAGCGAGTCAGAAATAGGGAGCCTCCTCCTGAGGAGGAAGGAGGTTCAGCAAGCGAACAGTGGCCTCTGATGACAAGCAGAGAGAAGTGCAGGAGGCCACACCAGCAGTGCGGATCAAATAAATTCCCGAGGGGCTGTCCTCATCCTTCAGGCAAGTGGCCTAAAAATGTTTCTCACAGGCGTCTGACACCGTAACGAGAGCCCGAATCTAATGCAGTGGTTTTTTGTTTGTTTGTTTGTTTGTTTTTTGCATGCTATAACATGTAAGATCCAGGAAGAAATAATGTTCACCTTCTTGAAAGAGAGCAGAATATTCTGAGTTTATAAACATCTTGGGAGAAGAGACACATTTGTGTTCCTCAGATTTTAATCCGGATCAGATAACAAACACTTCCTCCATGGGAAAGCAAATCTGTCTTGTTAATACTGGATCACTGTAGAAGACTGCCTTTTGAAAAACTGCACTTTCCTTGAGGTAGTAGGAGCTATACTAGGGTAGGATGTACTCAAGTTTTTCTAACTCAGTTACTTGGTGAAATTTGTTTTCAGAAGTGTCGCTGAGTTTACAGTCTGCGAGGTCCTTGGAAAGCTTTGTTTCAGAAACTCGAGCATTAAGATGACATGCCCTCATGTTAATGTGAGCTGTCCCTTTTGATCTTGTTTGTGCTGCCGAAGCGCTGCTGATCGTCACAGATCACCTAAATGTTACAGTTTATAGTTTGTCTTCCAAAGAGGGATGAGATTATGTCCGGTTCCTTGTGATACAGTGATAGAGAGAGGAATGAGAGTGTGTGTGTGTGTGTGTGTGTGTGTGCGTGTGTGTGTGCATGGCATGCGCCTGTTCCTTGACTTCGAAGGGCACGCCAGCTACAGCTGTTTTACCTGCAGTGTGTGTTTTGGATTGGCTCACCACCCAGAGGTTGCTGGCAGCAGCTAGAGGTTTTTTTTATACTCCCGTAACACACAAAACACAACGTCAGCATTCAGATAACCTTATTTTTCCCCCCATTAAACGCTCCTCGCTGAGCGATGTTGGCACGGGGACCCCCTCTGTCCCCGTCGCTCCCCCCGAGCCACAGTTCACTTTGTATCTGCTTCCTCCTAAATCCCTCTGCACGCCGTCAGCCTTGCAGGTCGCAAACGAGAGGCTGCCAGCTGGTTTGTTGTCCGATGGCTTTCGCAAATGCTTCTGGTTTTGATCTTTCTGAGGAAGGAGGTGCCGAAAGCAACTCGTGTAAAGTACAGAGGGGTGTTTGCAGCAGAGACGTGGAAAGGTAGAAGGGTGAAACGTGACATGTTCCCTCGAAACGGTTTTATGCTGCTAATTTGAATGCTCAGTAATAGAGATCTGCTGGATCGAGGGGTTACCCTTCACTATTAATGACTCATTGGCCTCCTTCCCAAGCTGCCTGAAGTGCTGCTCTCCCTAGTGGAAGTAATTTTGTCTTTGAAGTACTTTCCAGAGCTGTCAACTAATGTTCCACGGCTCCCAGAGGAAATAATAAGCCATGAGTGCATGTACACTGAAAAAGTAGAGGCCGAAATGAACTGTTCCTATAGGAGCCTGGCAGTCTGCTTCTCTGTGGAATTCAGCTTGTTTATACAATCTTATCTGGCTAAGCTTTGGTATTTCATCTGGCAAGCAATTCCTATGAAAAGCAGCTGTCCAAGCAGTGGGAGTGGTGCTCCTGGTGGCTTTTTCAGAAGGTCTATAATTTCTTGTTTCATGTAAATTAAAGAAATACAATACTCTTCTGGCTGCAACCAGATGCTCTGAGCAGTTTGCTTTCCCTCATGAATAGTCCTTCAGGTATGCCGTGCCGTGGTGTGCTCTGTGACTTAACGACAGGGTTCACGATGCCCACCAGGAAGGCATCACCTATTTTGGAAAGTCGCAGGCTGACTACAGAATTGTTGGAAGGGTATTTACCTCAAAGACGTTAGCATCCATAAGTTTGCAGATATGTTTTTAAAAGAAATTCTGATAGTAAAACATCCATGCCTGGAAGTGAAAACCTCTTTTAATGGGTTTTACTGCTGTTGGAAAAGTGGAGGTAATTCCACCAAATAAAACAAAACAAACAAACACACTGGTATCCAGAAATGAAGACAGCTGTAGCATGTATCTTCTCTAACAGAAGGGTTCTGATGGGTAAGTAAGTAGTGACAACTATTTAAAGGAAAAAGGGGAAATAAAAAAGCATGAATATTAAACAGGAGGATGCAGCTCAAATATGTAAAGTTTTACATATCTTATTGCCAGAAAACAAAATGTACTGAAAAATGAAGCTTCTAGGGAGAAGAGGTGGAATCATATTCAGTGCCTCCAGAAGAAGTGGAGGTATTTTTTTTGTGCAGCCTTGGGTTGTGGTTTCATGTATGACAGAACTGGAGGGTTGAGGATTCCTCCAATTGTGGTAAATGTTCCCTTCTTTCTACAGGAACAGTATTTTCAGTAGGAAACAAATTACGGACAGAAGTAAAATTCAGGTCCAAGTCTTCCAGAGTTCGGTAGTTATCCATGACGATCCATCCGGTTCGTAGCCCGTCTTGGTATGAAAGCACTGCATTTGGTATGGGGAAGTGCTCCATGCAGTCTGCCCCGTTCTGAGAAATGAAGACCACATTCAGCAACTGAAAGGCTAACTCTTCTGGTTTTTTCCGTTTCTACTCCGACCTCATTCAAGACACAGGACTACATGACACCCTGTAAAATGGAAGGCTTTAAGTTCTTTGTGTTTAGGTGTGCCGTTTGATGGCACACCTCCTGCCAGTACGCATACAGATTTATGTAGGCTTTTTGCTGTGCAGCAGCAGGAGAATCTGATATTGCAACAAGTGAAACATGAAAAGCGAGCTCTGTCTGGTTCATATAGTTTATACTGGTCTTCGCTGAGATCAAACAGACCGTTTTATTAGGGAAAATGGCACTCCTGCCTGGAATCCTACGTGGCGAGGAAACTCAAAACCTAGTAACTGACCTTCATTAGCAGTGTGTCACCGTAAATTGCGCCATAGTACGGTTCCATTTCAGTCTGACACATACCACCTGAATGCTTCATCACTAGAAAGAGGTGACAGACCACTGTGTGACCACCCCGTAGCTGTTAGAAGGCAGTGATGCTGGCTGACTTCTCCCAGTTCCCTGGTGAGCAAGGACGTTTTTCTTTCGTTGTGCTTGGGACTGATGACTTGCTGCTGCCACAGCAACAGCTGATGTTAAACTTGAGTAGAGATGCTTGGCTTCACAGCACGGAGGGGCTGTTTTGTTCCAGCAGGTCATCTTCAATGAAATAAGGCAATAATCCCTGTACTGTCAGGGAGCTTGCATTCCATACATGAACTTCTAGAAAACAGTTTATTGGTATGCTTCTTAAAAGCTCTCCAGGTAAACCCCCATTTCTCCAGCTGATAGTAGGTTTTAACAGTTCCACCTGTTAAAACTGGGACTTCATCTTTTTATAGGTGATCCTGTTTAGGATCAGTTTGAAACTAATGACTGACGATGTTTTAAAAACAAACAAACAAAAATCATCAACAGGACATAGACATAATTTTTTAACCTGCTCCAGCCCTGAAAGGCCGAATCCAAACATGGTCAGTGGTCCAACGCTGAAATGAGCCCATATGACTTGCAATCTCTGCTTCTGCCTGGTTCGTATTTGGAGGAGAAAGAAAACATTTTTGTGGTAAGCTGGGCTCTTTCTTATTAAAGGAGGTGGCTGTTGTGAAGCTGCTCAGAGGTTAGGAATGCTGGCAGTCATCTGGGGAGACAGATCAGTGGGCTGAGCGCAGGTGAGGAGGTCACAGAAGCAAAACAAGGACCTCTTTTGTGCCAATGCCCTCGTGATTGTTCAGCCAAAGGAAGCTGCTTCAGAGATGACCCACCTGTGTGTGTCAGGAGGACATCGTGCTTCTCTGGCTTACCTGTGACATTCATTCTTTGTCACGACAAACTTGCATGCTGTGAGAATCAACACCGTGGATAGTTCTTGTTAGTTTAAGGGGAAGAAAACATTGCTGACAGCAAAACCTTCCCAGGTGAACTGTTTGGTAAAACGTTTGCAAGTCAGTCTTAAGGGTCATCCAGTGTTAACAGTCTAACATAAACAGAGCGGGAGAGAAGAGCCACCTAGGTAACTTCTGGGGGAGAGGCGGATTACTGGGGCATGTGTTTCATTTTACTTGCAGTGCAGTGAGCTGCACTCGCTGATCTAATTTGCTGAGCCTTAAACGCTTGCAGCTTTTGTTTTGAGTTTAGTTTTCTGTTACTGCAAAAGACAGTCTGAAACAAATTCACAGGTAATTTTAATTTTACCATCTTGAGCTAAAAGTCCTAGGGCAAAGGCTGCCTCAGTTTTCAAGATACAGAGCTACTATTCAACAGTGCAATGTGCATTTCGGGTGAAGAATTCCAGTTAAATGTGAACCCTAAGTTGTTTTCATAGCCTTGTCCCAGAAACCTATCAGTGAGCTGTGAGAACGTAGGGTGCAATGTTGGAGGCAACAGTGATGAAAGAAATTCTCCTGCTTTGTAAGAAAAAATGTTTGTGGCCAGCCTTCAAAATCGTCCATCGGAACTTGGTCACGGTTTCACCTCCAGGTGAATGTGGATGGTGGTCCCGTCGATGAGGGGATAGGAAAAATGCCTGGCTCTGGCTGCTGCAGGGGGGTTGTACGTTCAAAGGAATTGGTGCTGTGCTGATGCGGGTTAGCTGCAAGGAGACAGGGAGCACAGCAGGGCCCGCACGCTTGGTAGGGCTCTGAACAACCTTTGGAGCAGAGGGGAGAGGTGGGTGTATCCCTGAACACTGCAAGCTCGTCCAAGGAGCTTTTCCTTCAGGATGACCTTCTGGAGGCCTTACGGTGTCTTCAGCACTGGTGTAGCCAACGCAGGGAAGTTCCAGAAGAAGGCAGCAATGGCCTTTCTGCAGTCTTTAAACTGTTTTTCCATCCCAAAGGAGTCCTGTGGGATCGCAGAACAATTTAGGCTGGAAGGGACCTCTAGAGGCCAACTGATCCAACACGCTGCTGAAAGCAGGCTCGGCTAGGTCAGGCTGTGGCTTAGCCCCTTTTTTTTAGCGTTCTGTAAGAGGGTGCAACGTGATGCCACTTAATTGAGAACTGTCAGCGATACGCCTTGAAAGCTGCCTTGAGGATGAGACCTTGCAAGAAATAAGAATGTAATTACAGGCTTGCTTTCTGCTAACACATTTTTTTCAACCTTTATCGGATAGAGAGATCGACTTTCTCAAACATTGTGACGCAGGGTTAACTTGTAGGAGAGAAATTTCTTCGCGGCACTTTTGTGAACTGATGGTGCTTCTGTATGTTACTGTTTTCTCCAACAGCAGAATAAACTGAAACTCTTCGTTTTTATCTGAAAAAGTGTTAGCATGTTTAAACTCCTGGTGAAATATTTCTTCCAGCTAGTGCATGCTTCATGTTTAAAATATGCACAGTATTTTTAATGTGAACTGCAGTGACACGTTTTGTACACTAGCTACTTCATAACTGTTTTAAGTGTTTTTCATGCAAAGTGCAACTTGAGTTTCTTCTCCTTTCAATCCTCAGCGTATGGGCTAGGCAACAGAGCAGTCTCTTTCTCCCTGCTTTTATTTCTACCACGCTACTTCCACAAAACTTCTGGGAACTGGGCACTTTAGCACTTTTTATTTCTGTGAAATAAATGTGAAATAAATTAAAATATTCCAAGGAGGAGAGTGCAGTACTGAGAGACACGTATTAACCTAAATCCCTCAGTGAAAAAGGCTAGGCCAAAAGCACACATCCAACTACTCTCTCATACCCTGCTTTCGTGTTTGTACTTAACGTCTGCTATCAGTTAAGCCTGTGTTGTTATTGAAATATTCTCTGATTCAGACCTTTAGGTTAGGAATGTATAAATGCCTTTTTTTTTTTTTTTTCCATTTGACACGTATAAAATTACAATCTAACTTTGAAAATGTGGTGTCATATAAGATGGTGTATCAGGCCTGCAGCTGCAAGTAATTGCATTCTGTACGGGATCGAAATGTGGAAGAAATATGGATAATTTATTGAAAACAGCTAATTCATTCTGAATGGTGTGCTGATGGACATAGAATGAAACACAGGTCAGGGTAAGCAGAATAATTCATTTGCTTTCTTCCGCATTATCAGGAATGCGGCTTCACTGAACCAGACTTAAGAGGAAAATGCCTTGTAGGTTGACTTGTTCCGTGTTTGACTGATATGGTGTTGCTGTTTCTCTTTCAGATGAAGTGGACTACAGTAATTTTGGGACCAACACGCTATCACGGAAGAAGAAGGCTCTGGTGACTCTCCGCAATGACAATCTCCGCCGGCGCCCTCACATTAACATTAGCATGCCTCATGATTTCAGACCGGTGTCTTCCATAATCGATGTGGACATTCTTCCCGAAACACACAGGAGGGTGAGGCTGTATCGACACGGGTGTGAGAAACCCTTAGGATTTTACATTCGCGATGGCACCAGCGTAAGGGTTACTCCTCACGGACTGGAAAAAGTACCCGGCATCTTCATCTCTCGTATGGTTCCTGGAGGATTAGCGGAGAGCACGGGCTTGCTGGCTGTCAACGATGAAGTCCTGGAAGTTAACGGCATTGAAGTAGCAGGAAAGACTCTCGACCAAGTCACAGACATGATGATTGCCAACAGCCATAATCTTATTATCACGGTCAAGCCAGCAAACCAGAGGAACAATATTATCCGAAGCAGTAGGATGTCTGGTAGCTCTGGCCAGTCTACAGACAGCACTGCTAGTCACCATAGCTTGCCTACATCCCACGTGCTGCAGAACTTCCACCCCGACGAAATGGAGAGTGACGAAGAGGCTGACATTGTCATTGAGGGCGGTCTGGAGCCACAGCACATTCCTAAACTGCACAGCCTTACTTCCAGTAGCCTCTCTCGAATCAATGGCAGCAGCCTTAGCCACAGACTCCAAAGGGACCTGGTGCTCAACAACAACTCTGGCCGAGAAAGCAATGGCAACATCCACAAATTACTCAGTTCCTTAAAAACTGATCCGCGGCACAGTCTGGTTATCCCCAGAGGAGGCATCGAGGAGGACGGGACAGTCATTACACTTTAGTAGCAATTCCTGCAACTCTCTTTTCAGTCTTAAGTGCCAATGAGGACAATTAACTCTTGCAACATGTTATGCACAAAGCAGAGAGCTGATATTCTCATAGACCTCAGAGGTGCAGAAAATTGTTGCTGTCTAGGAAACACGGCATCTGGAGTTAGACATAAGACTGTCATGCACTGCAGAATTTGTCAGGAGAATACCAGGGTGTAAAACCTGGTTCATATCCCAGCCCTAAAGTGAGAAGGCGAACTAGTTTTAGTTTGTATAAATCTAAGCAGTCTTAGAGGCCACCACTGGCAGTGCTACGTACTTGGGTTTGAATGCATGGGTGGATGTATTTATACATGCATGTATATGAATTAGGTTTTAATAGTAATAACAGACATCTATTTGAAGTGGAATCTGTTTTTCCTCTAATAGGAGTTCAAAAAGAGCGCTTCTTAATAGCTATCCGTTCTTCCAGCATCACAGACAGACCTTCCACTGATCTGTTTATACCGTATTTGCAACGTTATGTCTAATCCAGACACGCTCTATAAAAGGGGCGGTTTCCTGCTCTGGTGGTAACAGCGGTAGGGAGATGCTGCAAATCCATTTTCCAAGTGAAAGTATATATTATTTTTAAAAAGCCTGGGGTGGGGAGGTTGGAGGACGTTGTCCTTATTGCTTTGAGATCAGCACCACCTGCTGGTCAGCAACACGGTTTTTGTACTGTCCTGGAACAGAAAACCATGACACTGAGGGCTTCAAACCAGGTTCGGCACCATTATGTGTAAAATGTATTCCTTTTCTTTTTCGATATTTATTAGATAATACCTCTTTTTCAGTTTTTTTTTTTTCATGCTCTGTTTTTTTCAATATTATGGTTCATGTGAATTTTAGGGATGCATGCGAGAAGGCAAAAGTGGAAGAGTATGCTGGGACCGTCCCCTTTGCCACAGAAACAGGTTTTTGCTACACGTTTGGGGCAACCAAAATCCCCCAAGGACTTTCCTTACAAAAGATTGGCCAATTGCTATACAAACGAGGGGTGTTGACTGTCTTTCAACCTAACCTTAGAATAGTTCTATTATTTTTGGACTCTTCTAGTAATCATAAAGCTTAATGTCTACACATGATTTCTAGAAGCTTAGAGTTTACTGGGTGTTTGCGATGGCTGGACATCTCTACTGGATGCTGGTTAAGGGGTAACCAGCGACTGCCGAGTCGATAACCATTCACTTCTGAAAATGCCATGGATTTATTAAAGTGGTCAAATCTAAAATATTTTGTTGTATCTTGATCAGTGTAAGGAACAAAATACAAATGTTTTACAATGTATTTTTCTACTTTTAGCTTGTGTCACTTTCTTTTTGTTTTTAACTTTGTAGTACATTAAAGCTTTTTTATATGGTGAACTAGACATTTCTTAAATATTGTATGGGTATGAAAATTCAGAAGTCTCGGTTTGAAAAAAAATTACATTCCAGTTTGGAATTTGTAATGGCTGGACAAAGGTTGTTTGGACTAATTCATTACTGCTGATTTAGAATACCTGTGGAACAGCCAGTCTTCTGCTCGTTGTTAAATGTTTTGGACGCTCAACTTAGTGTGTTTCTTTTAGATTTGCTTTAAAAGTTTATTTTAAAAATCTTTCACTTACTCTAATTAAGCCTCTTCTAGGTGTCACAGCAGATATAGAGCTATACTTATTTTTCCCAGCACAATAAGAATAGCACATTGATTCTTTTTGTCTTAAAAATGTTTGTACTTTACCAAAGGTTTTCATTTTTTTAAAAAATCTGACTATATCAGTGCAGTAAAAAAAAAAGGGGGGGGGGGGCTGGATATGCTTCAGTCAATCAGACCATCTTATCAAGAGGATTGTGTTACATCTTAACTAAGACCACTTCTTTAAATAAGTGGATTTGTCTGGCTGAAGTTACTCATTTTGCCTTATTTAACTGATGAAATTGTGACCTCCTGTCTGCAATAAAATGTGCACTAAGCTTACATCTATGCTATATCCTTTCCCCTATCCTGAAGCACATCTTCCTGCAGAAATATCTCACCTCCCTGTTGAAACAAGACATGCTTTTTTGGCAACTCATTTTGGTGATGCCTTTTTCTGTGCCATTAAAGACTTAGCACAGGTAACAGACAGAAGAGTGAAAATTTCCTCCCAGTGCTGCCTTTATTAAGGGTACTGCTACGTGGATCTGTACGGGCACCAAGTAGCTTGCTGTGCTCTGCGTAGCATGACTTCTTCAGGTCTCTTGTCTTCCCTGAGTACCTGAGGTACTTCCAGCACTTCAGAGGAAGCTGGGGATACCGCTTCCTTGACGATACGCTGCAGAGCCTTGCTTGGAAGAAGGCTCTGTGGCTGCCCAGGTGAAGCAGGCACTGCCCTTCACCCTAAGGGGGAAACACAAATTGCATTTCACACCCCAGAGCTCTAAGGGGGACGAATAAAAGCATTTTACCCCAGCTTTCAGTCACAAGCTGAGAAGGGCAGACCATTGACAAAACCAACTTTGGAGCTAGCACTTTGTACCATAATTCTTCAGGCGTGCAAACTTACTGCCCTTGTGCGTATCAGGTGAAAAACAAACAAAAACACAATGCTTTTATTATTGCATGCACAATTCTGAAAAGTCCCCTGTGTGTATATATATATACACACACATTAGTTCTCTCTTCAGGATTAACCCCTTCCCCTTTTCGGCCTGTCAGCCGCCCTGCCCACCTCCCGGTACCGCCGTACCTGGAGAAAGCAGCTAGGAGGAGTTCAGGCAGAAATCAGGGAACCTTTGGGCATAGCGGGAGGTGTCCCTGCCCATGGCAGGGGGTTGGAATTAGATGGTCTTTAAGGTCCCTTCCTGCCCAAACCAATCTGCGATTCTAAGATTAACAAGCGGGTGGCTGAGGGCACAGGGCCGAGTGCGAGGAGCCGGCTCCCCCCCCTCAGGCACCCACCGCCCCCCGCTGTGGTGAGGGCGGGCGGGCGGCGCCAGGCGCGGGCACGGCCCCCCGGGAGCGCGCCTGCGCCCGCCCTCACGTGATGGCGGCGCCTCCTCCCTCGCGTAATGGCGGCGCCCCCTGACGGGACGGGCAGCGGCGGCATGGCGGCCGCAGCGGGGGACGGCGACGGGGCCGGGCCCTGCCCCAGCGGGGACAGCGGGGACAGCGGACACGTCTCCCAGAGCCACAGCAACGCCTCCGGGCTGGGCGAGCAGGAGGACGAGGAGGGGGACGCCCTGGAGGCGTCGCTCAGCGCCACCGCCGCCGCGTACTCCGCCTACCTGCTCGTCGACCGCAGTGCCTTCAGCGAGCAGGTGAGGGGCCGCGACCCGCAGCGTCATTATTTCACTTATTTATTTACTTATTTATGTATTTTTGTGGGGAGGCTCGCCCTGTTGCATCGTCCCAGCCTTTCTTTTTTGCTCCTTTTTGGGCCAGGCGGGACGCAGCCGTGTGCCCGGTCACCCGCGTTTCTCGTACGGCCGCAGCTTTCCAATGTGTTTTCGCAGGTGGAGAGCTTGGAGAAGAGCCTGGACGACCTGCTGACCAGGGTGGATGAGTTCGTGGGGATGCTGGACATGGTGCGTGGTGATAGTGATTAAAGCGTCCGGGTGGAACGGCCGGGCTCCCAAAACCAGGCATGAGCTTAGGGCAGGCCCATCCTGACCATTCTGTCAGAAAGACATTTCTTAGTTCTCATAAGGCTATAGCAGCTTGTTTTTAATATAACTATAAAGTTAAATACCTACCTCTGCAAAATAAATTTTGTTTAAAGGTACTTGCTAAACTATCCAAAGAAGCTAGTTAATTAGTTTTGATTTAGTGTTTTTAATCTATTTTAATTTGTGTAATCGGAACATAATTCCAGTTTTAGGAAAGAAATCTAGTTCTTAATATTTTGTTTTATTAATCTCTTTCTCTATTATCTGTTGGAAACATCTTTAGATCAGAAGTGACTCCTCCCAAGTCATCAATGAAAGCATACCCGAAATTTACGCAAAAGCTACAGAAATGAGGCAGGTATACAAGAAGATTGACAACCTAGAGGTATGTGCTTGCCATCTTCTGCATGCGTTCCCTTTCTCAGCAGGGGGAAGAATCAACGATACTCTATAATCGTGTGTGAGTGCATCAACATGGACTGGGTTCAGATCCCTTTTGCTCTTCCATGTCCAATCCAGGTCGCTGACCTCAGCATTGATGAAGAGAACACAGTTTATGAGGAATTTCCAGAGACTGCTGACATTCTAAAACAAAATGGCTTTTTGTTCCTAAATTTACTGCTTGAAGCAAGGCAACTGTCCTCTTTTCAGAGAGCAATAGCACCGCATTTTCTTCTTCTTTTTTTTTTTTGATAGCGTCTTTCACGGTTACTCTCTTGAAAGCTATTTTTAGACTAAAAGAAGGAGGGAGCTATTGATTTCTGGTAAAGCTTCAAAATTCTATGTGATCCGGATTCTTGATCCCACTTCTGGCTAGAAAGACAGATAAAAACCTAAATCCTAATAAGTCTAAATTATTTATGTGAAACACAAATAGGAAGAGGAACGATAATTGTTTTATTAGATTTAACCTGTTTTTGCATGCTGCTAAGTATCTCAGAAATAATTTTTAGCAATAAATTGGACTCGAAGGTGGAAGGAAATAAAGTATGGGGTTGTTTTGTTTTTACTTCTCATTTTAGCGATAGTACTGTTCCCACTGTTGTGTAATACAAAATCCTGTTTCTATCTATTGGTGAAAAAGTGGTGCTTATTTATCTATTTATTTTCAAACAGGCTTTTGTGAAGATGATTGGAAACTGTGTGGCTGGAATGGAGGAACGGGTCATAAAGGCAGAAACGGACCTTGGAGCTTTTCCAAGCACATTCAAGAAAATCTTGCACACAATCAGCATGCCATCCTTCCTTAACGTAAGTAAGCTTTTGTTATCACGTGTCCAGCTTAGTTCTATCTACCAGAGAGGATTATTAAAATAATAGTAAATCTGTTACACATATACCTGTATTTAAATGTAAACCTTACGTACTTATTAACACTGTTGTGAAGTTCTCAGTCTTAATTAAAAAACAAAAAACAAAACAAAAAAAAAACAACACTCAAAAATCACGAATTCTTACAAGGATTTGAGTTGGATTCCAAAGTCAGTTTGAATATGTGTAGAAGGGAACATGAAGGGCACAAAACAAGTAAAGAATGAGCAAGCCTTTATTAAAGCATCTCTGATAGTATGGAAAGCCAGTAGGAAGAGCCTGTACAGACTGTTAAAGGAGTATGCTGCATTAATATTATCACTAACAAAACAGTATCTAAAAAATGAAGTAAAAGCTGTGCTACGCAATACTCTTTAAAATAAGGGTTCTATTTATACACAGTCTGCGCAGTTCAGTAACTCTGTTAGCGCCTTCTTAAAACTTGGTAAAAGGGGTGTGATTTTTCTAACGTTCCTCATGACTACGTGTGGACTGTTTTTCCGGTTCAGATGACTTGAAGTGCTCTCCCTAGTATGTTTCAAGGAGATGCCCTATCTGTTCTTAAAAACTGACACTGTGCACCAGTTTTAAAATAACCTTTGGATTTAAAAAAAAAAATTCTGGCCCTCGTATGAACACCTGATGCTTCTTTGCATCACCTGCCAATACACCACACACAAGTGCTCCTCCTTGCATTTTGTCAGCACCCAGTAGTGCTGTAGTAGCTCAGGTCTCCATCTCATAATGTTGGGGAGAATGCTGAAATAAAGGAGGTTTGCGGAGGGGGAGAGGAAGGTGTTTGTGACTGTCAAGTATTCGTGTTCCTACATATTGTAACTGTGTGGAAGCAGAGAAAAATAGATCTAAAAAGAATATGTATTGTCTGGTTAAGGCTTGGTTCAGGAAAACTACTTTTCACTGCTGTTTTCTGTGTAATATTCAAGTTAGTTAACTTCCAGTTCCTCCAGGTTTTTTTTGTGTGTGTGTGTGTAAGCTCAGGGTGATGTTGCTTTTTTTCTTCATTTAGGAAAACAGCTCCCCCTACCCCCTTAAAAACAAAACAAAACAACAACAAAAAACACCTCAAAGCTGCTATGTATAGGCCAATTATGGAAACAAAAACTATGGCAGCTGCAGCCTAGTAGCCTTAAACTTCAGCCTTGAAAAATACTCAGCCGTGTTTTCCATAAAATTAAAGTCTGCAGTTGAGAAGTTTGAGAGTTCTAATAGTGTTTTTTTGCTGTTGTGTGGGAAGGCTTCGTCAGCTTAATTTTTTTCCACAATTAGGTTGGAAAGTCTATGAAAGAGTCAGCAAGCAGAACCTGTCATATCCAATGGCTTTGTGGTTTGGGAACGGATAGGAGTATGATCAACACTCAGAACTGACTGGTGTTAATTGATAAAGTAAATAAAAGCTAGGTGACTGTTGCACAGTGAGCTGAGTATCACATAGTAGAATATTTATTTTTATTAGTAAACACATTTCCACATGAATGAAAATGCATATAGAGATTTCTCCTCATGCCTGATGTTTAAGTAGCTTACACAATACACATGCCCTTTGGAAAAGAAGGCTGTACCAATGTCATGATTTTCCTTGGAGCTGTTAGTTCAGTTTCCTGCAAAAACTTTCATTAGATCAAGTCCCCTCACACTCTTCCCGTTCGAATGTCCGTTTCTTTACGGAAAGGGTATATTTTGTATTTCTTAAGCTGTGTGTTTGTAATCTCACTCTCAGATTTTGCCCCAGGTTCTTCCCTTGTGAATGCCAGGCAATGCAAAGTACGGTACTCTAAGGCTTCCAATATCATTAAGGATGTAGACACTCTCAGAAGGTAACAATGTCTGCCAAGCAGCTGCAGAAGTTGTGAACATGTTCTTAGGCAACTGGGGGTACTGTGCCTGCCTATGAATTTCTTCACCAGGTTTAAATTCGCCCCTCCCTGCACACATGCAAACACGGTGCATCTTAAATCAGAGTCGTGAGCTGCGGAACACCTGTGACACTAGTTCTTCTTGCTTACAAGGTGTTTTCTTGTAGAGCAGTACAGGATAGGAAATGTTATTTGAAAAGGGAACTTTGATTTCAAAGATTGTTTTTTTACATTTGGCAAAATTTCTGATATAGAAAACGTTGATAATATCTCCTCTTTATAGTTTTAACCGTGGTTTATATTGATTTTTTCCATATATGCTATTGCTGTATGAAAAGCAAAACAAAGCTTATTTCAGAGAAACTAGTGGCATAATCAAGTTATAGGCAAATACAATTTGAATACCCTATATCAACAATTTGTATAACTCAAACTTGTTTTTAATAGATTTGCATATAAACAGGATAATAAGTACTTTTTTCATATTGAGTACAAGTATACACCTTAACTGAATACGGGACAAAATCCAGTTAACTGTTTCATGGGTACGTACGCTTAGTTACATCCTCCTTTGGTGCATCCCAAGTCCAAGTATACTGCTGGTTTGCCTTTCACTTTATTATTGGCGAAGACTCTGATTTCCCCATTTCAGAGAGGCAAAAAAGTGCCTGAAGATAAACTGACTGAGAGCTCTGCAAAACAGTTCATCAAAATTCCTTCATGAGTCCGTAGGAGTTTTCAGTGAATGAAATCTTGACCTCAAGCCTTCTGTGTAAGAGCACATACTGAAATCACACAATGGCTCTGGTTTGCAGTTATTTAAGTGCAGGAAGGCTGCCGTGATAGTCAGTGGTGGTCCCTGCTGTAGTCCATTCACAGGAGACATTAGGCGTAGCAAAACAATGTACAAATAATATTTAGAAGGAATGTATATGCTTTTCCTGAAAATTCCAAATTTACTACTCTATTTTAACAGTACGTCATAGTACGTATATTCCAGCATACATACTTGATGAAGAAGCTCAGCAGGAGCAGCAACCTTCTTGAAAGAAACATCTGCTGGGTTTGTTTCCAAGTAAAGACTTTTTTAACTAAGTAAATGAGAGCACAGGCTAGGGTTAACACAGAGGTTGTGGCTGAGGAGAACTCAAAAGGCCGGAGGAGGAAAGGTAAAGGTTTGTGGGTTTGGGCAGACAAAGATTACAGTGACTTGACCCTGACATGTTTGGCTCCTGCAAAGCTGGCAATTTACATTTTTCCAAGACTGAGTCTGTTCAGGTGATAGAATGAGAAAAGTCAAAGCCAATTTTCTTCCATAACATAAAGAATATGCTAGACCCATCTGAGCTGTGGTTTAAAGTTCACCTGAGGAAGGGGATATGCCGTTAAAACTCCTTTTGTTTTGCATTTTAGTTCTGTGGGTTTTGTTCTGAAACTTGGATTTTTAAGGATGCGAAAAATAAACTTTATCTAATTTGCAGAAATCGTCTTCCTCGCGACAGCAGACCCTCTATGAACCTCCAGTCCTCTTCAAGACTGAAGACTATTTTCCATGTCTTAATGAAGCACCTTATTGACAATTTTTGTTTGGGGATTGGAATTAATCAGCCAGAATAGAGAAAGCCAAGTGAACAAAAGAAATGCTAACCTCAAAACAGCTGCATTTCTGAGCGTTATTAATGGCATATTGCCACTCTGATTCTCCTTGTCTTCCTTCAGGCAGTGTTTTCAGGTAATCTTTGTGTATATTGTTTGAAAAGTCTTCCTAAAACACGGTATACGTTTTCAGATTATATTGGGGAATGAACTTCTGCAGCAGGGTTGTGTTTTTTTTTAATAGGGAAATAATAGGAAACATACTTTTATATTATATATCTTTTAACACATCAATATCTGAGCTGCTGCAAATGTAAACAGCTGTACCTCAAGGATGTCCTTTTTTAAAAATATACTGACTGAGGTGAAAGAAAAAGCCGTATGCATAAATTCACTGTAAGTTTTGGAACTTGGTCCCTGCACTGTGTGTAGCACTGCATCAGGATGTGCAGGTGGCAAGGGGAGGACTCAGAAGATTGGCGAGGAGTCAAGGACGTGGCTTGGCGCATACGATCCTCTCCCAGGTCACAACACAACATCCTGCCCCTGCTGATGATCAACAGGTCACTGTGGCCATACCTTCTAATTACTGCAGCATTGTTTTGTTTGATGTGGGAGCAGGTGGGCATGGTATATCTAATCTGCTGTCAGAAAGAAAAGGTATGTAAACTGAGGCACAGCCATCCCTGGGCTGAGCCTCTGTAGGACACCTGACCTGACCTGACGCTTCTCCCTTTCAAACCTCTGTGCAGTGACTGGGGCTGCTTCTGCTGACTGGAGTGGGAGTAAAATGTCAATAAACTAATGGCTGTCTAACACCTGGTGTGTTCTTGCATCACAGCTGAGGGTATGGAACTGCACAGTTATTTCGGAGATCGTTTTTGCTGACAGCCCTCTGTAATACCTAGCAGTTGTTAATTGTTACTTGTTATATTCTTAAAAACCACCAGTGTTTTGTTGCCAATGTACCTCACTTCAAGTACCCAAAATTCACCTTTCAGTAGAAGAAGGAATGTCTTAGGGAAACAATGTAATGACTGTCAGTTTTGTGTTGCAAGTAAAGAAAAAGATACCCAGTTGCAGAGTGAGGGTTATAGGATAATAGGTACTGCTTTCAAAACCATGTGGTCTTGTGTGCCAGCAGCAGCAAGGGACCAGGTTCTAAACGAAATATATGAGGTGCCATTTAGTAAAGGTGTTAAAGATAGTGAACAAAGTCAAGATCATTAGGTTCTAAAAACAATTTTAAGATAAAACCAATACCTGAACTTCAAAGTAGAGTGTAGAACATACAATTACATGGAAACACACAGGAAAGAGCAGACGTAATTCTATAAAGAGGACCACAGCCCATTCTCACACACTCCTTCCTTTCATCAGTACCTAAGCATTTCACTCTTCAGATGTTCTGCTGCAGCAACAGTTGCATTCCCAAAAGGCAGGGTACCTTTCCATTTATGTCTGAATAATGAAGGCTCCTTCTCAGTGAAATCTTATGAAATGGTGTGCCTGTAACTTAGTGTAACAATATAAGGCTGCAGCCAAATATTCTTAGGCACACCAAATACTCTTAAGCACCCTGATACTGATGGTACAAAACCCCTTAATTTTAGAACAGCTTTCTAACTAATGGATCAGCTGCTCAAATAACTTTTCCCATTACTGAATGGAGCTGAATGAATTCATTGACAAATGTAAGAAGGAAAAACTCACATATTCTGAAGTGGGCTTCTATGTTAACACAGTTAGGTGGAAAACATAACTTATTTTCAAAGAACCCCATAAACAAAAATAATGCAATTCTTATGACTCAGAGTTTGTATGTTGTAAATGCTCCAGAATACTTTTAATCCTGACATAGAATGCTCCCAGGTTGGATGAGGCACTTGGCAACCTGTTCCAGTGGGAGGTGTCCCTGCCCATGGCAGGGAGGTTAGAACTGTGTGGTCTTTAAGGTCCCTTCCAACACAAACCATTCTGTGATTCTATAAAAGTATTGATGATACATAAACTGTGGCTTTTTCATATATATGGTACAGAATAACAAGGTCACAGCTGATCTGAGAACACAGTCTTAGAAAGTTTATTAAATTGATGCATTCTTATAATACTAACAAGATCCACATGTTCACTCTGGTATTGAGTGGGCTGATGCGTACTACCTTGCCTGTCTCTTTGCCCATGGTAACTCTCATCATGCAGGAATAATGTAAAAAAGATCCCAAGAGCTCACACTCAGTAAAGGAAGTTTCTAGTTGCAAATCCTTTATTCCGTCTACCTTGTGAAACCAGTATTAGCTATGTTAGGAATTAAGCTTGATATGTATAATTTTCTGTTCACTGTTTCTTTCTTCTGGGTTTATCTTGCTTGGGTTTCAAGATAGGAAGCCAATAACAATAGCAATATGTTACCTATTTTTAACGTGGAGAGTTCATCATATAGCACTGATGTAAAGCTACACGTTTAATGAGCTGAGTTGCTGAAAACTGGTTATCAAGCTTATGAAACAAGCTGATGTTAAACAGCAACAGAATAGTCTACACACAAATCTTACTTTTCTTCCCTAACACAAAATGTTAACCTATCCCAGAAGAGAGAATGCTAGAAGTTTTTATATCTTTATAGTTCGGTATGTTTTGGGTTTCTATTTGAAAGTAGTACCGTGGCTTGTTAAAATATATCTGCATGCTTTCAGGGGCAGTTCAGATATAATAAAAGCTGCATTCACAGGATACACAGGATGGGTGGAATGTCAGAGCTCCGCGTTTCTCATAGCTCTTGGACAGAAATCAACACAATCTGCCGTAACTAAATATTTACTTACATGATAAACTGCCTGAAGAAGGCAGATAAAGACTGACACTGGTAATTCATTATCTTTGGACATACACAGTTTGTTCCACACTTGAGCAACACCAGCGCAGGTGCTATAAAGTCTAGGGAAATAACAGAAGGATGCACATTACTGCCATGAAAAGAAACATTTGATGATTTATCTGAACAATTAACTGAATTTAAAGATTTAAAGATGCATTGGATTACACTGATGGTAACAAAACTGTTAGCAGTTCGTGACTTCTGCGGACAATAACCTTCAAGCTTAAATAATTGTACCTACAATGGTAAGAAATTAGTAGGACGTTTAATTTGGATTCTGTCATGCACAGGAACCGTATCCAAATGCTCAGATCTTGAGATTCAGAGAGTGATCCTGTGTGAAAACACTTTCCAGAATTAGAAAGAAGAGCAAGATAACTTGCATCTGCATCTATGAAGAAAACTTTACACCTGAAATTTGTAAATGTCCCCAGGTTACCTTACAAGAAAAATAAATACATTATGACACTTTTATACGTTCTTGTTTTTTGTGGAGGAAAAAAGAAATCTAGTCTTGGAACTGCTACCAAGAATTTCCCATGTGCCTTGCGTTGAAAAGCCAAAATCCGTGTTGGTTTTGGCTATGGTCAAAGAGGATGGTGTTTCCGTAGCTGGGGTCAGCGATCTCTAACCACTGCGGCTAAATCGTCAGGAATGAGAAGTCTCCAGCTGCAGGGGCCCGAAGACTTGTAGAAGTGCAGAGGGGATCGAGGAGTTCGGTGAATGTGGCAGGCTCTGCTGCGACATCTGAGTGCCCGCACTGTCCGTGCTGCTGCTGGTTCGGCTCTGAGCCGATGGGTGTTAGTGCGGCCTCAAGGCGGTGCTGCAGCCTCCAGCCCATCTCGGAGTGGTATGGCATTTACTTTACCTTCTTGCTTGAGGATGTCTCCTCACAAACTTTTAATGTTAGTCATTTTCATGGTTTTGCAATTAAAAACCATAAATTCAAATTATGCATTATGATCATATTAAAATTGCCAACTAAAAAGTACAGGTGAAACAACAACAAAAAAAAGGTACTGCTCACGGGCAGTACCAAACAATGCTACAGAGCTGGAAAAACTGAAATAATGCCCCTCTAATTATAGAAGATGAACGGATATGTAAGAAAACCATAGTATCCTGTCTAAAATCCACATTAAAGACTAAAAACATCATTTAATTTTGGTCAACTTTAATACTGGCTGTACATTACTTGATGGATTACTTAATAGTAAAAAAAAAAAAAAAAAAGATAATGACAATCATAATCATAAAGCATATCTTTAGTGAAACATCTGTACAGGACCTTGAATAAATCTATATGGGAGCTTGAATTTTTTCTTTATAAAAAGCATATATGGAATATAGGATATATAAATGAAGAAAAAAGAGGAGAATGGAAAGGGAAGGGAAGGAAAATATTAGAAAAAGAAGAAAGAAAAAGTAGTAGCCCAAATCCCTGCAATACTGTGTCTGTAAAACAGCTTGCAACAACTGATGTGCACCTGAAATGTTTCTCTGAAATGAGTCCACTTGAAAGGTTTGCAGAGAGCTGCAAACTGGCAGAAAAGCTAGTTCAGACTGATTCATGTGAAACCGAGGAAAAAAAATAGGAATGGTAGGACCGTTCTGTAGAAGTGGACGAAGCAGAAAATAGCGTGCTGAGTAGGGCAGCCCAGGCAAATGCCAAGAGGTAAAGCTGTGGGCCAGAGCCTCCGAAAACATAAACAGCCGAGGGCAAGGTCCCTGAGCTGGGGAAGTGCGAACAAAAATCCAGAAATACACACGTGATTTTGCTACTTTTTTGCAGCTTTGGAGGTTTTTTTATTTTTTTTTTTTTTTTTTTTTTTTTTTCCCCTCAGGGCCCGCTGCTGCAGGATGGTGGGGATCAGCAGGAAAAACGATTAAAAAAATGCTCTAAACAGTGTCGTCAAACAACTATCTCGTGTCGTGTTTTCCTCCGGGATTTATTAGCCTGATTTTTCCTGGATTTGGCTGTGTTTCTGCAGCCGTGGGATGAGGAGCACAAGGCAGGCATGCCAGGGAAGCGTTGCCTCAGGAGAATCAGCTGGGATGTGGTTGGTTAGCGTGCAGTGGGTGCGCAGTGCAGCTGCAAGCTCTTTGCATGAAGCAGTGAGGTGACGGTCAGCACCCAGAGTTGGACCAAATTATGAGAAGAAAGGAGGATCAGCAACAGGCGGAGGTGAGGGAAAGCAGGGCTAGATGGTGGTCCAGTCATGGCCTGGCTTCACACCGATCTGGCACTGGCAACATGGGACTGTCACTGCCAGCACTGGCCTGAACATTAATCTGGCAAGGGATGTGAAGGGTAGCAAGAAAGGACTCTACGAGTGCAAAAACAGCACAAGGAAGACTGGGGAGAGCGTGGGTCTACTGCTGAATGCAGCAGAGACCTGGTGACACGGGACACAGGACAGGACAAGGTACTTTGTGTCTTCTTTGCCTTGTGGTAAGTTTTTACTGGGCTCTTCAGTACAAAAATGATACGGCTGTACCGGAGTGAGTCCAGTGCAGAGCCACAAAGATGATGAAGGGACTGGAACGTTTCATGGGGAGAGGATGAGGGGGCTGGGACTGTTCAGTCTGGGGAACAGAAGGATCAGGGGGACCTTATCATCATATATAAATACCAGATGCGAAGGAGTGAAGAAGAGAGACACTTCAGCAGTGTCCACTGGTAAGACAAGAGGCAATGGGAACAAAATAAAAACAAATGAAATTCTGTCTGAACATAAGAAAACACATTTTATTCACTGGGAGTGGTAAATACACACAATATGACAATTAACAAAATAAATTAATTATAAATTATCTATTAAATTTATTAAATATAATCAATATTTAATATGGTAAATCAAACATTATTTTTTCTGAACGCTTCCTTTAATCCCCAGCTGTGGGATTTACCACCCATCTGTGTTGTTGATCATCTGTCTAACTTTGCATGATCTCTTTCCCTGACTGAAGAAGTTTGGTGGGTTTGTATGGAGCTTCCATGCCCCTTGTTGCTCATCTCTGATTTTTTTTTTCCACTTCTGCTCTGTCCTTTTGAGATAAGGAAACCAGCACTGTCCATGTAATTTGAAGCACAAGCAAGTCAAAGGTTTAAACAGTACCACAATAACACTCTCCGCTCGGTTGTTTCTTTCTCTTCTACCTCTGCCCAGTACTGGATGTGCCTTCTTGTCTGCTTCTGAACATTTAAACTGGTGTTTTCAGGACCCATCATAATTGCATGATCGCATTCAAGAGTAAAATTGGCTTTCTGACTCATAAAGCGGTTCGAATACAGGGGTCTTTTAATGTAACAGCTAAATATATGCATGTTAAGCAGGTGATTCCAGCTGGTAGAATGAGGGTTTTGCCAAAACAAAGGTTAGTGTGTAAGTGGATCTGAGATGGAAAGGGGTAGGTGGCAAAACCAAGGCTAGGAGGCAAACCCACAGATGCTGTGAAGTCCGTGGGCTGGCTGTCAGTGCTGACTGTGCGTTTGCTGTGGCTCTGTTTATACACGTACGGATTTACTGCTACAGGAGGCCTGCAGCTGGCCCAGTCGACCGATCCCTATGTGCATTTGTGCTCGCCGGGGCTGACACTTGGCTCTTACCACAGTCACAGAGCAGCAGTCCTGAAAACAAGTTCAGTTTAATCTAGCCTGAGGTAGGATGAAGCAGGAAGCCCATAAAGCACCTTCCAGGCACTGTGCAGGCCACACTGCCTTGGAGGCGAGAGGTAACACTTTGTAGCACTGACAGAAACCCTCTTCTTTCTGAATGCCCTCAGACCATTTCTGGAGCCAGAGCTTTCAGGGCACGATCTCCTCTGCCTCTGCACCACAACCCCTCTGTACCCCGCTCCCCGAGGATGAGCTCTCCCCTGCTTTCCCCTCACAGAGCAGCAGGGCTCCATGTCTTTCTCCATGGCACTGTGCAGGGGAAGGACACCAAGCATCTGCAGAGGTGAGAAGGGACATTTCTTATAGAGGTTGTCCTATATCATTTTCCTCCTCCTGCTTGGAGAGAGCTGAAAACAATGGTGAGTGTTTTCCTCAAGTTGGTAACCCCACCATTCTGTGCTTCTCTAACATTCTGGGGCTGTAGTGGGCATTTCACTGCCTGGCCCCAGAGAGATTTGTGTGCACTCATGCTCACAGACACCTAGATGGTGGAGGATCGAGCCTGAAGGATGTCAGCCAGGGATGGTGCTGACTTTCTTCAGCATCCTAGAGAAAGGCAGTGCCTGTGCCACACTCCCCATTGGACAACAGTATTCCCACATTTTGTCTCCAAAACCTTTGCTTTGAATCCAGCCCCTAAGACTGTTGGTGCTGATTAATCATGCACTGCTTTTGTCTTGCTATGTGTAGGAAGAAATTAAAGTGACTGACTACTCTGCAGTGAGTCTCCAGTTTTCTGTGAGGGTTTTATGGATGTGGCCACCTGAAAACAGCACAGGGCTGAGAAAAGAGTAATGGCTTTGCTTTTGTGCTGTTGCTCTTTTCAGCTCAGTTCTTTCCATTATCTTCAGAATCGTGGCCAAACTAGCAAACAGAGATGAACATCTTCCCTCCTTGAAGGAAAAATAATGCCTCCAGCAGTGCTGAAGTTGATTTTTTGAGACCTGCCACACAGCCTGGATCACTGTGTTCAGTTCAGTTGAAATGGCAACAGCGGTTTGGGTCCCATAAGCAAAGTCTGGCAAAACTGGGACACGAAGAATGTTTACAAATCCTCTACCGCCATTTTTGCCCCATTTTCCTTTTATGCATTTTCCCATTTTCCTCAATATGCATTTTTCTATTTTCATTGGTAGCCTGGAGCATTATGCTAGCATTCACTCGTGGTTCTTGTCACCATATATGATGTTATTCACAGATGATGTCTTCATATTGATACGAATATTGCTGGCCCTTAGGATCCCTTGTTAAGAGTCTCTGGGGAGAACAGATTTGTTACATTTAGTACTGCTCACAAGCTTTTTGTATGCGTGGCTTAACTTGCTGAGAAACTGCTGGGTGTCATGTTAATAGAAGGCTGAGAGGCACAGACATCTTTGCAAGGCTTACACATGACAACATCATCATATGTCCGTCCCCATCTGTGCAAACACCTAATTGTACCTAACTCGTACCAATTCATGAGCTGAATTAATGATTCACAGCATAAATGATGACTGGCATTTGCATCAGCTGGGCCCATCAGAGCATGAACAGGTAAAAAGGTTCATCTCAGGCTTTCCTTGCTGTGTCTGAACGTGTCTGAAACAGCTGGGGACCTCCCCAGGCTGGATGCCTGTTTCTTCATCATTTACACCCCAAAATCCTCAGGCTGAAATTTGCAGTGGAGATGGGTCCTTGGCTGTGTTCCTGAGATATGTGTGCACACCTCTGGGAAGTGTGTCCCCACACTTTTACCTTCTAGCAAAAAGAGGGAACAATTAAAAATGACTCAATCCACATTATACTTTTTTTTTTTTTTTTTTTTTTTCCACATCTTTTCCAGAAACATCTAGGAGGTGTTGCTATAGGAGCCAGAGTGCTGGACCCCTGTCTGACTGTGTCAGGCTATTTCTGGTTCTGGAAAACAGTTCCTAGTGCCCAGTAGTGGACAATACCAAAGCCATCATAATATTTTATTTATTATGTATTTATCTATTATGTAGTGGGTTTACGTGGCAAGGTTTTGGTAGCAGGGGGCCATAGGGGGGGCTTCCAGATTTGGAAGCTGCCCCATGTTTGGTAAGGGCCCCACTGCTGACCAGAACTGAGCCAGTAAGTGATGTTGTTTGCGCCTCTGTGAGAGCAGATTTAAGACAGGGAAAAAAAACGCTGCGCCACACAGCAGCTGGGAGAGTGAGAGGAGTGAGGAACAGCCTTGCAGGCGCCAAGGTCAGCGAAGAAGGAGGGGGAGAGGTGCTCCAGGCGCCGGAGCAGAAGTCCCCTGTGGCCTGTGGTGAGGACCATGGTGAAGCAGGATGTCCCCCTGCAGCCCATGGAGTACCACGGTGGAGCAGGGTTCCACGCTGCAGCCAGTGGAGGAGACCACGGTGGAGCAGGTGGACCTGCACTGACAGAGACTGCGGCCTGTGGAAGACCCCTGCCAGAGCAGACTCCGGGCCAGACCTGCAGCCTGTGGAGAGGAGACCACGCAGGAGCAGGTGACCTGGCAGGAGCTGCTGCCCGTGGGGGACCCAGGTTGGAGCAGTTTGCTCCCGAGGGATGGACCCCGTGGTACGGAGCCATATCTGGAGCAGTTCTTGAAGAGCTGCTGCCCGTGGGCAGCCCACGCTGGATCAGTTCAGCAAGGACTGCATCCCGTGGGAGGGACCCCACAGTACAGGGGATGAGAGTGACCAAGAAGGAGCAGCGGCAAAGAATTGCTATAGACTGACCATAACCCCCATTCCCCCGTTCCCCTGTGCTGCTCCGGGGGAGGAGGTGGAAGAGGGTGGATGGGGGGGGAAGGTGCTTTTGGTTTCTTTCCTTTGTTTCTCACTTCTCTAGCTCGTTCGTAATAGGCAATAAATCTTACTATCTCCCTATGCTGAGTCTGTTTTGCCCGTCACAATAATTACTGTGAGTTCTCCTCGTCCTTATCTCAACCCTTGAGCCCCTTTCATCATATTTTCTCCCCATTCCTGTTTGAGGAGGGGGAGCGAGAGAGCGGTTGTGGTGGAGCTCGGCCGCCCACCCGAGTAAAACCACCACAGTATAAAGGAATCATTCAGTAATTAAACAAGAACACACTTGGGGTTGTTCTGATATATCATCAAGCAAATGGGAAATCCCATTTATTTCCACTCAGATTTCAGTGTGCTTGATTCTACCTGAAACTGGCACAGGGATATTAATGATTTACAGTTGGCAATTCTCCCCGGCAGTGGCTTTTATATAATCACTGCCATTATTTTCAAAGATTTGATTACATTCTTAGTTATTAGTGTACATACTTCCTCCAAATTGCCATCTGATAAGGTCAGCAATAATTTTTAGTCTGGAAATTTCAACAGGTCATGTTAAAATGCTAAAAAGCCCTGCTCCCCACTTCCTCTTTGTTGTTTGTATCTCAGCTTACATTGCTTTCTAGCCTCTGATGAGTCACTGCACATATTTTGTACTGATTCTTTAAACATTTCATGTCCAAGCAGTGATTTTGATTTCTGTGCTTTCAGGACAGAAAAAGCACCAATTTTTGCCTGTAGGTAACACTGGATTTTGCCAGATTGGAGGAACCCTCTTTCCCAAGCAATGATTGCACAGCATCTTCCGAAAACCACGTGCAGGTGTCTATGCTAACTTTTGGAGCTCCTTATACTATCTGGGTCACGAGTGTACGTCGCTCTGTAATGCAGCTGGATATTATGAAGACTTAAAACATGGACAGCATAAAATATAACAGCCAATTATGAGGACATAAGTGAAAATTTTAAATACCAGAGACTCACAGCTATGAAAATTTGAGTTCTCTTCTATTTGTCAAGGCTGTGGGATGGCACAGGATATTGCCAAGTGTTGATGTCCATCCTAGGGGCAGAACAACGCAGCATTTCAGGTTTAGCAGAGCATTTTCAGAGGCCAGGATTCACCGACTGGCCCACAGTTTGCTGACTTCTGCAAACAAATCCAACAAATCCCTTCACATCTCCATGTAGAGGGCTCTGCTAGGGCCTCCTGCAGCTCCCCCTCCTCAGCCAGTGACTGCTGCTCTCATGGCAGGGGCAGCAGAAGAGATTTCCTTGCTCACCTCTGAGCTCTCCACCCTGCTCGAGCTTGCCACCAGCTGAGGGAGGTGTCAGGCAGCTGTGAAGATGGCTTTGACCTTTCAGCCTGCAGTTTCCTCCTCCAGCTGGTGATCATTCACCCCCCTATCTCTTCCTAGCAATCAGGTCAGCTCGTAGATAATGACACATGCTCAGCATGTGCTGCAGAATCACCAGTGAAGCAATATGCAGAGGGATATGGTGGTGAAGGGACATTGTCTTCCTCATCTGCTCCTGCTATTTTTTAATTTGGAAATAAAAATAAACATTTTAATCCCCCCCCCCCTTTTTTTTAAAAAAAAAAAAAAAAAAAAAACTCAAATTTTTGAAAGGTATTGTAAAGAAAAAAAATAATAAAAAAAAGGAAGTATTGACCTCAGATGTTTTTTTTTTTTTTTTGTGATGAAGAAAAGAAGGAAGTAGGAAGCACACAACTGACTTATTACTAGGAGAGATGCAACACTTCTGAATTAATAATAACAATAATAAAAGTATCATCTCCACACCTAGCAGTTGAAATGATAGTTAATATTTGTCAGATTAGCGTGAGATGTTTAGATGTAATATGAAGGCATCAGTGGTACAGTCTGTAGTGTGCTTGCACAGATGAAATAAGGCATACGAACATCAGACTCTTTTCACAGAAATAAATAAGCCACCATCACGATTCCTGTTCTCCCTGAAGAATCCTGTGCTGCTTCTTACCAATATCTTGTACAGGTTGTTTTAGCAGCGCAGAGAACATTTTCATAGCCATAAAATGTAGTTAAACTCCCGTGTCACTTGCCTATTTTAACTTTACATGCAATAACTTAGTAAAACTTTAACGAGTAATTAGCTGTATGAATTAACCCTGTGGGTTATGCCCGTTGTGCCAGCATAATTATTTGTCAGCAGATCATTATTTTTTTTCCACAGCATACTCTTATCAGGAAATGCTCACTATTACTAAACCAAATTGGTATGTGAAACCATATGCTGTTTCTAAGCTGCATGGTTACTGTGGAGGCTACGCAGCTCCTGACCCTAAACAGAATCTTTTTAAGAAAAAAAATAAAAAAAAAGCAAGCAGTGTCCCTGTTCCTTATAAGGCAGGGGCAGGCTTCCCCGAGCACTGTGAGAGGGGCGGTAACGGTTATTTCAGTGGAGCTCCTCCAGCAGAAGTCGCAGCAGAGTGGAGAAGTTGCATTGAAATTGCAAGCCCTTCATCCCCGGCGCTGAGTAGAGAAACTCCATCAAGAGAGGAGACATCAGGTGAAATAAATTAAAAAAAAAATACAACACAGCAACTTGATCATGGGAAAATCAGGTGAGCAAATGCTTCTGTGCAGTTGGCTGCATGTTCTTACAATGGCAGGGCTCGGTTTTGTGCTCCGAAAGCCTTCCCGAAGCGTTAGTGGCTTTTCTCAGAGCAGGCTGCTTTCATTTGTGCGTGTTGCAGGCTGGGAGGAGCATTCTCTATGACACAGTGAAATGGGACCGTTACATTAGAAAAGTGAGGGGAAAAAAAAAGAAAAAGCACCCCTCCAAAACCTGTGAAATGTAGAGGTTGTATTGTAAGCCTGATAGCATTAATAATGCTTTGTGTATAGCTGCCTGACAAAACTTCCTGTGCTGCAGACAGTCCGCAGACTTGCTGGCTTGGAGAGGGAAGCTTTTTTATTGCCCTTTCTTTCAGGAGGATTCTGATTTAAGCTCTGGTTACACTTTAACCAAGTATAGGCTGGCTGGGCTCAAAAGTTCTTCCCCAGCTGTGCAGATTTTTGTGAAAATTTCTTGTTTCTGCTGGCTGTTGGTTGCATTATCGCCTGCTCGTTGTTGTCTGTGGGCCTGGGTCCTACGTTCTGTGTTGGAGAAAACCCCCCTTAAGCTGCCTTAGAAGCTGGAGACCTTAAAAAGAGAGAGCTCACGCCCCAGGGCTTGGTCCGCCCGCGTCCCATTAGAGGCGTGAGCAGTTCCCCTCGAACAGAGATGTGCCTAGAGCCTGGAAATCTGTGCTGATCCTTTGAAACTGCTACCAGACTGGACAGTTTATTCTTGTTCTTGTGGTTAGGATGTTATTTCTGTAACTAATCAGAGCCTGGTGGCATGTTATCTACCCGTCCTTTCATAAAGAGCACGTGTGGGACATGCTCGGTAGAATCCACTTAAAAAATCTCAGTAAATTCACTTAAAATCACAGGGAAACTTGGGGAAAGTCTATGCCAGGGTAACACTTTGATGGGCCCCAGCATGGGTGTGCAGAGGTTTCTTTCTTTTTCCTTTTTAAAGGTCAGCAGCCATATGAAGTCCGAGCTCTCTGAAAATGCGGCTGCTGCAGGGCTTGCTCGTACTGCCCGGCATGCGGCAACACTCTGACAGCCAGCCCAGGCTTAGCACCACATAGCTGCCAGGGTGTGGGCTTGGCCCCATGGCCTGCAGTCTGTGTGTTTTCAAGTGGGTTAGGATTAGTGAAATTACCTTACAACCCTTTAAATAACTGTAGTCGCTCAGAAGTGCCACGTTCAGAAGTTCCTTGCTAGTGGCACGAAAGGTACAAGTGCCAGATAAGCCTAGCATCTCTGTGCTACATAGCAAAGCTGATTGGGCAAAGGCAGTAGAGGCTTCCATGCACCCCTCACAACATCAAACAGATTTAAATCTCTTAATTTTAATGCTCTGTCTCTGCAAATTGCTAATACAGTTTTAAGGTAATTGCATTCTTTAGCTATTAGCCCTGCACACCAGCTCTTTGTTTCAAAATAGGAGCAAAAGCAGACCAGAAAGTCCTTTCACGGAGGCTTGGGTATTGTTTCCTTCTCTGAGAAGTTATACAAATAGAGCTTGAGATCTAAATACATCTAAAATTTCTTTCTTACTTGTGCCATGCTTTTCAAATCCATGACAAGCTGGGTCTGGGTTGCTGCCTTTGAACAGTATGAGGTATTTTTTGGATGGACCACAATCAGAGGTCCTGTCCTGACAATTGGTTCATTGACTAAATCTGCCCTTTTCACCGCCCTGAAGTCTCTGAATTCCTGTCTGAGATAGTTTGGTGTTGTTTGCCTTTGAATGGGTGAGAGCAGCTATTTGGAAGAGTACAGCTTCCTCTGTGTTTTGGGTAAAACACTGCATGTTCCAGCCCTGGTACTACTGAGGACACACAGCAGGCTTAGGAGACATGGGCAGGTTTCTCTGTACTGGGATGTGTGGAAACGTAACAGGTCGGGAGCGGTCTGACCTCTTGGTGACACCCAGAGAGTGCATGTTCCTCTCCTGGATCAGAAAGACCATGGCAGAGATTACCTGCAGGCATAAATTTAGTGAATAATTCATGATTTGTGAATTAGAGCACCCCTAATTCACATAAACTGGGGGCTCTCTATTTTGGAATAAACGTCTTCAGAGCAGTCTCTTTATCTTCGGTGAATTTATCTTGAGGTCTAAGTGTCCCCAGGCAGATAAATCCCGCTGCTTCTAATCTCAGTTCCTTGCAGGAATTTTGATAAAAGCTCCCCAATAATGTGTTGTTACTCCTGAAGGGGTGCTCTTTCTAAGTATTACAGCCAGATTACAGACGTAGCAGTGCTTTTGCTTCACTTAATAAGCCTGAGTGCTGGAAGACATCAGCACCTCTGACTCAGCTTCCTTGGAAGCTGCAGGCTGCTAAAACCAAGTGCGTACTGAAACTCCCCCATCAGACTCAGAAAAAATGCCTCCCATGGAGACAACTTTTGCAAACACTGAAGCAAAACATGGGGACCCCCCTCTGTCCTCCCACTGGTCTTCTCTTTTTACGCAGCTTTTGGGCTAGCAGGTGGTGCAGGCTCCCCTCCTGTGAGATCTCAACCCCCTCCCAAAAAATATCGGTGAGTGTTTTCAGCAGGAAATGAGCCGAGGGTGAGCTGGCTGCTCTTTTTGTTGGCGTGCTGCTACGAGCCTCGTCACGGCACAGCTCTGACCCCCGTGCAGCTGCGTGCGGAGGCCGGGGTCCCGGGGCAGCCATCGCCCCGGAGGGGTTATCCACAGCAGCAGCTGCCAGGAAGGCAGCTGGCGGCCAGAGCCGCTCCTCCGCACTGGGATGGCTGGGGAGGTGGCAGAGAGAGGCTGCGGAAAGTCTCATTTCTTCCATTTCCCTTCCAGGGAAGGGATCTCTCCCCCTTCGCCCTCTGAAATCCCAGCAGAGGTGATGGGGAGGGAATCAAGTGCTCTTTGACTCCTGGCTGCTGGGTGCAGGACACTCAGACAAAGAGAAGAATGGGCTCAGTAAATATTGGGTATCCTTTTCACAGTGTTTGGTTTCCTTATTCTCTTTCCTTCCCCCCCTCCTGCCACTGCAAATGTGGGTGGGTCTCCAGAGAGGTGGCTGGGAGTTACCCACTGCGCTGCGCGTTGAGTCAGTGAAAAAATAAGCAAGGGCCACGAAGGGGTTCCAATAACAAGGAGAGAGATATGAATCAAGCTCAGTGCAGTTTTTCCTTGTTGCCATTAGGCTTCCCGAGAAGCATGTGCTGCTTTTTAGCTTTGAAGATGCATCTTTGGAGCAGGGTTAAAAAAAACAAAACAAAAAAAAAAAGGACGTTTGGTTGATTTGAAGGGAGATCTTGCACTCAGCATCTCGGGAAGAGACAGCTGTGGCAGCTCTCAACAAAAGCTCATGTATGCTAGAGAAACGACCTGTTTGCTTTTTGAGAAATGTGATACTCGCAGACTGACAAAATGACAACATTTTGTGTTGGCTGGTTTTGCGGGACCCATGGGGATAGAGGAAATGAATGCCTAAACTGCAAGTAACCAGGCATGCACGTTGGGTAACGCTGGGGCATTTGCAGAACTTGTGATTAATGCAAGTTGCTGGCAGTTTCTTTCTGCACCAGAGCTGAATTGGAGGAGTAGTAGGAAAAGGGGCCTTCAAAAATCAAGCTGATTCGATTTAAATATCCATACTTCCCCAGTTTTTGTGTGTAGACGATGCTACCTACTCAGTTCAAGTTAGGTGAATTGGAAATAGAGGAAAATCTGCCAGGAAGGCATCAGGCTTTAGCAAACAGTATTCAGGGCCTAATTTTTATAATCATAGTCTAGGCAGAGGAGAAGGCCGACCGCTGGCCAGTGGTGCAGCAGCCATCCCTTGTAAGAGTGGTTACTCCTGTTCGCTGCTAGATTAGTCGCCTTAGCTCCTGGTGTTCAAGGCAGATAAGCACCAAAACAAGCATGAAGTGGCTCACAAGGGATGAGACAAAGTGGGGTGGTCTGTATTAACAAAGACACCTGCCAAGGTTTCCCATGCCATGCTGCTGCACATCAAAAAGCACCAACCCTCCTTCCTGGATCCCTCAAGAAATCATTCTCAAAAAATAACTAAGCATGGAGAAAACTTTTATTGCTGAAAATCGGTGAAAACATTCAACATAAGACCTATTTTTTTAAACAGTACAACTGTTAGTTTCTATCTTGTTTGAATGTGAATTTGTCTTGGTTGCTGCCCTGTGTACAGGAACCAAAAACAAGAAAAATGAGTCTCTTGATTGTAACTGCTGAGTCGTTCATTGCGTATCTCCACAGGCCAGCAGAATATTTCAGATAGCTCTTTTGGTAAAGGCCATTCTGTTCTCCAAACGATTAGCTGAAGCATATCAACGTTATGTTTTACAGGGAGATATAAGTTAAATTCTGGCCAGTCTTTGAAAGTCTGGACAGAAACTGTGTCTGAGTCAGGCTGTGCAGCCCTGTGAGGAGGAGGAGGCAAGGCCGAGCCTGTGGCCGATAATTCTCATTCAGAACTGGCCCATGTGCAAGCAGGCATCTTTTGGAGGTCTCCAAGGAGGAGACCCCACAGCCCCTCTGGGCAGCCTGTGCCAGTGGTCTGTCACCCACACAATGAAAATGTGTTTCTTGGTGTTCAGACCTCCACAGTTTGTTTACAACTTCTATATCTCAGCTGTATGAGGACATATGACCATGGGGGGGTATCATCTCTCAAACTGCTCTCATGTAGCACGTTCAAATGAGTTAGGGGCTTAAGAGTGCTGTTAATTGCTGAGGAGCTGGGTCTCATGCTGCAGTCATGCAGACCCAGTGGCTGGAGCTCAGATTAGGTAGTAGCGAAGCCTGATTTCTGGTATTGCTCACTAGTGAATACAATCGCACCTTATTTCTTCAGAAAGTACAGTAATTACTCTCAATATATAAGATGTCAGGGAGGGAAGAAGAGAAGAAATGAATAAGATGGCTAATTTCTCCTCCTGCATAGTGCAGTCAGTATGTTGCTTTGGTTTTAAAGCCATATGTACCCTAGGAATTATGTCAAATTAGATTTAAGAATATAAGGCCTTATTAATGAGAGGTTCTCATCCTTTTTAAAGGGGTTAGCAGTTTACTCACTATCAAAGGTTGTGCATGTGTGTCATGATTACAATATTAGTGGTCCTCTGTAGCAAAAATAATGGTAATATGGTAAAAAGAATGCTTTCTGGTCATCTCTCACATGCAAATCCAACACTGGCTTCTCTAGATCTGATGAGCAGTCACTTCCAGCATTAGGCATGATGACCACTCCATGATCACAACTACTTGGTTGTTGAAAGGCTTGCTGGTCTTGTTATTTGGGAGGGGAGAGGGGCTCCAAGCAAAGCACTTTTCCTTCTGCACCACTTACTCCCCCCCTCAGAAAATGAAAGAGAGAGCTTTGTTTTGTCGGTGTTCAAGACTGATTAGCTTCTTTCCTTTTTTTTTTTTTTTTTTTTTTTTTTTTAATATCTCAGAAGGCTCCACTGCTTCCCTGCGCTGTGCAGTTTCCCGTTTACCAGGTGTTCCTTTTTAATCAACAGAGTCAATTGCCTAACAGTTTATAAAAGGCCTTAAGTGAGGAAGTAATCAACACTGTCTATGATGGCGAGAATAGGATTTGCAATCAAACAGTGACACGACTAATGTCATTGAAACATTATTACAGCAGTGGCTTCATATTCTCAGGCAATATGCCTCAAATTGGGAATGGGGGAGAGGGGGAACAATGTGTTACATCACATGGCACAGGTAATGAAAGGTTATTAAGCTGCCTGTTTGCTGTGGAGGAAACCTGGTTAATAACATGAGTGGGGAGTGTGTACACCAATTCAATTTACTCAAGCATCTTACTGTTGTCCTGAAGCTCATCCCAGTGATAGGCAGGGGTGTAGCAAAATTTAAGACATAACTGAGTGCTGAAGGACATCGGAGAATCTTCTCCCTGAAGGGGGATCTCCTGAACTGAGGGGAAAGATATTTTAAGCAGACTGATTAAACACAAGAAGGTTCCAGGAAACTACTCTCATTCAAACTTGTGTCTAATTATAAACCACAATTTCTTGCAAGCCCTTAAGCAATATATTCTCTGCTAACTTGAAATAGGATAATCTGGGTTGGAAGGGAAAAAGGCTACCAACAACTATGGCATCCTTCATGAAGGCCCATTGTATGGGATGGAGGTGTTGCTTCTTCATTGTATTCTTGGTTCAAAGGTGTAAAAGAAGACAAAGAAACCCCACCCAAGGTTGTAATGTTTTCTGAATATAGTATCATTTTATCTTTCCTTCCCTTCAAAATGTATATATGACTTCATTTCCTCTGTGTTTCCAAGCAATCAGCCAGTTTTGTTAGAGTACAGGGGAGCTTAGCACAGAAGGAGGTCAGGTTTTGTGGTTGGAAGTGACACATGAATTGGCATGTCAGATCCATGCTCCCAGATGACATATTTAGGAATAGCTTTAAGGACCAGTCTGTGAAAACACTTTTATCCCAGCTGGAGAGCAAGAAGGCACAGTCAAACACATGGAGTAAGACATGAAATATTTGGTCTTTGTGGCTTTGCAGAGGTGAACCAGCATAAAGCCACCATGGAGCGTTTGTGTCCTCAAATCAAAGCACAGAGTCAAAATGCAACAGAGGTGCAACTGCCTTCATTTAACCTTTCTCATTGTAATTAAATAGCCATCATTTCTCCATTGAGAAGCAGTGTGCTTGTTGTGTGAAAGACTCAGCTATGGCTAGTTTCTAGAGAATGATCTCAAGTGAGGACAAAAAATGCTGATAATAAATATACCAGGTCTCTTAGGTCTAGGTGAGCATGTGGTCATTGGCTGGGGTAGTTCTTACTTAAGAATTTTGTTTTTTTTTGTTTCCAATCAGTTAATATACTTTGAGAAGTTTGTCAAAATAGAGGCATCCTTACATATCTGAGAGGGTAATAAAGGAATTCTTCATATAAATACTTTGCAGTTCCTAAAGCTTCTAAGAGATTTCCTCACAAAGCTCTTGGGCATATTAAAAACTGTGTTTGCACCATCTTTCCATGCTCCATTTCTTCTGTCAGAGTAGAGCACCTCTGTACAGTCAACAGAGACTGAAGAGATTTCTTTCTTAAAGATGAGCTATACTTGCTCTGAAAACAGTTACATTTTATGTGTTTTCCGTCCACTTTGAATTTGTGTGCACTCCATGTATCTGACACTTGGCTTCTTTCTGCCAGGGTCATTAATGTTCCTCCCTGTGCTCTGGGCAGGAAGGAGTGTTGAAATAATGTGCAGTATCCTGGGTAATATGAGTCACATCACCAAAGTTGTTGGTATCAGTTTCTTTGCGTTTACCTCTTCCCAAAAGAGTTCATTGAAACGTGTTTTGCATCTGCCTTCAGAAATGTGGCTCCAGAGGTTACATGACTGCCCTTCTGTTTAGTTATTTCAGGGCAAAACCGAAAGGTGAGGTCACTATCTTCCTTTACCTGCAGTGCACACACAGAGTGAAAAGGTGAGGTCTATGTCATGGCTCAAAGATGAACTGAGACAGACATTTGGTACACTTCTGGGGAGGATTCTACAGAAGGTCCATTTCTTGTTGACTCTGTTATGTGTTAATTAGCTGAAGGAAAAAAATAAAAACTTAGTATCTATGCAAAGAACAAAATTACCAGTGAAGATTAACCCATAAAAAAGAGGTCTGAGAGTGCTGAGAAGACAACAATACTTCTAGAAATTGACACCATGCTCTTTCTCGAATCACTGTGGTAAATACTTAGCCATTAAAAACATGTGCCTTTTTTACTACTCAAGTATATGCTTGGCATATGCTGTGGGCCCTGAACTGTGACATAAGGGCTACCCACAGCATATCTATTGTGTAGGTGCTGGGTGGAGCGGTTTTGTGTTTGTATTTTGTGAAATATTTTACTGTTAACTTTTCCCCACGTCACCTTGCCAGACCAGTGGAGTAGGTCCAGCTGATGGCTGCAGAGGTGATACAGAGCAGCCAGTATCACGGAGGATGTGTTCAGATAACTTGCTTCTGTTCTGGTGGCCAAACGAAGGGGAGAGCAGAGCAGGAGAAGACAAGGTTAAGAGAAGAGGCAGGAAGGATTCAGGCACGAAGAGCACTTCACCTGATAGAGGTTGAGTAGGTTGGCACTGCTTGGAGGAAGGAAAAGAATGGTGAAATATAATACTCAGGGAAATAAATCAGATGGGAAAAGTCAACCTCGATGCCTCTGCATACTTTTTCAAACAAAGTTGATCAAAGAACCTGAAAGTCCAAAAAGCCTGCAAGGTGTGCTATACTACAAGGTGGTCTATACTACATCATAGCGTGTAAATTCATTGTCATGTGCTCTCATATCGTAGGCAATGCTCCAGGGGAATCTAAAACAGAGGTAAATATTTGAATTAGAGAAAGAAACAACTGTAGCTAATTGCTTTAATTGTTTTATCTATTAAGCCGTGTAATGATTCATGTCCAAAAGCAACTTCCTGGCAGTAGGAAATATTTTTTTCTAGCAGCTTAAGCAGCCTATGTGAAGGGGAAAAAAATACTTCTCCAGAGCTGTTTGGGAAGCTCTTTGCATTTGGGTGGGAGCCTGAAAACTCCTGTTAACTCTCACTTTTAATATCTGGCTTCTCAGTGTATGGAACATTGATTAAAATGGAAAAACTTAGCATGTCTTCCAGAACAAATCTGAAATGTATTTGGCAGTTGGGCGTCCCTCTCCACGCTTTGGAGAGCAGAGGAGAGGCAGTGGAGAGAGGGAGGTGGTTAGCACATGAGCTTGAGTCACTGTAGATAAGTGTTTATATAGCAGCCACCTTTGGGGAAGGGAAGAGACCTCTAGGCACCTTAGAGTGGCGTCTGCCATGGCTGGAAGAAACTGTGTTTTTTCCCTGTCTTGTTGGTCTTTGTAGATCAAAATGTTAGCACAGAGGTGGACTGTGCAATGTCTGTTAGTGGGTGGACTGACAGTTGAAAAAGGCTGCATTTCAATTGATTTCAAGCTTTTCTTTTTTTTTTCTTTCCCTAGAGTTTGAAAATTTTATTGTAATCAAATACAAATCACGTGAATAAAAACATTCACACTTGCAAGTCAGATCGTGTTTATCTGCTGTTTCATGCTGAGCAGATGAGAAATTAAGGCTAGGCGATACCAGTCACAAACTCTAAGATGGTTTTGTTCAGAAAAAAAAAGGCAGACAGGATGCAATTGTGATGCATGGGATGCAACTTCAAATGCTCTGCATTTCAAATTCTCTGATTTGCGGGTTATCTTAAAATGTCCCTGCCAGAAGGACGGACCCCTGCATCAGTGAAGTTAAGTCAACTGTAGGCTTGCTTTCCCCAGTAACCCGTGGCAGATACATTAGAAATAGGCCATGATGCAGCAGATGAGAGGTTTAAGATCCTGGCTCAATAGCATCAGCAAGCTGTGAGCAGTGGCAATGAGGATGATGGAAGAGTTTTGTTAGCAAAGGGTGTGTGGGTGCTTACACATTGAAGTGGGGGCGTCTGTTTTATTCGAGGGTATGCAATTTGTGACACAAAAGTGAAGGCAGACCTAAGAGGAGGAATGTGGTGGGCAGACCCCATCTCACTCAACAATATTCCTATTGCTGAATTCTCAGCTGTCTTATGCCAACATTTTTTTTTCAAAAAAAAAATCTAGCCTGAAAGCATGTTGATGGAGAATATATTAGGTCTATGCCCACAGCACCACTTTGATCCAGAGAAATGGACAAACTCAACTCCATATTCTGTTCAAAAGTTAAGAGGTACTGAGTGAAACTGTAAGGGCTTTCAACATGTATTTGGACATTGAGATTACCTTAGGTCACCATATTATCTTAAAGCCGTTTTTAAAATGAGGGAGAGCTCTGGCAACAGCTAAAAGCGTGAGTGTGGGCTGGGTAATTACCTTAGAAAAGCATTGCAAGAGCAGTATATGCACACTGACAGCTACACTGTGGGAGAGTGCATCACTACAAACAAGAGAACAGAGTACATGCTAATAAAGGAGGGGATGAGTTGTTATAGTTCTTAAATCATGCAATGAGGGAAACTTGAGAAATCTGAGGTTAATAACAGGAACGACTTTCTAGTCATGAGATTTTTTGGGCTTTGAAAATATCTTACAAGGAAAATGATGGGAGTCCTTCTAATTAGGACTTATAATTATGATTATTAAGATTTATAGAATTATAAAGCTGATATTAAATATGTAAGAAATTATGTCACAAATTGCATTGATAAATGTAGAAACCGAGAGTAAAAATTGAGTAAATACTAAAATATATGTCTTGGCCTGTCCGGAAGCTTCAGCAGTACAGAAAAGTGAAAAAATGCTTCTCTATCTGTCCCGATACTCTACTTCAGGTTCAAAATCTCTCTTGATACAGGAAATTCCACCGGGTGACCAATTAGGGAAGATTATTAGATTATTTTTTTTCCTGAAACTCGAGAAAAATTCAGGAAGGCAGAAATCAAAACAAAAAAGAGAGAACGTTGCCATCAAAGTGAATCACATCTGGTTTGCCACTTAGTTAGCACTTGTCCTCTGCCTTGTGCTGCTGAAATTCCCAAGTTTACCAATGGTACGAAAATGAGTTTTTTTTCCTTTTTTTTTTTTTAAAAAAAAAGCTTTGTAATAAATTCGGGATTCAGATATTTACCAAATGCACTGTAGTACAGGGGATTAAAAAAAAAAAAAAAAAAAGTAAAATCCTCCCTAGCAGTCATTTCCTTTGTTACCACCTGCTATTTGTGACAATTATTCATCCTGAGCCAAACACAGGTGCATCTGAAGTGTCCTGTGAATTTGTGCTATATAGTGTCTACAAAGAATTCTGTGTGTTTCAGAGCTTTTGCATAATTCTACACATTTTAATATCTCCATTTTCTTTTGGGAGTGTCTTGACTGATACAAAAAATTCTTGCATACAGAGATAATAATTTGCATGTTTACTGCATCTCCTCAAAGGATCTAATCCTTGCTTACTTTGATTTCTTTGCAATGGCCATGCGGTGCATAGAGATCTTGAAATGAGAGTCTGTCAAACTAACTTTAAATCACCTTCCTGCTGAGGAACCTTTAGTGTATCTGTACCATCCCACTGGGAGTGTCTCTTAGAGTTCCTGGACAGAAGGCATTAATGGTTCATTTCATCCTACTCGTAGGTAATGAGGGTGGCATGCTTCTGTTTTTCAGTCCAGCCTTCTCCAGCATCTTAGTCTACAGGGTATGTTTTTCTGTCTTCACTGATGTCTGTATTTGACAGACCTTTCCGATTTTTTGATGTGATTTCAGCTTCCAAACAATTTGCTGAAGAGGTCTTGAAAGCACACAATGACTACAGGAAGAAACATGGAGTCCCCCCATTAAAACTCTGCAAGAAGTTAAACAGAGGAGCCCAACAGTGAGTTCAGTCCTTTCTTTTCTTTATTGAGATTTCTGCCACATTTACTGGCTAGGCTTGCCTGTGCATACTGCAGAAATACTTGCCTTTTGACATGCTGATATTCGTTGAAGGCTTGCTGGGTGGGAAGTGAAGGACCCAACTCTTTTTGTCTCCCTACCTGAATCTTTTCTTCCCTTCCTTTTCTGTCACATAACACCAACTAGTCACACGGGCACTTCTTTGGCCACAAGTGTGTAAATCTTCTTTGCAACCTCTTCGAGAAATGGGCTGCATCTATCTACACTCGTGTGTCTCCTTTGCAGAGGGAAGTTGCCTAAAACATGCTTCACCTCCATCTCTGTCAGATAATGCACTGTCATCTGCAAAAGAACTTATGCTGCTGCTGAAATAGTGGAGAAAAGGCCTTTCATGGTAGGAACTGATGACTGGTCTAAGATCAGTGAAATCAAAGAGAAGTAATTTCTGATCAAATTGTCCGTCTTCCTTCCACAAAAGCAAAATCAGTATAATATTTTTCCCTAGTCTGTCAGGAGGAACACACCTCTTCTCCGGTGCTGAAGACTACAGTTAACATAGAGTGGATCCAACTTCCTACTGTCTGATTTAAGCCTTCCTTGGAGACATTTTAGTCCATTATTGCTTTTCCTCTTTGCTGTAGATTTGAAAACCAGATTATTTCCTTTCCCTTTACAGCAACTTTTTTCAAAGTAGTTTTCACGGAATCACAGAATGGTTGAGGTTGGAAGGGACCTCTGGAGGTCACCTCGTCACCTTCAATTTATTTTTTAAGCTGAGGAATAGATCTTTACAATACAAAGGAAATACTTGAAGGGGAAAATAATGACTAAACTATTCAGAATATAAATGTCTTCACATAATAGCTAAAGATTGGTCACTTTGATCCCTACAAACGTGGCATATCATCTCCCATTAGGCTTTCTACCCTAACTCTGCAGAGTTCTCCATGGTGGCTGGCCAGGAGCCAGAGAAGCTGTAGTGTTTCCAGAACCCAATTTATTGTCTCAGCATGGTGCCACACACTGTCGTGCAGATGCTTCAGTCCCCTCATGCCCAGACCAGAAATCCCTACCAGGTGATATGCTGTAGTGCGCACCATGTACGTGGCTCGTTGATGTGCCCTCGGGCAGCAATCAAAATCTAATTCTGTCCTTTTTTTCCAGTTTTTGAGACACCACGATAACTAGATGCAGTATTTCTGGAATGCCAGTGATGCATCTGCATACCTTTGTAATCTTCTGAGTGTTTCTTCCTGTTCTTCAGAGGTTTGTTTTGTTCCCGTTTGACGTGGTGCCTCACAATGAGGAAGAGATTTCATTGACTTGTCAGCCACACTTCTTGTCTCTTCAAACTTTTACTGATGGTTTGAATGAATCAATTTTTATGAATAGTTCAGATTATTTCTGCCAAATAGGCATTGCTCCACATTTATCTCTAAGTGTGCCGCTGCCCTTCCTGGGTATTTTTAGGTCCTTCTTGAATTCCTCACAATCCTCTCCAGTCTCAGCTGACTTTCCTCACTGTGGCGAGCAGCAGTGAGAAACCTTTGTTTGTTGGCTGCCTGTAACTTACTTAGAAGTATTAAAAGTATGTTTGGAAACTGGTGAAACTGGTTGGTGGCAAGAACCAGATTTTTTGTTGTTGTTGTGAATAGCAAGCATGAAATATCAGAAATCTCATATTTGTCAAGACAGATTGTGCATAATCTTAAATTCAAGGAAGAGCCTCACCTTTTCTTTTGGATATGTCTTGTATCTTTGTTGGTAAGTATCTGGTCTATCTCTGGTTAATTTGCTCAGTTTCTCTGCTTGTGTTGAAAATGGCCTATTTTCTACAATTTTCAGTCCCAAGAAATGAGGCAGGCTAAATAAATTGACTATTGGATCCCCGTTTTAGGATGACTGAGTCACCCTCAGCAGGTGTCTGTTTATCTCTGACAGTAATGAAGCATAGGGTGATGATTTCAGACACAAATCTCGTGCTTCCAACTGCTTGATCTAGAGTGTATTAATCACCCTTTCTCTCGAAACAACTTGGCTGTGGTCTGTGACATGATATGTGGATTCCTTTGCTAGGTATGCAGAAGAGCTGGCCACCACGAGGGTCCTCAAACACAGCTCCGAGTCTGCTAATGGAAAATGCGGAGAAAACTTGGCATGGGCATCCTACGATCAACCAGGTAAACTTTCTTCTCTGTCTGTCTCGCAGACACTACATCAATGGCCTGTTTTGTGTACTCTGGGCTCCGGGCACGAATGAGGTGGATGCCATGGCTGGTAGCAAGGGCACCCCCATTTCCTCTGCTCTGAAAAAGCAGCCACCGCAGCCCAGCCCACGCTGCATGGGGACAGGATGCTGGTGTGCAGTCACCTGCGTGAGCAAGAAACACATGTAGGCACCGAAGGGGTAATGAACTCTGGTAGTGCTCTATGTGCCTTTGGAGGTAGGGCTTGGTGGCTTGGCTGCTCTGTTTGTCCCAGACGTGGCGTTACTTGGACTGCTAGTTCTCTGTCCCTGGCAGGAGAGAGGGAAGCTCTCAGTGCCCTGTCTTCACCTTTATCCTTAGTTTGCCCTAGCCTAAGAAAGGGCTGACCACAGGCCAGCTGTGGTGAGGAAGATGGAAATGTGGCAATGGCATACAACACAGCAGTTCCTGTTCGTGGAGGCAAAAAGGCAAGGGGAAGCCAAAGAGGGAGAGGCAAGTGTATCGGGCAGCAACATCTGGTCTCTTCTGCTCTGTCAGTAAACAGGCTCTGAACCTTTTTCCCTGCCTTTGTTTCTGCAGACAAAGTGCTCCATGCATTTTCTGATCATAAACATTAACACACAATTGACAGCTTTTGGTTTGGGTGCCCTAGGAGCTGAATTTTGGCTGTGCTGGCAGCCTGCGTTGAGCACTTAGAGCTACGTTCAGCAGGCTCTTCCCTCTTTCCTCCTCCAGCATGCAGGGTTAATGTCCCTGCCTGTGGAGAGAGCAGGTGGTGTGTATTAAAAGTCACCACTTGCCTTCTTTATTCCCATCCGCCCTTGGAATTCCCAGCACAGTCTAGAGGAGATGGAAGCTCATTTCTGCAGAATGTAGGTCCCATTTTAAGGGCCTGGAAATTTTAGCAACTGAGTTTTAGACCCAAGTTCCTGGGTCCAAAAGTTCCAAAAAAAGGAATCGCTAGGTTCCTTTGCAAGTGCCAGCTCTAGCCCCTGGTGGATATGTTTTCATGTTGAAAAAAGAAAAGCGGGGTGGAAAAATACAATTGGATCTACTAACATTTGGCATTCTGTCCAGTGCGAGAGTCTGAGGCAAGACTTCAGAATAGCATGGGAAAACACAGATGTATGGCAAAATTTGCACAGTGCCTATGACTCACTGGCTGAGCTTACTTCTTCCTTCTTGTTTGCGTTAATGGCCTGTGCTCCTTCCCCCAAGGTTAAAGAAACAGGATTCTCTTTCAGAGAGCTGGAAACAAAATACACGAATCCTTCCATAAATTTTATAATGCCAGTCATTTTCTGGATCGCATTTGTTTTCTATGCACTGTTTCCATGCATAACTTGCCAATTTTGAACAAGTTTATTGCTATTTGTTATCCATGGGGTTGAGTGCCTTGCTCAGAAAATGAAGCTACATCCTCTTTTGTTCTGTTCTACATTTCCTATGTAGCAGGATCATTCAGAGTATCAGAATGAGAAAACTAGTTCTTCAAAGAAAGTTGTTCCCCTGGCTGGGCTTAGTCTTCATCTCTGTGGAGCTGGTTCATTCTTCCTCTTTTTCTCATATAGTTCCCTTTGGAAAGTTAATTTGTAGCCTGCTCAATGAGGCTGAAATCTGTATTAGGCATCTATTCAAGGGCTTAACAAAGGGAGTCTGTCTTCCAGTTTCCTTCCCAGATAAAGCAAAACTCAATAAACCTCCAGCATACTGTGCATTGTCTTTTAAAAAAGCAATCCTATTGTATATTTTGACTCTTAAGGAGTTCTGTAATAATGCCAGAAGATGTATATCCTGTTTCAGAAAAGACTTAAGCTTTACGTTATAAGGGCACTCTAGGCTGACCCTCTCCTGGCACAAGAATCTCTGACATTGTATTCAGGATTTTGGAGTTACATAGCCTAAAGCTGTAGCTGGAAATATGTTTATCCCTGTAATCCAAGAAATAGTTGACAGCTGTTTCCTCCCTCCAAGTCCTGCAGGAACTGCTCCGTGGCAGGCTTCTCTTTGTCTACGTTCGAGTAAGTGAGCTGTCATCTGCCACTGACGCGAGAGACCACAGCCTGCCTCGGCAGCTGCGGGGTGTCAGGCTTCTTAGCATGCCTCGCGCCATTGCTCGCCTACCGGCAGGCGCTCAATGATTAAATTCTGGTTGGGACGATCGGTGTCATGAAGAGTGTGACATGCTGCCCCTGAAAACACTACGGCTGATGGGAGAAATTAACAGGCTTGGGTGATATCATGCAGTGATGGGAGGAACCCGGGTTTGGGGACAGATTTGGTCTAGTGTGCAGGTACCTTCTCTGCACCAGCCCTGAAGGCACATGCTCTGACTCAGAAATGTTTCCGAGCACACCTTGAGGCACCTGTGGCTCTCTATTGCTCCCCAACACCACGCTTATGCAGTACTGCTAATAAACAGACCCTCATGAGGAATTCTGGGAGTAGAGGATTACTCCCTAAAACTATCCAGTATATAGATTCCCATCTAGATAGATATTTTATTTCTGAGGGAAACTTAAACCCACCTCTCCTGCTTTCCACTCAGACTGGTGGAAGGGAGATTGTTGTAATAAAACCTAGAAAAATGATAAAAGAAAGATATGAGGTTTGGGGTACCCGGTTTTTAAATAGATCTTGAATGTGACCTGTATGCTGTAATTTTATTAGAATGTTTTTAACAACTTACTCTGTGAGTTGTCTTGAAGATTTAAGGTTTCTTTGGTATAACAAGAGACAGTGAGGCTGGCCTCAGAGCAATTAAATGTTAGTGGAGCCGAACACAGCTGTTGGGCTGTCACAGCCTTTTGCCTTAATTCCAACCAGTAGTGAGGATGAGAGTGTGTTCCCAGGTGTTGCACACAGACACACATACACGGCATGCACCTATATATGCAGGTGGCCACACGGACCCACACAGATAGGTGCAGTCAGATTCACATGTACAGCACCAGTAGCCTCATCCTGTTCCCCCTTCTGGCTGATCACCATGAAGGCCCACTATTGGAATATGTATATAAATTATATGCATATAAAATAGATATTCCAAGAATGGATTGTTTAAAATATATATAGTAAAAGAATATATTTTTGGTAACATAGAATATTTGATATATATATTCCAGTAATGGAAATCAACCTCCCACTTGTGTCCCTGCAGCAGCTGGGCTCAGACACCCAGTCTGCCCAGTAAGTGCCCCTGCATCCCAGTCTCCCCACTCGCTGGTACCCAGACGTACAAACCCCTGAGGCTGCAGTGCCCCTCCAGCAGCTGGCACAGCCCATCTTGCCCGTGCACCCACAGCTCCCCAGAGTCCCCTTGTCCCCAGCATGCTCCTGCAGGGACTCCTCCACGGAGACGTGGCTTCCAGGCCACCTCAACTACACACCAGTTAGTCTAGTGCTAGTGCTTGTTCTTGCACATCTGCTGCCGCACTTGTTCCAGTTGCTGACACCACGGACACATGGACCCCTCTGCCCTAGGTCTTTTACCACTCGTTGGCACCTGGACCCGCATACACGTGCACACAGAATATAACTCCTCACCTAGGAAAACACATATAAATGAAATTTAATAAGACAGTGAGACAGCTTGCACTGATCATGTGCAGGGCATGGCCAGGCAAGAAAGCTGACCAGCAGCCTGTTTGCATGGAATGGCCTCTCTTTCTCTCTCCCTCCTTCTGTGGGAGGTACCAGCAGCAGAACTTACACCAGAACTGCCAGTCCTGTGTGCTTCCAACCATCCGGGGCAGCCTGGGGAGCAGTCAGAGTGGCCATACTACTGGCTCTTAGCTTGGGTAAATGCTAAATAAACACAACTATGCTTATGCTGTACCTAGTATTGATCAGAACCATAGCTGGGTACTAATTCAAGGATCTTTGCACCAAACTTTGTACAATGTAGCTGTGCCCAGAGAGTCATGGTACCAACAAAACCCATCAGAGGGAGGCTCAGCCTGTTCCAAAATGAGCAGCTGGTAAGTCTATCTGAGCAGGTCATCAGTTGGCTGTCATTAGGAGAAGGGTGGGGCTGAACCACGTTTCCATTGAAAAAGTGTTGAAACTGTAAATGTGGTTTAACAACGATGAAAACAGGAAGGATATTTAAAGAAAGAGTGATATACTCATTGGTTCTGCAAGTGGAGCTACAGAAGAGAAGCTGCAGCGCTGACTGTAGGACAGAACTAGATGTTTTTGATAGAATTAAACTTCTGACATTTCTGCTATAATCTGCAGTGATGGGTGGGAGTGTGATTTTTTTTTTTTTTTTTCCTTCTTGAAACGCATTTCAAAAAATCATCAGCCCATGTTGTGGTTGGTGGAGAAATGGGAGTTGTTTTCAATGAAACATTCAAATGCAACGTCAATCAATGGGCACAGAATATATCTGCATCACGTATCTTGTAATAACTTGAAATGGAAATACTGGGGTCAGTTCTCCAAACCAGCATGTCTGAGGATGCAAGTTGCTACCAAAGAGGCTAGGCTGAGTGCTCTTCTCACTTGTTCTCTTTCTGTTCATTTCCCCCAACTGGGCTCCTGGCAGTTTTCCCATAGTGACCTCTGTATCAGCTGTCATTTTCAAAGCTGGTTTATTGCTTACTGCTCCCCAGGGGACAAAAAAAATCAGAAGAACAGTACATTTAATCACTAGGTACCTGCTCATCTTCTCATATGGTAGGAACTTTCACATAGGATCCCCACATCTCCTGCAGCATCTGACAAATACCGTCCATCCCCTTCACTTCTGAGCCACGTCTTCAGCTTGATTTCAGGGCAGAGTCTTTCACACATTGCTTAGTCCTTTGGTCACCCTCCCTCTTGCCGGGAACAAGTCAGTCTTTAATTTCTCACAGCCTCAGAAGCAATGACTCTTTAATTCAAGGATGACAGCAATACTGTACAACGATAACCTGATCCTTCGCTTTTAAACAGAGCACAGCTATCAGCTTCTAGACTTTCACTGTCTGCCTGCAATAAGTTAGATGCAAGCTTAAGTCCTAAGGCTGGGAATTAACAGATCATAAGTTGTCTTTCATAACTGTGCTCATTGTCTTTCATGTGCAGGACTGGGGTGTTCTTACCTGATGTCACTGCCATCTTCCTTGAATTAAGGCATTACCAGATTTTCATATTATGATATTCTTTATGTTAAAACAAACAGATATAAATAAATAAATAAATAATGAAGAGGCGCTACCTCAGAACTTCATGTGTCTTGCAACCTTTCCATTATGCTGAGTTTCAGTTCTTGTCACGTGGAGCCTAGATACGCTTCTTAGATCTACAGTAGACAGAGTGGGGTTGACTTTCTCTTGATCTACTCTTTTTGCTGTGTCACACTGATATATTAATGGGTGGAGTGAAGTGCTGATAGCAGTGGAAATGCAGGACTACATCTGTAAAAAATCATTTATGTCGTGTAGTTCCTTAAGCACTTGCACATACAAAGTACATATGCTTTATAGGGTCTGATATGTCCGCTGTCACACTCTGTGCTTCTGTTTCACCCAGCTGGCCACAAACACGTCTACATTCTTCATAGCTGTGAAGTCTGGTGTGGGACAGGATGATTGTTTGGTTTTTATCCTGTGTGTTATTTATTTTCCCCTTGAATTGCACATTGATGGGTCTTTGCAAGTTTTTCAGCCTTCATTCTAGCTTTAGTGTGAGTAACAGATGAACAGATGTTTTATTTGCATTAGAGACTTCAGCCATAAAACAGGTCTACAGGACTTGTTGTTTGGTGCAGGGAGAACGGGGAAAGTAGGAAGGAACCTCTTATTATTTCCAAAACATTTACTTTGGGAATCAAGAGAGGTTTTGCTATATTTTTATGTAAAAAATGGTAAATAGACTTAGTAAGAGTCTTACTAAGACTCTTACCGTTCCTAACAATCTGTGTGGTATGGGTAAGTTCAAAGTACTTTCACAAACCTTTCAGAGATGGCAGTTCATTCAATATTTTCTTTTCAGTGACAGCTCTGACAGCCAGACTGCCAGGTTAACGACGCCATCAGTTTAGCAGATTGCACTCATAAGCATCTGAAGTCTAAAGAGGGTAACAACTCAATGTCTGACTTCTAGAACAGTGCAAGCGTAAGACTTTTTTTGCTGCAAAATAGCAGAAAATGAGTCATTGTGGTTCTGCAGCCAGTAGTCCACCAGGGACCAGCATTCTTCACGGCAGTAGTCTTAACATCTTTGGCAGTTACAAGATGAATTGGTTTGTGTCATACTTCCTGGAATGCTAAGCAGAAATTTCATTATTGATGTAGCTCAAGGAAAAACCTGTCCCTTCTTACCCCCTCCATGTTCGACACAAGAATTTCCTAAGAAGCAGTAATGGAAAAGAAGTAACGTCTGACCTTTGAGTGCACAGCATCTGCAATTTCTGCTCTGAGCTTCTGCCCTCTGTGCTGTCAGTTTGACCAGATTCATTGCAGATTATCAGAATCTGCTCTTGTCCATCAGATTCCATAATTATTCAGCACAAAACAAGGGAGGATTGTTTCTTGAGCAAATGTCACAGTTAGAGACCTATAGACATGTAGTGCTATGCCAGTGACCATAGCTGTGATCCCTAAATAATTGTGGTCGGTGAATGCCTCTGAGGAGATGAGCTAGTGCTGGACGTAAGGATTTCCATGCAGTACTAGCTCCTAGATACGTATATTTAATGTGTCTGACTGTAGTACCCTGAGTTAGAGCACCTCAAAGAGGAAATCCCCCATGGCTCAAGTGCTGAGTAAACCCATTAAGAATGAATGTATTTAGAAATCTGAGGTGTCAAATGCTGATGAAAACACAGAAAACTAAGGGATGTGAAGAGGGTCATTTTTCTTTGGTTTGCTTGGAGCTCTAAGGGCTTGGAGCTCTTCAAACACCTGGACCCACAGGTCAGAGGCCTCCCTCTTTTGCTCAGAGAACCTGGCAAGGCTCACTGAAGTCTTTTCAAATGTGTCCCAAGAGGGAGTATCTGCTGAAATGGTATGCAGAAACCTAATGACAAGAGCACTCATCCCAGACGGGGGAGATGTGCCTTCACTACTTGCTAGGCTTAAAGTTACAGGCAGCTGTGGGCAGAAAAAAAAATATGAATGTGTTAAAAACTCAATGTGCTAAATTGCCAGACAGTTAAACATTTTGTTAAGGGCTAAATGGATTTCTTAACCCCCTAGATCCAAATGCTGTGTCACATTGGTCTCTGTTGTCTGAAGGTTTTTCTAATTTTGACCCTGCAAAGTTTTAACTGTAGCCAAGAATGGACATATGGCCCTGTTTACTGAGCAGCTGGTGGTAGTATAGAGCTCTTCATTCTTTTCTCTTCCTTCTTCCTTCCATGAGGATGATCATGGGGCTGGAGCACCTCTCCTGTGAAGACGGGCTGAGGGAGTTGGGGTTGTTCAGTCTGGAGAAGAGAAGGCTCCGGGGAGACCTTATTGCAGCCTTCCAGTGCCTAAAGGGCGCCTGCAGGAAAGCTGGGGAGGGACTCTGTGTCAGGGAGTGTAGGAATAGGACAAGGAGGAATGGCTTTAAAGTAAAAAAGGGCAGATTTATATCATCTACAAAGAAGAAATTTTTTAATATGGGGATGCTGAGGCTGTGTAACAGGTTACCCAGAGGAACCATGGATGCCCCACCCCTGAAAATATTCAAGGCCAGGTTGGGACTTTGAGCAACCTGGTCTAGTGGGAGGTGTCCCTGCCAATGGCAGGGGGTTGGAACTGGGTGGTCTTTAAGCTCCCTTCCAGCCCAAACCATCCTGCGATTCATCAGCTCCATCCTACCTGAGGAGCACTCACTGCAGAGACCTCCCTGGAGTGGGATGAGCTCTTTGTGCAACTTGCCTGAGCTTTGAGCCAGACTGCGCTGGCCACGCAGTCCCTAGCACTTCAGTGCAGAAACTGATGGACTATGTTTGTATCAAGAAGCTGGGAAGAACTCAAGTTACTTGTGGCAGGAGATGGTTCACAAAAAACATCAGACGAATTAGTAACCGCACAGCAACAGCTGGTGCAGAACAATAAATACGTGGTAAGTAACATGTGCCACCATGTTACCTACATTTCAAAAACTCTGCTTCAGTAAAAGACGTTTTCTTCATGTTTCTAGAAGTTGTGCCTTCAGTTGCACAGTTCTCGCCAGCTATTAACAGAAGATCTTGCTGGTCACGCTGTGAGTGAGCTACTTTCTTGTGTTTATGTGACCTGTCATGATTCCACATGTCTTTTGTGTTTCAGGGAAGGATGTGGCTGACAGATGGTACAGTGAAATAAAAAATTACAGCTTTCAAAACCCAGGTTTTTCTTCAGGGACAGGTAAGTTCAGGCTGAGCACTTTCCCTTCAAAAGCAAAGCTTTTATTTTAAGAAATTGGCTGCTCTGCTTGTTTTGATATTTTTCAAAAATCTACCTTATTCTTAGGAAAAAAAATACAAAATAATATTAGATTTTCCGATTTTCCCCCAGTTTTTATGTTAGAAACTGACAGAAGGGTAAATGAAAACTTGTGAGAAATAAGGAAGTAAGCAAAATCTTTCCTTTTTTTTTTTTTTTTTTTTTTTTTAATATATTGTATTTTTCTCTCCAACTTCAAATTCTTGAAAGGCAACTTATTTTTAAGGCAAATTAATTTGTAAATGCCACTGAATTGGAATCATATAGAAGTCTTACTAATTGTACTGTGCTGTTGATTACATTGACACGTCTTCTACCAAGCTGCATCACTGCAATCACAGAGATTACTTCAGCTACAATTTGGAGATTTGGAATTTTGGAGATGGCCACGGGTCATTGACTGCATATTGACAATCCAGTGTTCCATGAACATAGGAACATCATTCCTTGAATTAAGCAAGAGATATGCCCAAGCTTGTCTGAGATGAAGAAAATCTTGGTTTTCTCCCATGGTACTCGTCCATGCATAGGGGGAATGACTGATAACACAGCTTGGGGGTGGCTATTAGAGTGAGGCACAAGAAGCCACAATAAACAGTACTAGTTTCAACAGTTACACATGCAGGCAGGATGAGGGACAATGAGGTGGTAGACCTGCTGTTCATACTGCAGGAAGTAAAGACCGTGATGTCTTTGTGGAGTTTTATGTCAGATATTCATCAAAATTTGTCTTTCATGATTCTCTTGCTAGGTATTCTTAGTTGGGAATAGGATATGGAACTGGGAATACTAGGGTGGAACCAGATGAAAGCAGGCTTTTTCAAGACAAAATGCTACATGTAGAGGTTTTATTATTATTATTTTTATTTTGTTTTGTTTTGTTTTGTTTTGTTTTCACACCTTCAGTTTTCTCTCCTGTTAGAGAAAAAAACAGTTTTGTATGTCTCTTTCTCCCCACCCCCCTCCACACGTTTAATTGAATAGTATAGATTTAGCACCTAAAATGTCTTCATGTATTTCTCTCTTTCTTCAGGCCACTTCACAGCAATGGTTTGGAAGAACACAAAAAAGATGGGAGTCGGAAAAGCATCTGCTAGTGATGGTTCTACATTTGTGGTAGCTAGGTATGATCCAGCTGGAAATGTAGTAAATCCAGGCTACTATGAAGAAAATGTCCTTCCTCCAAGAAAATAACTTTAAAAAAATAAAAAATAAAAAAGGTAGTGTTATTGTTTAGCGGCAGATGAACCAAGGTTTGGACTTGACAGTGTTTGAAATGAAGTACAATTCAATGACATTTCCTGTCTGATACTGCTGTTCACTTCTCATTACAGAGGAAGCAATTACATGTTGCTTGAGTCAATCTACACATTAGGTCCCTGTTGTTTCTGAGGGGGCTGCAGTTTATCTGAGGATGAAGTGTATGCAGTATTTCTGAAGGGTAACAGTTTATAAGTTTTTTGTCCTTTTTCTCTCTTTTTTTTTATTTTTTAATATTTTGCATGAACTCTGTGTCAGCATGTGAGTAAGCACATGTTGGATGTCTTTTTCTTAACAAGCAAATTTGTAGCTTTGTGTAAACTGAAGATACCAGCTTGTTGTTATATCATGTATTTCAAGTTTTCCAGTATTCATTAATAACTGTAAATTCTTTGCTCTCTCTGTACCTCCTGCTACTGTCAGCTCTCTGCACATGAGATGGAACATATGCAAAGCCTCCCATATGAAAAGTACATGTATAAAACGTAGGGCAATTCAGACCTGTATGTTTTCATTAAAAGGATCTCAGAGAACACTAAAATACTGCTGGCCAAATTGTATCCATCAAGCAAGCTATAACTAATGCATGACCAGAAAGCTACTAGAAACGTTTAAATCCTAGCTTTATATTTTAGGTGCTAATATTTAAAATTTGTTTCAGATGAAGTATATTTCAAGCTCAAACCCATCCTACAGTTTACAGTATGTACATTGTCTTATAATCAAATTGTTTACTTCCCTTACAGAAAAGCAAGGTAGTGCCTTTTTTCTTAGATGCATGAAATAAGTTTCTTTTGGAGAGCATCTTGGGTTTTATTTCTCAGTAACTTATTTTTATTTCCTAGGGAATATCTTCTGCAGGTATCATACTGTACAGACAATAACATTCCCAAATCATAATTAAGAAACATTTGCTCTTAGTTCATATCATTCAATAATAGCAGAAATATGTCATGCTGGATAGATGCCTTGAAAAAAAATAAAAATAATAATAATAATTAAAAAAAGGCATATTTAATTTCTTTAAAAGAAAGCAAACAAAGATTCCAAGGACACATTTATTTTTTTCTTAAAAAATGTGGATTGGACACTTTGGCCAGATTCATATGTTCTGCTTTAATTTGGGGTTTTCTTTTCTATCTAAATGTTTTGTTTGACTTCTGCTGAGATTCTGTGTGACAGAATTTGGTTCATGAAGAATGCCATTGCAGAAATAATTTTTGTTTACACAGTTGTAATAAACTGCACTGTTACGGCTTGATTATATGTCACTGTGATGCTGTATATTATAAACTTTTTGCTGTAACCAAGAATTTAACACATACAATGAACATCTGAAAATTAAATATTTTTGAATATGAATTACTGAAGTCCTTGCTGTTACCTGAATCTTCGTTGAATAATCTTTATATTTTATTTCCATGATGTTAACATATGACTTTATTACTTATACAATGACATGCAAATAAACAAATAATACAAACAAAAAAACAGCAAGTAGTCTAGTGCGGGAAAGAAAGAAGAGAAACATTTGAAGAAATGATGAATCATAAAGCAGTTAAAAATGGCCATCACCTCTTTAGAGAAAGTTTTTGCATTAAGACTTGAATCCAAAGCTGAAGAGATACATCTTTCTCTGTTGAAATCCCACTTTGTATTTTGTTGTATTTTGTTCGATTTCTGCCATTCCCTCTCTCAGTTGCCATGTTCTCAGTAAAGAACAGTCACTTTGCTTCCACACATACGTTTTTTGGGGAAAAGTAACTGTTGTCTTGGGGCCTTCCCCTCTTCAACCTTCATTTGAGAAATATTAAATAAATTTCTGGTATAAAAATGCTCTTTTTTTTTTTTTTTGTAATAGCATTGCTATTGGCTTTATAATTACTTGAATAGTTGATGTATGTATCTAGTTGAATGAATCAAGTCAGAATTTTTCTCTGCTGCCATCCACTAGATTTTTAATGTCAGAACTGGTAATGTGGGTAAAGAGAGAACAAATCAAAACCAACCTAGTCATTATCTTTATTTAGAATTACAGTAGCAAGTGTGCTTTCAGAGCTTTTTAGAAAGACCATGCTGTGGTGGTGTCAGTGATAATCTGACATGGAAGGAACACAAGCCACTCAAATAGACCCAATACACACTTCATACACCCTATGGAGTTTTCATGCAAGTAAGCACGAGTACAGTAATTTAAAAATAAACAAATAAATAAAATCAGAAACATCCACAAACAATGGCAATCTGTCAATTTAGTTCTTCATGAACCCAGTTTATGATGTTGATGCATTCTGTGAATGAACTCTCTGTTCAGTAAGCCACGGCATAGTTAGGAGTCCAAATGCAAAGAAAAAGGTAATGTTGCTTATGTTGCTCACCCAAAAGCCATGGTATCTGGGGAAAAAGTACCTTGAAACCTGACTTACCAGTAATGGAAAGACCCCCTATGGTGTAGGTGTACGGCTCCATCCTCCACCACTTCTTGGAGAGCTGTGGTGATGGGGAGGTGGCAAAGAAATCACAGAATCACAGAATAGTCTAGGTTGGAAGAGACCTCCAAGATCACTGAGTCCAACCTCTGACCTAATGCTAGCAAGTCCTCTACTAAACCATATCCCTAAGTTCTACATTTAAACGTCTTTTCAAGACCTCCAATGATGGTGACTCAACCACTTCCCTGGGCAGCCTATTCCAGTGACTAACAACCCGTTCAGGAAAGAAGTTCTTCCAAATATCCAACCTAAACCTCCCCTGGCGCAACTTTAGCCCATTCCCCCTCGTCCTGTCACCAGGCACGTGGGAGAATAGACCAACCACCACCTCACTACAGCCTCCCTTCAGGTACCTGTAGAGTGCAATAAGGTCACCCCTGAGCCTCCTTTTCTCCAGGCTGAACAAGCCCAGCTCCCTCAGCCGCTCCTCGTAAGACTTGTTCTCCAGACCCTTCACCAGCTTTGTAGCCCTTCTCTGGACTCGCTCGAGCACCTCCATGTCCTTCTTGTAGTGAGGGGCCCAAAACTGAATGCAGTACTCAAGGTGCGGCCTCACCAGAGCCGAGTACAGGGGGACAATCACTTCCCTGGACCTGCTGGCCACGCTGTTTCTTATACAAGCCAGGATGCTGCTGGCCTTCTTGGCCGCCTGAGCACACTGCTAGCTCATATTCAGCCGACTGTCAACCACTACTCCCAGGTCCTTCTCTGCCTGGCAGCTCTCCAACCACACATTTTCCAGCCTGTAGCTCTGCTTGGGGTTATTGCGCCCCAGGTGCAGGACCCGGCACTTGGCCTTGTTGAACTTCATGCAGTTGGCCTCGGCCCATTGGTCCAGCCTCTCCAGATCCTCCTGCAGAGCCTTCCTACCCTCAAGCAGATCGACACACGCACCTAACTTGGTGTCATCTGTAAACTTGCTGAGGGTGCACTCAATGCCCTCATCCAGATCATCGATAACGAAGTTAAAGAGGACTGGTCCCAGTACCTAGCCCTGGGGGACTCCACTAGTGACCGGCCTCCAACTAGATTTGACTCCATTCACCACAACTCTCTGGGCCCAGCCATCCAGCCAGCTCTTAACCCAATGAAGTGTGCGCCAGTCCACGCCAAGAGCAGCCAGTTTCCTGAGGAGAATGCTGTGGGGAACGGTGTCAAAAGCCTTACTGAAGTTAAGGTAGACTACATCCACAGCCTTTTCCTCATCCACTAAGTGTGTCACCTTGTCATAGAAGGAGATCAGGTTCGTCAAGCAGGACCTGCCTTTTATAAACCCATGCTGACTGGGCCTGATCGCCTGCTTGCCCTGCAAGTGCTGCATGATGACTCCCAAGATAATCTGCTCCATGAGCTTCCCTGGCACTGAGGTCAAAGTAGCAGGCCTATAGTTCCCTGGGTCTACTCTCCAGCCCTTCTTGTAGATGGCTAGTTTGCTAGTAGTTTGCTAGCTGCCAGTCGAGTGGGATAGCCAGGACTGCTGATAAATGATGGAAAGCGGCTTGGCCAGCTCTTCCACCAGTTCTCTCAATACCCTCGGGTGGATCCCATCCGGCCCCATCGACTTGCATACATCCAAATGCTGTAGCAGGTCGCCAACCATTTCCTCGTGGATTGTGGGGGCCACATTCTGCTCCTCATCCCCTTCCAACAGCTCAGGGTACTGGGCATCCAGAGAACAACTGGTTTTGCTGTTGAAGACTGAGGCAAAGAAGGTGTTAAGCACCTCAGCTTTTTCCTCATCTCTGGTAACTAAGTTTCCCCTCACATCCAGTAAAGGGTGGAGATTCTCCTTAGTCCTCCTTTTCGTGTTGATGTATTTATAAAAACATTTTTTGTTGTCTTTAACAGCAGTGGCCAGATTGAGCTCCAGATGAGCTTTGGCCTTTCTAATTTTGTCCATGCACCGCCTCACAACATCCTTATAGTCCCCCTGAGTGGCCCGCCCTCTTTTCCAAAGATTATAAGCCCTCTTTTTTCTCCTAAGCTCAAGCCACAACTCTCTGTTCAGCCAGGCCGGTCTTCTTCCATGCCGGCTCTTCTTTGGGCACGTGGGGACAGACCGCTCCTGAGCCATTAAGATTTCTTTCTTGAAGAGCGCCCAGTCTTCCTGGGCTCCTCTGCCCTTCAGAACCACCTCCCAAGGGACTCTGCCAGCCAGTGTCCTGAACAGCTCAAAGTCAGCCCTCCGGAAGTCCAAGACAATGGTTTTACTGGTCCCCTTCCTGACTTCCCCAGGTATCGAGAACTCTACCATTTCGTGGTCACTCTGCCCAAGACAGCCCCCCACCACCACATCTCCCACCAGTCCTTCTCTGTTAGTGAACAGAAGGTCTAGTGGGGCACCTCCCCTGGTAGGCTCGCCAACCAGCTGCGTCAGGAAGCTATCTTCCACGCTCTCCAGAAACCTCCTAGACTGCTTTCTCTGGGCTGTGTTGTGCTTCCAGGATATGTCTGGGAAGTTAAAGTCCCGCACAAGAACAAGCACTGATGATTTCACAATTTCTGCCAGCTGTCTGTAGAACTCCTCATCCGTCTCTTCCTCCTGGTTTGGCGGTATATAACAGACCCCCAACAGGATGCTTGCCTTGTTGGCCTTTCCGCTGATCCTAACCCATAGTAACTCAACCTTATCATTCCCAGCCTGAAGTTCAACGACATCAAAACACTCTCTAATATAGAGAGCCACTCCACCACCCCTTCCGTGCTGCCTGTCCCTTCTGAAGAGCCTATAGCCAGTCATGGCAGCACTCCAGTCATGAGAGAGGTCCCACCACTTGGCAACCAAGTCATAGCCTGCGTGCTGCGCAATGGCTTCCAGCTCCTCCTGCTTGTTGCCCATGCTGCGTGCATTAATGTAGATGCACTTCAGTTGAGCCTTTGCCTTCTCCCCCAGCCTTGCCATTGCTCCCCCTGGCACACCTCCAACAGGCTTTGTTTCATCCCCGTCCCCCTTCTTACCTAGTTTAAAGCCCTCTCAATGAGCCCTGCTGGCTCCTGGGCTAGGATCTGCTTTCCCCTTGGGAACAGTTGGGACCCATCTGCGGACCCTGGCCCCAGGGAGGCAGCAGACTTCCCTACGGGTGGGGTCAGGCCGACAAATAGGACCCTCTGTTCCCCTGAGAAGGGAGTCGCCCACAACGATCACCCTTCTTTCTTTCTTGGTGGAAGAAAGGTTACCTCCTGTCATGTAAGGACAGAACAAGGCATTCAAGCACACATAGAAGCCACCTTTGCTCTGGGAATGAAGCGAAAGTCTAATCTGACTAGTGGAAAATATCTGTCTTGAGAGGCCTGGTTTCTAAGTTCTTTTTTCTAAGTTTTCTTTTTTTGCAGAAGGAGGTGGAAAAAGAATTCTACGTTGTCTGACATTTCATTTCCAGTCTTCTGGTTTAAAAAATAAAAAAGCACACAGGCAAGAAATGGGACTGGTCTTTAAAAAGTGGCAGAAGGGAAGCCTGCCTTACACATTTTAATTTGCCAAGTTCACTCCTTCATCTTCCTAAAGAAACAGGAAATCCCCCCTCCAAAAACTGGAAGATGACACTGTGAAGTGGTAGAAAGACTGTTAGAAGACCACAGAGCTGTTCTTACCTGAAGCTGACCAAGTTTGTTATGGTACAAAATAGTTCCCCAGAACATCACTTCTGTAAGCAAAGGTAACAAGGATGACGTAAAACTCTTGAAGGAAGGGGAGGAAAAGGACTTGGAAATAAAGTTTCAAACTTCATGGTTGGACAAGCACTGCAAGAGGACCAAGTACTGCAGTACTGGTAGCAGGAGGGCCCTGCAACAGCACCAGGACACCCGGCAGAGGCATTCAGTGATGATTTGGGTGGCACTTTTTTTTGTTTGTATTCTACCCTGAGAGGCCTTGAAGACCACTGGTATCCCAGCGTAGTTCTCTGAGATAAAGTAATGAAGCCTGCCTTGCTTGTAGCATACGTTCCTATCATTTTTTTTTTCTAAACTGACTTGGGCTCTGCAAGGATGTAACAGTTGTTTAGCTACTTGAAACAGGTAAATTGATTTCATCTTGTAGCACACGAAGCCAAACTACCAGTTGATGTTTCAAATCTCTTTCACAGCAGAGGCTGAAAAAATGCATGCCAATTATATTTTGTGATTGCATTTTTATTGTTTCAATTGTCTAGAAGAAGTTTAAGTTCAGAATCATTGTATAGCTTTTCTGTTTAAATCCTGATTTGAACTCTAGGCATAATGTAATTTACAGTAGATGTATGCACAGGTTGGTCCATGTCTATATTTTGTAGGAAAAGTTGATTCAAAGATCAGCTGGGAAAAAAAAGGTGTAGATAAAATCAGCCCACCCAAAGAAGAAAGACAAAAAGCCTCATCACATGAGAAATAATAATAATAAACACATGAATAAAAAAAGATATGAGCACTTGGCTGAAGTCTTGCAAATTCTGCTTGGAAATACTTCCCTTCTTGTGAGCTCAGCCACTCTACTTCTCTCTGGCTTTAGTTTTTCGGGTGGATTTGCTACTAGCAAAGTGTTTAACTTGGTGGTGTGGACGGCGGAGGAATTGTGTCAGGCTGGTAGACTGCTGAACTGCAGGCCTTTGCAGTGTCAGACAGTGCCCTAATGCGGGAATAAAAATGTTGTTTTTGCAGAGTTACATTGTTTAGAGGGAAGGAATGTGGTACTGAGATACACTTGCAGTCATAAGAAATATACGTAACTGCTCCAGAAAGTAAGGTTCCTTCTCAAAAGTGACATTAAATTTCCTCATAGAACACCTGTCTCTGAGCATTGCTATGGAGGCAGAGGTGTCCATGGAGACAGGTGTCCATGGAACAAGAAGTGGCTATGGAGGAAGAGGTGGCTATGGAGATAGAGGTGGCTATGCAGGAAGATGTGGATATGCAGGAAGAGGTGGCTGTGGAGGAAGAGGTGGCTATGGAGGAAGAGGTGGCTATGCAGGAAGAAGTGCCTATGGAGATAGAGGTGGCTATGCAGGAAGATGTGGCTATGGAGGAAGAGACCAGCTGGAGTCCCTGCCAGGACTTTAATGCTGTCCCAGCCAAGGAGAAGTCGGACAGCTCCTACACAATGTAAGTGATCCTCAGCATCAGCTCTTGCTCCTAGATCACAAATTCACTGCCACACTTGGTACAGGCCTTGTTGTAAGATGCATTTACACTGGTCAAAATACACAGAGTCCTCCCACAAGAGACTTCCACAAATTGAAACACTGAACTCCTGCAAAAGTAAGCATGGACTAGTTCCTATTCACTCAAGCTGGAGGTTTCAGGAAGACTGAAGGCAACAGTCACAATCTAAGAATATGAATGTGGCATTTGGCTTGTCATATAAAAGTAATAAAATTTTAGAGTTAACTACACTCACAAATCCACTGTTTCACATGCATATTGCTATTCATATAATTAGCTTCAATGTCTCCCTCACTTCTGTTCACCTTCACCCTTTGATTCAGGCTTCTCCCTATTAAAATGTTTGCTTTAAATAAATGGTTTGCCAGCAATAAAACTGAAAGAAACTATTGCCCATTTGCAGAGCAGAAGCAGCATAATCAGGTTAGTCGTCTGAGACGGCTGATATTTCCGTACAGGCACACAGCTGCACTTCATGCATTCAGTGGTATACCATCCCAATTTTGAACCAGCTATTTGATTTACTTGGGTGACTCAGAGCAAACAGTTTCACAATGAAGGGAGAGTTTGGCCATCTCTCTGAGTCAGCTGAAGCTACAAGAACTACAAGATGTAAATTCACTCTTTTAAGTTAACCATGCTATGAATAAACGATAGGATGGGCAATGAATGGTAACAGAAACTTTCTGAAAGTTTCATTGTTAAATAAGTTTTAATTCAATAAGAGTTTAATTCAAGTAGGTAGAAAGAAGAGAAAGATTTCTAAGTCAACCATTTCAAGTAAATGAACGGGTTTCCTGCTTCTGAAATACCTCTGACAATTTTATGATGGCTAATAGCAATAATGTCATAAAAGAAAATTGAAAATAACAAGGCGATGATGTGTGCCCTGTGAGTTTCTATATGACAAACCTTGAAAATATTCTGTGTTAAATACACTGGCTAAACCCAAAGGTTTCTGTTTTGTTGAAAACTGCATATGCAGAAGAGCACTACAGGATATGATGCAGACAATTTCTGTAAGAGCGCCTGTCTCAAACTTTCAGATTTTGCTGCACCACAAAGAAAGCAATTGCAAAGCATATTTCTATTTGTAAAGAAGTGTTCCTTTTAAAGCAGAGATAAAAGGAGAAACTAATTAGAATTAGTTTCAAATTAAATGATCTATGTAAAATTATTAGCAGCTCATGTAACTGACAATGGTGCCAAAAGCAACATCTACTGTAAAGGCTGCCCATGCACCGCATACACTGGAACTCTTACACCCAAAATGACAAGCTAAGAGGCTTTAATCTCGTATCGTGAAAGAATTAAATCAAACACCTAAACCCAAGTTTGCAAGCCTCACAGATCCTTCCTGAAAAGTTAATCAATAGAAAATTTTAAAGTTATATGAGTAATTCCTGAATATTTTAATCATCTCACGCTTGTAACTTATTTCATAAAACTAACAAACGTAATGTACTCAAATGTATCTTTAATAACAACTTATAATTAAATTTTGAGCTTTGTACCTTGGTAAACTCATTTAATGCTTAAGCATTAATTTTTTCATAGCTAGCAATTTAAGTAACGGTTAATGGAACCCCAGCTAAATACTGTCTAATAGAATTGCAATGCAACTATTTTACTGCTTTTCAGGAAGACACTGCTGAAATCACCACCACCACCCCAACAAATGTTCTGTGGAGTGCCTGCCTACAGGGCAGCCTTCTCGTGGCATTATGTCGTGCTGTACTCTCCGCCGGGCAACCAGCAGCTAGGATCTTCATGCTACACAACACGGGACCATGGCTACTTGTGAACAAATAAGCAAAACCGTTATGTTTCTCTGACTGCTTGTTATTTCTTATAGTTTAATAAAATTTAAGATTATTTACGATTATAATAACGTGTTTACATAATTCACGCATTCTACTATACTCCGAAATAACTTGCCCTAAACATTTAAGCATACCCCATACTTGCTGGGAAAAAGAAGAAAAAAAAATCAGTAAAAACCAACAACAAAACAAACAGGAAAACAGACAAAAAAAGGTCTTAGCAAGTCTAAGTGCATTCCCCCTAAGCATGTGGAGTTTTCATTTTCTGAACAGACTAAGTAGCCTGTGCCATAGTTTCAGTTAAAAATGAGTGCAGCTTATGTAAGCATGTGGTAGTCATCATAAGCATTTTTACTGACAGCAATACAACAAACGGTGGCAAATAAATATATAAACATGCTCTATTCAGAAAGTAGCATTTAGGAACTAACTCGAAATACCAGTAGGGTTTATTATAAACTACTACTAACAAATCTTAACATCAAATGTTCATTTTGTGAATGAACAAGAGAATAGAAGGATCACCAAAAAATATACCAATGTTCGTGCTCAAGCAAATTCATTCAGAGTAGCCCCCAAAAAATTTGTGACAGTCATGAGAGCACAGCTTTTACTGTGAGACACGTCCGTACTTTCTCAAATCTGTATTCTATCACATAATGAAAGAAAAAAGAAAGAAAGAGAAACTAAAATGTTAATTTCATAACTTTTTTCCCTCCTTAATCAAAGACTGTCATAAAAGCTTAAGCATTTGTCTTCCCCTTGCCCTTCTTCTAGTACCCGGTATATTCTTACAAAAGCTTTACCTTTCAGACCTTTCAAAAACGGTGAAATATTAGGACAATTCTTCAGACTTCTTTATAGAAAGAGGGACTAAAAGTATCATGTAGATTTTAACAGGAATCAATAGAGCGGAAAAAAGAAGAGAACTTTGGTGGTGATGTCTATACTAAGTATGTTGTTTACAGGGAAAGAAATGGGAATGATCAGGAGAGCTGCTATACAGGAATGGGAAAGAGCTCATCCTCCAGGACCAGGGGTAATACCAGCAGGGCAGAAATATCCACTTGGTGATCCTGGCTGGAATAATAATAATGCGCAACACAGAAATCATATGAGAGACTTGGGGTCAGAATGGGAAAGCACTCGTGGATGAATCCTGAGGACTTGGTATCCTGGGGGCTCTTGAAAGTTCATTTTGTGGTTGGAGCCTGATCAGATACATGCTGGGGGGGCTCCGGAGGGATGTAGTGAACAGTCACTGGGGGGGACCTCCTGTAGGAGGCCCTGAAGGTGTATGTCAGGAGGGGAGATGAGAAGGAAAAGCAGAGAGCGAAACTAATGGTATTGACAGTGTTTTTGTTCTAGTAGTAGTGTACATATATCTTATTCTTTGTATTGATAATTATTTGGAAACCTAAGGGTTAAAAATAATGACAGGGAAAAGTCAACTATTAATTTTGTTTCTAGTAATTGTAGGCCTCAGAGAAGGCCTTGGTCAATTGGCAACTTGGAAGAGGCATGACCAGATAATAGTAAGACGGGATACCCCGTCAAAATATGGGTGAATGTGACAGAGGGTTATGTACCACAATCCATCATGTTTGATGCTTGTGAAGTGTTAGCTTGTGGAGATTTAAATGCCCAATGACAATTGAGCAGAGAGAACAGATAACTGGGAGAGACCCAACAGCCAGATTGAGAATAGCTGTATGGAAACGATCCTCTATTGCCATCAGAGAAAGAGAGAAACCCTAGGAGAAAACAGGAGAGAAAACAGGAGGACCTCTTTGAAATGCAACAGCTCAGACATTTGATATTGAAACAGGGTATGGGGATGTGAATGCCTGGATAGAATGGGTCAAATATACTGTCCAGAGTCTCAACCATAGCAATTGCTATGCTTGTGCCTCAGGACAACCGATTGCCCAGATAGTGCCCTTCCCACTGGGGTGGACCAAGGGTTCCCAGGCAATGCGATGCATGATTGCATTGTACCAAGAAAAGACTGCCTGGGGAAATGAGGCCTGTAAGTCTCTCTTTGCTGTTCCCTTCCTTGTGTGATAGCAATATCAGGGTTCCCCCTGCATTCTCTACAGCTATAGGTAACCATACAGCTTGCCTCTCACGGCAGGCTGTGAGTGCTACCCAGCATCTGGGAGAATTTGCCTTGTGCACGAGAACCTTGAATGCTACCAAGGACTTGATGGGAAACTGCTCAAGACTTGAGATCCCCAGGGCAGATCTCTGGTGGTACAGTGGAGGGAAGATCTTACGGTCCACCCTACCATCTAACTTGGGAGGAACTTGTGCACTTGTTCAATTAGCTATACCATTCACCCTGGCATTTGAAAGAGAAAGATCACAAATATCCAGAAGAAGTAAAAAAAAAGCTTAGGAGTATCATTTGATGATAGAGTAAACATAGATTCTATTGAGGTGCCTAGAGGAGTTCCCAATGAACAGAAAGCCAGAAATCAAATTGCTGCAGGGTTTGAGTCACTGTTCTGGTGGGTAGCAATCAATAAGAATGTGGATTGGATTAATTACGTTTATTATAATCAGCAGAGATTCATAAATTATACAAGGAATGCAATAAGAGGAATCTCTGAACAACTAGATTACACCAGCAAAATGGCTTGGGAAAACAGAATAGCATTAGATATGATACTTGAGGAGAAAGGAGGTGTGTGTGTGATACTGAGCAACCATTGTTGCACTTTTATCCCCAACAATACTGCCCCGGATGGCACAGTAACTAGAGAATTGCAATGGCTTACTACCCTTGCCAGTGAATTGGTAGAAAAATTAGGAACAGACACTTCCATTGCAAGATGTTTGGAATCTTGGTTTGGTAAATGGAAAGGGATGGTAATGTCCGTATTTACATCCTTGATCATAATAGCAGGAGTTCTGACAGCCATTGGTTGTTGCATTATCCCCTATGTAAAAGGACTATTACAGTGGTTAATTGAAACTGCACTGTTGAAACAAATGACCATGGAGCCACCACCTTACTCAGATAAGATGATGATATTAGAGATGGAAAACAAAGAAGGTGAAGAAGAGGAAGATACCTACTAAATTACACCTTAGAGAAAAGTTTTGCAAAAATCAACAATTTACAAAAAAAAAAAAAAAAAAAGAAAAAAGAAAAAAAGAACAGGGGGGAACTGTGGGAATAAAAATGTAGTTTTTGCAGAATTACATTGTTTAGAGGGAAGGAATGTGGTATTGAGATGTGCTTGCAGTGATAAGAAAGCTTAACAGACAACCTTGTAAAATGCAGACAACCGGACTGCTTAGAGCAATCAGGTGAAGATCATGGTGTCAAGTCAAGTCAGATAAGTGAAGAAACATTACCACTTCAAATATTAAACAAAGTCAAAAGAAATTTGAAATTTAACAGGCCGGCAACTGAAGGCCATGTATTGTCTGTGAAGCATCGGATAGGTTGTGAACCTGGATTACCTAGTCAGTGGGAAAACAGGGGAGGGTCCCAGTCATCAAGAAAGAAAGTATATAAACTGTACTATGTGACTAGTAGGTGCACTCCTGCTTGTGGGACCCCTGACATTGCAATCGCGAATAAATTACTACTTCACTGAGATCCTCGCCTGAGCCTAAGTTATTGGCTACAGAGTGTTCCTCACACTAATAACGCTTTTGAGCTTTTGTGAATATCTCTTATGTTGTTAGCCTTTTTTTTTTTTTTTTTTTCCTTTTTGTCTAATTCAGTATATAAAGATACTTTTGCGTTTGACCAGTTTTAATGCTAATTTTACCTGTCTTTTCAGCAACACTACAACATCCAAGCAGCTGACTGGAAAAATAAATAAATAAATAAATAAAAATCAGACATCTTAAGGATGTTAAGCTTTTTAAGAAAACAATGTTCACTGCCATATAGTTTGCTCCTGTCTCTGATAGTTGTTCTGGGAAAAAAAAATAAAAAATAAAAAAATGTTGTATTAGAAAGCCAATAACATGAGAAAGTGAACAAAGCCTCCTGGTCTGTTGGTTACAAACATCAGTGCTGCTGGTTTTGTGGTCAGAATACATGACACTGCTATATCCTCTCAACCAGGGGCTTGATGAGGAAAGGGCCATCGGTAGGATGCCACCTGGAGGCTGCTTGATGGCAACCAGAGTGGAAAAAGGTCTTGAGATGGCACTGAGAAAGTCAGTGAGTCAAAGCCACTTCCTTCCCTTTCTGAACCTGGCATGACAAGCCTCAGAAAGCTGCACTGCTAGAGAGAATACAGGAGAAAGTCAGGGCCATGAAAGTCAGGGTCATTGCTGTGGAAATGGCATCATTATTTCTTGTCTCCTTCATACAGACTAAGGACCAGAATAACTGTCTACACTTCCATCTCCACCGTGAGCTGTTGCATCTTTGTACCACTTTTTCCAAACCATAACAGGATTGAGTTTTCGTGCTGTTCAGCTCTCATTTTGCTTCTCTTGGGGATATCATGGGTTAATTTCTACTCCCAAAAGCTCTGTGCACCGGACTATGGGATTTCACTTCTCATGGTGGGAAAAAAAGGTAAGATTTGGACTAGGCCTGAGCTTTTCTATAGGAGCAGCCTTAAGCAAGTCATATTCCAGAAGATAATCTGCTTCTTCAAGCCATTAAGGATGCCCGTGGTTAAGTGCATGAAATACTGAAACCAAGGGGGGCTGAGAGTCTCAAGCAGTGCCTGGGTTTGGCATGCTCTGAGGGTGGGGACCCCCACATGGCCGCAGCAGTAGCCTGGGGGCTGAGAAATTATCTCTGCTGTGGTCCTCCCCATGCATTTCAGATTTTCTTTGCTCCTTCAGGGAGGAGTGGCCCTTCTAGCTTAGTATTGTGGGTTTACATGGCAAGGTTTTGGTGGCAGGGAGGCCATAGAGGTGGCTTCTGCAAGAAGAATCCAGGAGCTGCCCCATGTTAGATAAGGGTCCCGCCGCTGGCCAGAGCCGAGCCAATAAGCGATGTTGTTTGCACCTCCATGAGAGCGTATTTAAGACAGGGGAAAAATAAAACTGCTGGGAACAGCAGCTGGGAGAGAGCAATGAGAACAGCCCTGCTGCCCCCAAGGTGAGTGCAGCAGGAGCGCAGGAGGGGCTCCAGGCAGGCAGCAGCAGTTCCCCTGAGGCCTGTGGAGGAGCCCCCGGTGGAGCAGGCTGTCCCCCTGCAGCCCACGGGTCCCACAGGAGCAGATCTCCACGCTGCAGCCCGTGGAGGAGCCCCCGGTGGAGCAGGTGGATGTGGCCTGGAGGAGGCTGCGGCCCATGGAGAGCCCCCGCAGGAGCAGGCCCCGGGCCGGAGCTGCAGCCCGTGGAGAGGAGCCCACGCAGGAGCAGGTGGACCTGCACTGATGGGTGAACTGGAAAGAAATAATAATAATAAAAAAAAAAGCAGACATGGGCTATATGGATAGCACGCAGACAAGGATCCGAGACCTTATTTAACAGAAAACTAGGAAAAGCTGCAAAGGTCTGCAGAGAACAGGAGCCTGCTGATCCGAATGGTGTGCCTGGGGCAGTCTGCCTGGGCAAGGCTGTGCTGAGAGGTCCCCAAAATTCAGAATAAGCTCTGTGTCCTGAAAGGCTGTGAATTGTCAGAGCTCCCCTTATTGCTCGTGTACTGATGGGCCAGGATGGGGGTCCAGCTGCTGCTCACGTTGTCTTGGGGTGTGTGAAGACATGGGCCAAGCAGGGGCAGCAGTGGCCACACAGGCAGAGCCCGTGCTGATCCTGCGGCAGGTTTTGTCAGGGTTTTTCCTCCACTTCTGCTTCACCCGGACACCGTGCACATTTTGTCAGTCTCTCTCTGTTTTTGATGAACAGCTGCTGAAACCTTTTGAAAGGTTTTTGAAAGTCTTTGCCCCTGCTTTAGCTTGAACACAAGACTGGGGCAGGTGGAGCAGTTTTGCTCTCTCGAAAAACGTGATCAAAATCCCAGTAGAAAATTGCGAAACCCGGCTGGGGTTGAAGCCCCGGCAGGTGACTGAAGTGTCCTGGCTTATTTGCGGTAGGTGGCAGCGTTGCTCTTCGCTTTCCAGCCGGTCTGGGTTGAAAAACGCACAGACAGGAGGCTGAGCATCCCTTTTTTTTTTTTGGGCTGGGATACCGCCGACCCCCGTACGGTGTAATGCAATTTATGCGGCGTTAGTTTTCGCTCTAAGCATAATTTTTAATATTCTTAAGCCCGTGGATCCATTATTGAATATATTAAAAATAATTACAGCGGTGAGTGAAATACTTTTTTTTTTTTTTTTTTCCCGAGCTGCATGAATTTGAATGAAAATGTAATTTGGAGGGGATTTAGCTGAGCCCATGTAACTTTAAATACAGAGTTGGGTAAAGTGATTGGACCTGTGAGCAGGCTTATGCTCTCTTGCGTCCTCAGTGAGCCCAGCGTTTACACCAAATGTGCCCCAAAGGGTGCAGCTTTGGGAAAGAAATGCCCTGCAGGAGTTGGTGGGGTATTGCTAAGAATGGGTTCATGCCTGTGGCAAATCACTACATAGGGTGTCAGCCACATATATCTCCTCCAGGAAACAAGTAATATGTAGCACCTTGCTTTCTTTGTGTCCTGCTGTGTGCAGCCTGAGCTTCCTCTTAGAAGCACCAACAGAAAAGTCATCCTAGTATAAGAAGCATGGGCAGGATTTTCCCCCTTTTCTTCAGTCCCAGGCATGTTACCAAATGCCTCACTCTGGTCAGAGTCACGTTTTGAAAATGTGGTTTTGCCGAACCCTGCCAATGCTAATAGCACCTACGCTAGGAAGTACAGACAAAGCTTTGCATGAAATGTTTCTCCAACAAGCAAGCGGTTTCTCTCCTCTATTTGATAATTAGTGATATATCGTGTCCCTTTTGGCTGCTTGCCCGTTTCCCTTGGCAAGTGCAGAGCTTGCATATAAAGCTCAAAGAATTTTATTCAATTATTTTGGTTTGTCCTCTTTCTCCCTTTCTTGGTTGCAAATTGCCAGCGAACAAAGTGCCTTTGGGCTGTAATTTCCTGTTACATATTTTCTGAAACAACCTGAGGGATTGTTCCTGATGAGCTTTCCAGGAGCCTGCTACAAGTGAACCTGTCTCATCACCAGACAGATATACCCTTCAGCTCCTTGCCACCCTTTTCCCCTTGCAGTCCAGGATTGTTTTATTTCCTCCTCCTGGGATTTGAATACTTATGTGGGTCATGGAGTCTCTGAAGGTAGCTGGCACAAGATCTTCTGGGCCAGCACAGAAGAGAGGGCTCTGGGCACTGCGGGTGCTTCATAAGGACTTTATGTGGTGTTTATATACTAGGCCATGGCTAAGACAATTCCCAAGCTGTACCCAAATTGGAGGAAATACTCTAACTTAGGGTCAGAAGCAGCATTCAGTAACGTGGAGTTGATTTGCCCACCACTGCTCAGACAGCTGTAAGGCACACTGTTTCAGGGAAAACTGATACAATTTCTGGCACCTGCCTTACACCTGGACTGACTCTCTGAAGCAGTGTTTGAAGGTGTGTTTCCAGGAGCTTTTGTCTTAGTGGGGTCAGCTGCTTATTCTCCCATCCTCCCAGGCATGGTGCCTCAGGTACCTGTGGGGCCGTGCTCCAGACTGTAAAAGGTCTCACTAAGAAGGTGATGCTTTCCTTATTTTCAGGGGATTAGGCTAGAAAAAAAAGAAAATTATGATACTATTTCTGGAACTGGGTGGATATCCAAAAGGTAATGATGAGTTCCTTCCTGGTGCAGGCAGTCCAGGTAAGAAGAAGAATTGTCATGAATTATCACAAGCACTGTGGTCTTCTGGATGCTCTCAGGGTCTCTGTGGCATTTGCAGCTTTGAGAGATCAAAGGCAGCTTGAAAACTTATCCTTCTTACCTTCAGCCCTTGGACTGCAAGTTTTGTGCTGTCACAAAGCACTGCTTAATATTGCTGTGCCTTTCTGAGCTAAAATAAGTTCTGTTGGCTGGTATGCTACCCTTCACACATCACCTCCATCCCTCTCCTCTTTCAAATAATAGGATTAATGAGCAGAAATGAGTATTTGTATTTATGTATAAAATCTCCCACATATTTAGCAAGGACATGCCCAAAAGATATACAAAAAGAACACACTAGAATAAAATAAAATAAAATAAATAAAATAAAATAAATTTTGCCTCTCTCTGTCTTGTAAACTTCCATACTATTGAATGCAAGGAAAACACAGGGATTGTTTCTGTGTAACTATAACTTGCATTGCAGTATGCCACTGTACTCAGTGAAACCATTATAAATGTGATTGTTTCTCCATATCCATCACAAAAGCCAAAGAGTTAAAATTGCTAATGATCTTCCAACAGCCCAGCTATTTTTTCAGCTGCTCACTGGGGCCATTAATCAACGTAACCAAGATGCTTGAGCAACATTTACTAGCAATTAACCTATGGTTGTGGGAATATTTTCCCTATTACGTTTCTATTCTAGTCTGCACATCAAATAAAAGATGTATCCTAACACTGCTTTTGCTAATTGAAAAGACTCTGAAACAAAAGTTCTGAGACCTACGTGGACCAGAGAAAAGAAGGCATCCGGCACACTGAAAGTGTCTTACACTGAATCCTTTCCCAGGCTGCTGAATATTAACAGAGCTCTTCCTTTTCATTTTCTCTTCCTGAGGTCATGTAGATGACAAAACAGACATTTCAGGTGCAGTTGGTTAGTGTTTATTTTTAAAAACAAACAAACAAACAAACAAACAAACAAACAACTTATTCAAAGACTCACCTGGGAAGAAAAGGAAACGTGTATGTGTTCCCTGATCTTCACACTACACCACTTTTTCTGTATTCTCACTCTTCAAATACTGACCTAACCTTATCACCTCATTTTTTCCTAGCAAAATACAGGACTGAAATATTTCTAATGTTATTTCAGTGGTGTGAGCAAGTTACATCTTGGGTAATCTTCAACTCTGGTGTTTTTTACTGTCTGCAGAGTTGATTTGACTGGTCAACATTGCTGCGCGCTCTATGAGAGCTTCTTTACTTTGCAGAAGAAAAGGAATAAGAAAGTTTCTAATTTTCTGTTGCTGAAGTATCAGCAGCAATGTTGCTTTCTTTTCTTGTGACCCCAAAGTTTCATCTTTGCCATCCACTTTCCTTCACCCTAAACTCTGCAGTGAATGCCTTCGTGCGCTCTCTCAGACTGGACTGAAATTCAGCATTGCTAATTTTTGCAGCGTTCGTCATTCAACTGTGTAATTCTAATATGCAGGACCGTAAGAGAAGCCTAAATATAGGGATAATCTTGGCCCTCACTTCTGTAAGAGACAATGCCAGCTTCTAGCCCACACAGCCGTGGGGGAAGGAGCCTTCAATGTGTGGCACAAAAGCAAACAGGAAAGATGTCTCCAAAAACACTTAACAAAACTCTCTTGCTTTCTTTTGGTGTATGACTCACGGTTTCTAAGTGATTAGCAGAGCCACAGCTTCACTAAAACCCTGATCAAAACCATCCTTCTACCTCTGATGAGAGAGGAGGAGGTGACTTCATTGCTGGCGGTGGCCCCTCTTCATCCACACTGCTGTTAAAAGCAGGTGAAAAGTGAGCAGGCCCAGGGCGTCAGAGAGGGGCAGTTTCGCTCCCCTGTTCACAATTTCTGAGCTCATTCAGCAACCCCAGATTGGGCAGGTGGGATCTTTGAAGGTGTCCGTAGCGGGGCTGGGGATTGCAGGCTGAGGGGCAGGCCTCTCGGCACAGGACAAGCTGAGCTACGGAAACCAAAGCTGACACCGGGCCTGAACGTAATGCGACCTAATTAAAATTAACAATGGTTGAAAACGTGCTTGGCTAGATTCTGCAGGCAATGAAAGGATATTTTTCCTAAAAATGCTCTCTTGGTGATTTGCCCCATTTATATTCCTGTCTTTTCATTTATTAGTTACCTAAACCTTATAAAGCAGAGCTTTCTCCGTCCTCATGAGGCAGGTGTGTATACAAATGGCAGGTACTGATGAAATGTTTACTGAAAAGATTAGCTTGTCAATGAGGCAAAGGATGGATATTGATCCCCCTTCTATGTTTGTCAACCTGTAACCTGTTTAAGAAATGGCCTACAGCAAAGAAATCCAATCAAGCACTCTCTGCAGCTCCAGTTTTCTTGTAATATAGGGAGGGGATTCAATCACAATAAAGGAAATGAACCACTTATCATATAAATGAGGATAAGGCAATTAGCAGGTTACAGGTTCCAAGTGAGGGGAGTTCAGACTGCAATACAGGATTGCAGGATGGATATTCTGGGCACCCGAGCCTTTCCGTGGTCCTTCGTGCTGCATGGCAAAATAATCCGTGACACTGGGTTAACGAGGTTAACAGCACCACGTCCAGTAGGTGCCTCTCCTGGCCAAACCCCTGCTTGATGACTTCATAACAGAAAAGGTTCTCAGAGAGGTGGCCAGAATAGTTTTCTGAGCAACTAATACCACATGTCAGTCCTGTTGGGAAAATATGAAATCCAGTATTTTTTTCCGTTGAAATGTTAGGTCTTGGTACATCGGTGTTTTCCAGATTAAAAAAGGATGTAAGCATCTGAGCAGTGCTTAAGCATCACCTAACCTGCATCTCCAGTGCATTTTCCCCCTTTTCTAAACTTTATTCTGCCTAATGGATGCCCTTATTGCTTCAAATGTGCATCGAAATAGACTTCATTAGATAAGCAGCCTTCAGAGCAGAGCTTGGTGGAAGATTTTGCGTGACACGCCATAAAAAGTGAGAACTTGGTGAACAAACTGACTTGGGATTGGCAGAGAGATAAACAGCCCTCAGTCCTCATCCCAGTCTGAGCTGGGCCACCAGTGAAAGTGGCAGCCTGTGCTGCCTGGTGTCTGCCTTGTTTGCCCTCATTGGGTCTCCAAGTTCAGCCCAGCAGCCTGGCAGTGCCGAGGGGCAGAGCAAGTCCTGCTCTGGGCAGCACTTGCGGCAGCCTATCAAGAGTGGAGGGTTAGTTCTTGTTTCATTAAATTCTATTTTGGTGTTTGGTATCCTCGCTTTGCTAAGTTGTGACGTAGTGGCTCATCATTCAGAAACCGCAAGTACAATAGCTGTGCACAAAAAATAGTATAAAATTGAAATAAAGCCAAAACCTTGCAGGGTGTTACAGCGTCCTCTTGTTGAGTAGGTACTGTGCTGGTACCAGTGCCATCTGGTCCAGTGCTCCCAGTTGGAGGTGCCTGCCACTCATCTCTAGAACGGAGGGGCATCCTTCTCCTCTCTGGTTCCTTCTCTTCTGCTGATAACATATCCCCCAGAGACTTCCTGTCTGCTTTGTTAATGATGAAGAGCTAACTACAGAAGGGCACGTACCAAGTATGGACATATTATATTGTGTCAGAATTGAGGAGGAAGCCTCAGGCTTATGTCCCCTGTGCCTCTCTCCAGTATTAATCTTCTCAGTACATGAAACATTTTTCACCAATACATAACCTCACTTATTACTTCCTGCCATTAAGTGCAGCAAATACTCAGACACTCTTCTGGAACATTTCCAAATGAAATCTCAGAGTCATTACATTAACCTTTTCCATTACAGAGCAGAAGGAAATTAGCTACCGGCGCACACAGAAACCCATAGAAAGTGGTACGATATTTCACATAATTGCATTTTTATGCTTTTCGACAATGCAAAGAGTTAAACAAAAATGTTAAAAATCCTGCACGCTTCATTAAAAACTCTCAATTTCTCTATTTTCAGCAAAATAAGCCATCAGTGTTAGATTCTATAATTGACACCATTGCTTAGGGAACAAACCTATGAATCTTATTAGAGACAAATTCATTACTTTAAGTCCACCCTTAGGATGCAGAGCTCATAAAAGAAACCTCTGGAGGGTTCAGCTTAGGGGATGAGATGATTTCAGGCTGCAAATCTACAGATTTGCTGTAATTAACCTGAACTAATTATTGTCAGGCGACGGGTCAGACATCCTGGATAAAAGCCCCTGACTGGTTTTATGGTCTGCTGGGTTTTCAGTAAGAGAGCTTCTTGTTAAACAAAGAAAAAGTACTGAAAGCACAGTCCTATATATTCTTAAAGTAAAATAAATCTTTCCATTGGGAGAGTATAGCAGAGTCTATTTAAAATGCACCGTCGATAGGCACAACTGAAATACATTAATGTTTAATACTTTTGCTAGCTGGCTCACTACAGGTAACGATCAGTAGCGGTGTTCAAAAGCAACTCCTGGGTGGGCTCAACTTGTCTCCATGGGAAGTGAATGACTGCTTGCTTGCTTGCTTTTGCAAATATCCTAAGAAGGCATCCATTTAAACACATTTATGCACTGCAGATACAACGTTACACACAATAAACCTGCAATGGATGCTCTCCTCTCACTATCCTTCAGTTGCTTATGAGGGTCACGACAGATGGAGCAGATGGACTGAGGAGCACCTACAGAAGCTTAAACTGCTCACACTGGGAAGAAGGAATAACCTAGCCTGCACAAAATAAGCTGATACCCTTGTAATATAAAACTTAATTATCAGGAGTTCAAAGAGCAGTGACCTTTTTTACCACTAGTGGAAGAACTGTTTAACCTTGTGATTTACACACAGATTTTTGTATGTGTTTAGACTTCCAAATTCTGTTGAAATCAGTGGCAATGCATGAAAGCATCTCAGGATACCCCCATCCTTCAAGGGTTTCAAGACTCATCTGTACAATGTTGACATGCTCTGTATGTGTAGGCAAGAGTCCCACTTTGACTGGGAGATGATCTCCAGAGGTTGGAGGTGGAGAACTGTGTCCTCTTTACCCTCTCAGATAGAGAAGCTTACAGCTGCTCCTTGTGATATACATATATATATATATATATATTTTTCAGTCCAGAGATTCATTGCCATTGCTTTTTCCTTCATAAACGTGAACTCTACCTTCCCTTTCAACTCTTCTCCACATCTTATTCCTGGTGTTTGGTTTTGACAGGGATTATCTATGGACTTTAGTGGGTCAGCAGAGGGGAGAGAAGTGGGGATAGTCAGTGAGCTTTGTCATGTGAGTGACTGAAAAGGTCTATTTTCAGCTTCTGTGACTCCCTAGGGATCAAAATAAATGAATAAATAATAATAATAATATTAATAATGAAAACAACAACAGAGGGGCACTGCAAGTGTAAAGTAGGTTCACACATACTGATCTAATGGGGTTCATTGAACTAGAAAGATACTGAAATTGAGAAATTGCTGACTAGACCCTAATTCTTATTCTTTATCTTCTATATATCAATAGGTTTGTTATAGACCTTCCCTCTTTGAGTCCTTACCTTTTTTCCTCCATTAACCCTTTTCCTACTAACATAAAGACATTCCCTAGCAAGCAAAAGAGTCAAAATTACCATGTAAAAATAGCTGGAAATCTGAACAGCTGAATATAACAGAGGCGTGGGAGGTATTATTGTGAGCATAACACAACTTTTAGGAGGATGCACTCCATGAGATCCTCTGTGGACCTGATTTTTTTAGGTGAACAGAACTTTCTAATCAAAATGCGGATGTTGGTTCAAAACTCCATGTTACCTGAAAGGCAGATTTTTAAAGGCACTGTTTATAAATAAAAGCTGGTCTTGTGGACTTTGACCTGTTGTTTTCGGTTTCCTTTATATATAAAGTTTTCCACTTGCACTCCAGTCATGCGAGCCTTAATATTTCTGTTACAAATTCCTCCAGTAGAAGGAAAATATCCACAGCCTTCACTTTACTGCCCTGATTAGCTGTGACTGGTATTTCAGGTGTGGCATGGTTTGGTCAGGCAGCAGGGAGCACTAACGTACACTAACAACTGGCTGCAAACTTACATTAAAGCAAAACCATGGAATAATAGAATAATAGAATCACAGAATCACAGAATGGCTCAGGTTGGAAGGGACCTTAAAGCACACCCAGTTCCAACCCCCTGCCATGGGCAGGGACACCTCCCACCAGACCAAGTTGCCCAAAGCCCCATCCAGCCTGGCCTCGAATACCTCCAGGGATGGGGCAGCCACAGCTTCTCTGGGCAGCCTGTGCCAGTGCCTCACCACCCTCTGAGTGAAGAATTTCTTCCTTGTATGTCATCTAAACCTCACTCTGGCCAGCACAGTACCCATGCACCCTGACCACCCTTGGCTACAAACAGCTCTCCTAAGGAGACTGCAATATAGCAGACGTGAAACCAGGTATTTTTCATAATTCTGCTATGTGGAAGAAAAGCAAGAAAACCTTTGCTTGCACATTTGGATCAGCATGGTGTCCTTTGAGAATTGGTGTCTCCCTAACCAGCTTACAGCAAGAGCAAACTCACTCTGTGCCAGTTTATGGCTGGTGTCACAAATAAAAAACAGATACCTGTGAATGGGAAACCCTCGCTGTAGCAAGAAAAACTGCAGTTATCATGTATCACCACTGTATGCCACTGCAGACTAATTACTCTGGTGCATCCCAGCAATGAGGCACTGCTGCAGCAGACCCCCCAAGAAACCTTGGTTAATATTAAATTGTAATCCTATTATGTTTAGTTGTTTTCAGTGCTATTAATCTCATATTTTCCAAATCAGCAGTTTAAAAACACTTTATCTGAAAATCACAATGCTATTTACCTCTTTGTGTGTATACCATTCTTTAAGCACAAGAGGAAAGAGGAATTCAATTAATAACTTATTTATATTTTCAGTACCTCACATCTTAAGAATATTCCATATGCAATTTAAAATTCATCAGAAAAGCACCAGGCATCTAGCAGACTATTTTCATAAGCTATTTATGCTAAAGATAAAATAAACACAAATAATCAGAAACGAATGATCTCATTCACTGTCTTTTATAAGTCCTCCATTGGACTGGTGCAAAATTACTGTCCAATTTATACCTTTAGGTCAGAAGAAATAAATAAATTGCACTACAGAAGAATTATTATTTCTATATATTTGAAATAGCTTTCTAGGGTTAATTTACGTCCTAATAAAATTTCTGTTAGAAATTCACTAGGCTTTTGCAAAGATCTTTGCAACACAAACTACCAGACCCAATTAAAAAACTTCAGGCTGACAGAATATGAAGAACCTCTCAAGTATTTTTATATAAATACTTACGTGTTTACATGCTTCTTAGCATGTAACCTGAGTTAGCTGTCCATTTCTACTGCTTGCTCCTACAGGGATGAAATCTGAAAAATATTTTTAGTTTCGGTCTCTCTTTTTTTTTTCTTTTTTTTTCTTTTTTTTTTTTTCTGATTATTCTCATTGGTGGATTCTCTATCTGGTTCTTAGCAGATTTAAGCAAGTGGTTATTTCTTTTCTCTTTATACTTCTGTTGCTTTGTTCAGTTTTTATTCTGTCTGCAGTTGAAACTGCATTATTTTATCTAGCAAAATCCTTATAAAACGTGCTGGAGAGGGTAATGGCCAAGCCAAGGATTCCCAATGGGTAATTATATAAATTATTACTTTGACAAAATGGTTTATTACTAGGATTTTTTAGCATTTCTCATAGAAATTGCAGGGAATATCTCCTCCATCTCGATGGCAAATGCCAAGTAACCTGGAATTGTAGTCTCACAATGAGCAGACACTGGGGTATTTAAGTTTAAAGCTTGACAGCCATTACTCTTGTCCATCAGCTACCCCAGGGAAATTACAGGCCCTCTTGCATCACATCCTTTCCATTTCCCGGTCAGTGAGGAAGAGCAGGTCATGGAACATGTGGGGCACGTCTCTCCTTTTATTGCTTTGGTGCCTTCTAATCTTTGAGATATGGTAACCATAAGATAAAAAGAGAGCAGCCGAGAGCCATCTTTCCTTTTCTCTGCAAAACAGCTGTATGACAGTTAATTATCTATTTGCAAAACAGATAGACATGGAAAGCTACACTAAAAAGCTGAAATGACTGGAAAAAAAAAAAAAAAGAAAGAAAGAAAAAAAAAGAAAAGAAAAAAAGAAAAAAAGAAAGTTTCTCCCTTGAAAGCATATTCCTAGAAGGCTGGGAGCTGTACTTTGCCACTAAAGTCACAAATATGAATATTTTTGGTGATGGAGGTCTTTTCAGCTGATTTGGCAGAGCTATTGACAGTTATTGACAGTGCTGCCTCTGCAGCAGTGCAATAGCAGTTGCATGGGGATGGTACAACTTGATGTATTTTTATATAAAACCCTTCCTTGACCTCTGAGTTTCTCTAAGCACTGTGGCCCGTGATTGTTACCAGCACACTGGATCCCAATGTTTTGATCCAGGTATGACTTTCTTCGTCTACTGAGTTATGTTTGTCTAATAATTAGCAACCATTGGACGTTTGACATTGTACTTCACGCCTTTGCTTATCCTGTGGTGTGAAAGTCAGCTTGACCTCTGTAAAGCAACGGGTTACTCCTGTCCCATAACTGAGCAAACCCCTTCCACCAGACTTACCCTTTTATAGTAATTATTGGGAAGAATGGAAGCGCAGTCATGAGTCTGATCATGTCTCTTGTGGAAGGAAACATAAATTAAGTAATGTTGGATCTCTGAAACATTATATTTGGCAAATTAGGCATTTTAGTTTTCCTTAAAACCCCAAGTCTATAGCAGAACTAAAACAGTGCAGGGCTGGGTGCAAAAGGGAAATAACTATCAGTTGTGAAATATCTTTGGATTGTTCAGTAACATTACCATTCACAGCCACGGAATACATTACATTTTATTGTAAACTTCGTTCCTTAGAGAAGTATAAATCTTGAAAGTGTGTCAATACTTGGCAAAGTAAATAGTCTCCGGAGACAAAAAATGTTTAAGACCATCTATCAAGTATAAGAAGTTGATAGCAATTAAAATCAGGTCTGTTTATGTATAAACATAAATTGCAGAGCTAGCTTAAAACTGGCCAGTAAAAATCTTGGCTGGGTGGAAATTCCAGTTGTAAAAGACTGAAGACAGCAACATCTGAATTTTAAGAACTGCTTTTGTAGAATGCACTATTTTTTCCTTAGAGACAATATTTTCTATGAAATTTTATGACATCAAGGGAAGTTTATTTATTTATTTATTTTCACATTCACTACCAGGCATTAAAAAAAAAATAAAAAATCCCCAGGTAAAAATAAGATAGCTTAGATAAAATATTCCTATTTAGCACAGCACTAAACTGGATTATATTTAAGTGTTCGTTTTATTCTCCAAAAGTGATAGAGTGAAAGATGGGGAAATCTTTTAAGTTAATTAGTATAATCATGAATGATGAATATTTTCATAAGGGAATGTACTTGCAATCTTTTGAATTACTGTGCGTTTAAATAAAATTATTAATCGTGTCTCTTTAATACATGAGGCCCTAAGGAAATGGACCATTGTGGGCAGTCTGCACAATTTTGTTGCTTTTTTGTCAAGGTTACAATGCTCAGAACTTCAATGGAATGAAAGCTCACAGAAAGAACATGGGGGTGTCTGCTACAGGATAGAAAATGGGCTAATCTGCTTGACCCAGCTACTGAGTACCCAGAGGCTGATTGAAAGGGATTTGTTGGCCCAACTCCTGGTAGATTTTCAGATCTTCTGAGATAAGGAGGTCTGCCTTGACTTATCCTTACACAATGTCCAGCAGAATAGGTCTGCCCTGGCTGTCCTGCCAAGTTGAGTGCAAGAGGAAGTATTTTTGCTGTGGTGGACAGTCTCAGGCTGTTGTGGTTGGATGCAGTCCTTGTGAAGATGCAAGGAGTGCATTGGAGCACTGCTTAACATCGTGGTGGACGGGATGTCATGCTGGGCTGTAGGCGGACCCTGCCTCTTCTACCACAGCGTCCATGAGTTCAGGGACCTGCACTCTGCAGCACCATATCATACAGTAAATGTGAGAAGGGCTACCTCCTTCCTTAAATATGGGGAGGTGTGAAGACAAAACCAACTTGAAATGGGTCAGTTCTGAAGAATTTTTAAGTGGAGGGGTGTTCTGCTGAGGAGAGAGCCTTCCAGCCAGTGCCACGGATGCCAGGAACATCACTCTCAGTAGAAACAGCACCAAGCTGCTGGATGGAAGGGAGAGGCAGTGGCTGGGGGCCTTGGAAAGAAAAGATACAAAAGCTGCACCTGAACCTGGAATTAAGTTACAATAACTGAGACCAAACACTGTCAAACTGAATGTAATGTTTGAAAATAATGCTGTGTGCCTGCCTCAAAACTGCATTTCAATATTCAAATTGACTCAAATGTCAATTATTAAAATAAATTGTTCATGAATTATCACTGCCAATCTTCCAAGTTACGGTGTTAGAAGATGAGAGGATATGAGTGCCTCGGTCAGCTAAGGAAAGGGAAATCTCCCCTTCTCATGCTGATCTTCTTCCACTCTGAGAGAAACTCTTTTCTCTTCTGTCCAGCTGTTGGAAAGAGATAGAAGGGAAGGAAATCTTTAAATGGGATCCAAATAAGGATCTGGTATATGGCTGAGAAATATATGTATATGACTGGTTTTCCACTAAAATCCACCACTGAGTGAATTGTGTGACTACAAGTGAGTGGATTAATTCTGGCACTAGACAGGGAAGAAATACCCAGATTAGGAGCTTCCTCTCATCTTCCTTACTTCCAGAGGAAGACAAGGCCAGCAACTATTTCTTTATCTCCTCAGAACAGTGAAAGAGAAATTTGTCAAGTGATTTCCAAGAGGAGAAGAGAGTTTGGGCTTCTTCCCAAAGTCACAGTGTTCCTGTTGTGTCCATGGACTGTCTCTTGCCTGTCTGACCCATGGGAACGGGGGTATTTTAATTTTCCTTTAAGAGATAAAACCATGACACAAATGAGATGGTAGGATATCATTTCAGTGCAGGTAGTTGCCATAACTTGGCTCTCTCCCCTCCTTTCTTTGAGGAGTCCTTGGGCAAGGAAACAGTTTTCATTCTTTGGCTTGCCAAGGACAGGGATACTGAAGACTGCTTTAGTAATGCGGGAGGTAAAGAGAAGCTGTAGGAAATAACAAAACTAGTCTCATGTTTTTAAACTTAGAGACTTTGTCTTGCACTCTGCCCACTAAGAATTTGTGAGGATTCCACAAAATAAGACAAGAACAAATCAATAGAGGAACAGCATCTGAACCACAATGCAGGCGTTTATTTTCTCCTTGTGCATTAAATTACCCAATTAATGTTTTCTGTTGCCTTAGCCTGTCCTAATAAGGCTTGACTGTCGCTTATCAGCCCCTAATCTTCTAAATGATGAGCAAGAACTGCAGCTGGATTTACAAGAGCCTTTGGGGCACAATACCAAACTCCCAGAGAGCCGAAGATCCATCCCTGGAATGATGCTTATTAGGGGTTCTTATTCATTACCATTTACTTCACACGGATACCCACTAATAAGATCAGCCCAGCTTTATTTATTAAAGTGCTATTAAAATAGATACACTGGACAACCAATCTCTGTGTATAATGTATTGCTAAAAATAAAACAAAATAATAAGCTTTTCTTGCATAAAAATGTCATTTCAGATACCAACACTCTTTTGAACCAACTGACTTACCTGGTTTGTGAGTTTATTTTTCCTGAAAGTGTGACCTGTAATTTAGAGAGTATTTGAGTAAGAAAAATATTTCCAGAGTTAACTGAAAGTGATTTTTATGGACTGCGTGCATAAGTTAACTAATTAGAATAACAATGCTGGGAAAGAGTTGCTGGTAATGAGAAACTAACAGGGATAAATGATTTTTAATAGACAGTGGTAGTGTCTTCAGCATGATAAATGCTTTCCTGTTATATGATAAAAAATAAATAAATCTATTTTACTAAAAGATCCTGCTCATGAACTGTGAGGCCGGTGGGGGGGAGGAATAGATTCATTTAGATAAAATGCTATTAAATTGCCTGTATACTGTCCTGTCAGGCAACTATCGACCTCATCCCATGGGAGGAATTGATTTCTGTGCAGAGAGCTATGTTCTTTCTGCAGTGCATTGCTTCACTGCTATTGCTCTGGTAATCACACACTGCTGCCTCTTTTCTTTTCTCTCCCCTTCTGTCTGTTTGTTGCGGGAGATTGATTGAGAGACGTGAGGGATTTAGATTGTCATATCTGCTGTTATTTGACCGTTTCAATTATATTCTCTTAAAAATGTAACTAATTCCTTTCTAATAATGCACGTATGAATTTGCTTAAGTGGTCTGAGGGTGAGGCATTCAGGAGGAAGCATTTACCTTTGCTCTCCTGTAGGCCTGTTGGAGCTGGTGCAGCTGAGGGAATTCAAATGCAACTGAGGATGCTGCCTGCTCTAGGAGAGCTATCTAGGAGAGTTCTCAACATAGAAAGGTGGAAAAAATCACACAAGTTAGTAATGCCAGAATCAAATAAGTGCTGAAAAGTGAAATGAAATGTAATTAAAAATTGTTGCCTTGGTTTGGGTTGTTTTTCCTTCTTCTAGGCATGAATACTTTTTGTTAGCTTTCACTAATGATAGGCATTTTTTAAACAAGGCAAAAGCACTTGCTCAAGAAATGCTAATGCTGAAGTTGAATCCTGGTTTTAAATCTTGCTGTTGCAGGCAAATAAAAAGCAAAGACTTTAATTGCCATCAAATGATTGCATGTTGTTTTCCAGATAATATCGCATCAATTGTTTGTCTGACAAGTTATGTATGTGCCTGTCTTTTTCTAATTTTTACTCATCCTTATATTAGTTTCGTTGTTACAACTCACTTCAGCACCATCAATGTTAACACAGGTGCTTGACAGTTTGCTTGTGAGCACCTGGATCCTTGCTGCTCTCTGACAGCATTTGCACACGGGGGAGTGTCTGGGTGGGAATCGTAGACCTTGCTCCCCCTCGTGCAGAAGGGAATAAAGATCTGCTGGTAGAGCAGAGATGTATTTCAGTAGTTACAAGCTGCTGCATTAGACCTTAGGAGGCAAGTGTAGGATGGCTCAGGCAGAGCCACATATCAGCCCAGACTTGAACATGACACATCCCAGCGAACTCACGGTTCCACCTTTGCACAGGAAGACCTGAGCCTAATTGCTGCCTGTGACTCCTGAATACCTATTTTTTTTTTACTCCATAATACCTTAAATTTATTTTCATTTCACCTGGACTTCATGTTCATTGTTTCTTCTCTTTATTTACTACATAACACAACACCAATACTGCAATTAGCTATCTATGACAGGGGTAAGAAATTAGCAGTAAATAACCAGCCTGCAGGCAATAAGCAGGGAAGATTTCATGTGAGGGTGAACATGTTAAATACCACTCAAATAAAGGCATCTGACCTTAAAAAAAGACACAAACAGAAATACAACACCACAACCTGTATGTGATTATGTTTCTGCATTTCATCTGCAGCAAACAAAACTGTTCAGGATTCTTAAATATGAGAGCTAACATGTAAATTATTAGTATTGTGTGAAGAAATCCCTAAATCTGTAATTTTATAGAAAGTCAAAGGAGAGGCTGTGTCGTGTGGTTTTATTAGAAATATGGAGCGAAAGAGGAGATAGGGGAGGGAGCATGAGAAGACAGAAAGACAGAAGGAAGATGGAAGGAAAGGGGAATGTATGTGGGAAAGTGTCTAGGAAGTGGACAATGTGTATCTGGGGAAAGCAGGAGCACATCTGAATGAAAGGCAAGTGGGGAACAGCAAGAGGCTCAGATAGTGAGACCTATTCCAATCCAGAGTACTTCCTTTCATTGGCTTGTGTTTGTATATGCCTGTGCTTCAGAGAACGTTTAACCAGGGAAGAACCTGACCCCCTTCCCCACCCCTATTAATTTTGCACAAGCGTACATGATTTTAACAGAACTTTTATTTGCACATGTGAAAACATCTTTGCCTTTCATGTCAGTGTCAGGGAGACCAAAGAAGGGAAGAAGATGTCAAATGATTCCAGCAGTACAGGATGACGAACTGCTTGCAGAGCTTAGTTCTAGACTGATGCTTCTTTCTGTTCAGTGCCTTCCTCCTTTGCCACCCATCGCTAAGGACAAACACAAAGAAACACGTGAATGTAAAGCAAAGCTGCTGCACAGGGAAACATACAGAATATCTAAGCATGAGTTACAAGCACTCCCAGGACACAGACCAAAGGTTTGTGTTACACTCAATGAATAACCTAAACTTCCAATGACCTTTTTTTCTGTGACTAGGTGGTTCGGCTTTCTTTCTCTGCTATCCACCTCCATCCTTGCAACTTTATTGCATAGTTATTTCCCCTAATTCCTTAGCTTCTGCTTCCCACCCAGTATAAAGCAACAAACAGAAGAAATGTTGCTTAAAATGCAATGCAGCAACTTCTCTTCACACCCCTTCCTCTAGTAAATGTACAACTGAGCTGAGAAATCCTTTGTTATTTCATCCTTCTTGGGAAGACTCTCACTTACAGATGGACTGGACAGTGGAAGTTGTGCCGCCCCTGGGGACTCCACCTCCATGAGATCTGGCCTCCTGGGACATCATGTCAGAGGCCCTGGATCCACCGGAGATCCCGCTGCTGGTAAAACCTGAGGAATGTGTTGAGCCTCTGGCACCTACAACAGTTCCAAAGGAAGTGTTACTGCGCTTTCCTGACTGGAAGGAACCTCACAGGATAATTATAATCTACTGTTCTTTATAAATAAATTAATGGGGAAAAAAAAATAATAATAAAAAAAAAAAAACAAAACACAAGGCTAGAAAATGTATTAGAAGACCAAGAGACTGCTGATTACTTGACTTGTTCCATCACTATGCTGCTTTTTTAGGTGCCACCTTGGGGAAAGGGCATTTATAGTCTTTGGTGAACATTCACAGAACTTAAAGAAAACCTACAATTCTTGCACGAAGACTACATTTGACTAATTTGCTTCTCCAAACCACTTTGGGTGCAGTTTGCCTCTGCTGAAATAGCAGTTTTCTGAGAAGCTGCCTGAGGGCTGTGGAACAGACTCTTACAGGAATTTGGGGTTGTTGCAGACTTCACCACTTACTGTTACAGGTGGTGGATACCTTCCACTTCACTTTCCATAGCATAAACCTATGCATAACACATACCTTCAGGTTTTGAACACAGCAAGCTGTGGTAGGTAGTGACCAATATATATGTATATCTCAATCTGATTATAAATAAGCCCCAAACAAAGTATTACATTGCAAACCCTTCTTTTTTGGGGAGAGGACTAAGACATTAACAATGACAAATGTTAGTGACAGCCCTTAAAACATTCCTGGAGGATGCTCAAATATTTTGGTGATGAGCTTGTTATAACATCTCCTGTAAAATGATGCTGAACAATACTCATGCCCTGCTGCAGAATCAGCCGCTCCTCCATGCACGTTTGTTTGTGGGGGAGGGTTTACAGTCTTAATAAAAAGGTTAAGAAGATGTGTTTGAAGAGCGAGAGATTTCAGTGAGCACCTGCGGAAATTAAATCAGACCCTTTTAGCTCTCAATCAGGCAAAGAACGTGTGGCAAGCTCTCCTGCTGCAGGGAGCCAAAGCTCACACCTGTCTTGGCAATGTTACAGACAGAGTATTTTTCACATGGATAAAAGCTCTTTTGGAGTACCTGTTGTAGGCACGGCTCAGGTTTCCTAAAGTCATGCAGATTTATCTTCACCAAAAACAATGCATTTCATAAAAGGGTGTAGTTGATACTGTTTCATTGCAAGAATAAAATCAGGTACTGTCAAATGTTTACTTTGCCTCTCTCTTTTCTAAATATTCCCAGCACATGAGAGGATACAAATGTTCAGTCTTTTATTTTGGGAATTGCAACTTCACGCTCTCTGTAGGGCATCACCACCAAAGGTCACCACTGGCTATGGCCATGCTGAGTATTGCTGTACCACCATAATCTGTAGCAGAAGGCAGGGTTGTGCAGTTGTCTCTGCTCTGCTATAATATTAGACTGTCTGGTGGTGCCTGTGGACTGGGGTCTGTGCTGCTAATGCAGTGGGGTGCCTGAAAGTAGCTCCTCCTGCTATTTACTCCCATGGTTCTCCTCCTCTCCTGACCTTCTTTCATATTCTGCCCCTCTGCTGCTACCATCCCTTAACTTCTTTGCTACAGAGCATTCAAAAAGCACTGTATCAGTAAGCTAAGCTCACTAATCAAATCATAGAGAGTAAGATTCAAGCTGTGCCTTGCAGGAGTCCCATGCAGCATCTCTCCAAATGACCCTTATGTCACTTACTCCCTCAGTGTATAGAGAACTTCATACTATGGATAACATTGGCGGCAACATAAGCCATATCTAAAAAAAATAACTTACCTCCTTTCAGTCAGGTCTCTCATATTCTTTTCCTTTCTTTCTTTCTTTTTTTTACTAATTAAAAGATGGCACAGATCTGGGCCCTTGCCAGCTTACCTGGCCAACCTCTCATTTTATGCCTGGAAGAGTCAGGCTCATCTCCGTCATTCCGTAAACTTGTAGCTGCTTACCATGAAAGCAGCTGGCCAGCAGCTGACCAACACGACAGCACACAGCCTGCTGGTGAGCACGCTCCTGAAGTGTGGGAGATGTGGGTCCAAGACCCCTAAGGCACTAAGGGGTTTGAAACTTTTACCCAAGGTCACCCTGCTAACTACCATGCTGCTGGGTAAATCAGGATTACACAGGGCTCTCTTTTCTGTGGGGTTGTGCATACTTAGAGTGCCTGATGAATCGGGTCCCACGGGGGGGAACTAGTAGGCAGAATACCTTGTGCATGAATCCCACTGGATCTGGGGTTAAACAAGTGCCAAGCTGCTTCGAGTTGTCAGATCAGGGACTGCTCTGCGTATGCAACAGAAAAGCAAGCACCTGTGGGGTTAGCTCATGTGAAAGCCAGCTATGCCTATTTTTAGTACTTAGAAACATGCTGCAAGGACGTGCATATATTCCCTTTGTGAATTTAGCTCTTGAACTGCAGCTAATTTCCTCTGTTTTAGTGTCTGCATAAGTTCCTATGCATTCTCTCTGTATGTGTGATATGTATGGGTGTGTACAAGTAAAGAGCAAAGAAAATCTGATAATTTATATTAAATGTAGGTACAGAGATCATGTTCTTGCATAACTGTATGGTTGCTTACTGCTAGCATGCCTTTCTGCATTATTGATGGTTCCTAGAGAGAGCACAAACTTCAAATAAACACTGTCCCAAATCTCATGAATGCCACCAATGTATATATACACCCATGCATATGTACATACACAGAAAACATCCTGAGGAGCATCCCAGACATAGCATGCAGTTAAATATCCACATCTTTTGTCTTGCAGTGCGATACAGGAATGTAGGAAGGAAGTGATCGCTTGACATATTCAAGAACAAAATTCTGTTTGGCACCCCTCACTAAACCGCAAAACCACAAAAGAAAAAAAGAAGTTGCTCATACCCATCTCTTGGAGAGTGGCAGTAGGCCCTCCAGAACGCACGCCTCCCCCGCTAGATTTTGCTTCCTCGGACATCAAGTGTGAAGCAAGCGAACCTCCCTTGATACCGTAGGAGCCGAAACCAGCATTGCGGACGTTTTGGTCAGCCATTTTTCCTTTGGGTGGTGTATGAAGCACTGCACAGCCAGTCTTTTTATACTCTGTCTACCTAACAGCAAAGAAACAGAACCGAAACTAACGAACACGAAGGAAAGTACACAAAACCTGGGATCACTGGGGAAACGAAACTGAACCTTGTGAACATGCTTTTTCATTGCTGTGAGGGCAAAGCTTATTAGACAAATCAACTGATTTATTCTCCTGATAACAAAACAGATTAGTAGTGTGTCATTGATCCGCAGGTGATGTGGCTGAGAAATTTGCTTCTTCATCAATTTGCACTGCACTCTGTTGTAACAAATTCCATCTGTGGAGGATCTCTCTTCTGTTCTGTTGGTCATTTCCTCAGACTTCGAGGACATAAAGCACATGCAAAGCTGTCTTTTGCATTAGCAGGGGAAGGAATGGAAAGGGATCTGAGATGTTCAGACAACCTGTCTCCATCAGGCTTTATGGTGGTCTAAGCCCAAAACAAGACCAGTTACCTTACACTAGTCTACATTACTGATCTAGGTTAAAAGGTAATCTCTTGTCCTCCTTCTCTGAAGGTATGTGTGGTGGAAGGCAACAGTGATAGAGAAAATAAACCTAAAAAAATACTGTACATGATCTGCTATTGCACTGCCACAAACATTTTTAATAGGAAGTTCCTTTACAAAAAGTAGGTAGTTGTACATGGCCTTCTGAAGGGCATCAAGAGAGCAGAAAAGGTCATTAAGAGCAGTTTAACACCTTTCTTCACCATTTTTGAAAGCTTCCCAAACTGTTTTTTATTTGTCTCCTACCTGTTTTATCTGACAGCGTAAAAGTATGGCTTTGAGGGAGTCTTCCTGTTCCAGTTGGACAAAAAATGTACTTTCGGTACCAGTTAGCATTCTGAAAGAAGGTTTTTTACAAATAAATGTTCTTACCAAAAACCTGAAAATGGGGTATTTCTTCACTTTAAGTATTAACACAACTCTGATTAAAGATGGTAAGAGACAACAAAGTGGTGGTCATACAGAAATCACAAGCTGTTTATTACAGTACCCAGAGCTCAGCTGAGATAGAGCTACCCCCCCAAAAAAAATTGTTTAAAAAGACTTGTAAATCAGAACTCAATTAACATTGGATGGTTGAAATTAATTTTGTTATGGAAGGAAGCGTTAGGGGACTTCATGTCATAAGAGCAGATTGACACAGCTGTTTAATTCTTCCTTGTGTAATCCTGTTAAAGCTTCCACCTTCAACAAACAGGCCTTTGCAAATGGCATATGCTCCTTTAATTGCAGTTTTTCTTAGCCAGTACTTTAGATAAGACTGTTTAAAAATCCACGGGCCTCCTTCTTTCAGTAAAGAGGACTATCTGGTTAGGTCACAGTACTAGAGGGAGGGCTCTCAGAGTGGAAATATACAGAAAGAAGATAGAGCTTTTTCGCTGTTATATAATGCCCGTATCTTGTACATGGTGGGTTATAGAACAAAGGACATAAGGTCCATTCCTTTGCTCCCGTATGCTGTATTTATCTGAGCAGTGTGTTATCGGGCCCACGCACCCTTGAGCAGCACTGCTCTTTTTAATTTGAACACTTTTATTCTATTTTTTCTTCAATTCAGGTATGTTTGTTTTATTTAATTCAAATATGGTTGTTTTTTATTTTCTAGTCTGCTTGCATTAGGGCTTTTGTTGTATTTTTATCCACAAAATCTCCCTTTATCTCAAGACTTGCTTGTCATTTTGAATTATTTAATGTTATGAAGTATCTAAAGTTACAACTTAAATACAAGTAAGATTCCATGTAAGAATAGGGCAATTAATGCTATAAGCCCTCTTTGAAGTGTCAGTAAAACAAAAATGTCACTTTCTTTGTAAGTATTGCTATCCTTCCTTTAGAACTGCTAAAATCTTTTGGTGCATTATTGATATCATTTATTTAATATTCCAGACACCCCATCAAGAAATGATGATGAGGCCTGGCAAAGCAAGGGGGAAATAAAGCTTCATGAAGTTGTGGAAACTCCATATGTGATGAGCTTTTACCCAATCCTAAAATACAACGATTCCTAATGAATACACACAAAGTTGTTTAAATAAAGCCAATAAAAATTAGACAAAAGTTCCATAGCAAGTTAAGTGCCCCAACGCAATTCATGACTGACAGAGATATCAGTGAATAAGCAAGGAAAGAAGGAGTTACTAGTAGTCTCCTAAAGACAACGTGAAGAAATTCAAAGCAATAATGAGAGGGAAGCCACTGAAAAGAGAAGCCTCTGCTTACAAGTATGCCACAGAGCTAATCCACAGGGAAATGGCTATAAAATCTGGTATGTGGTTGCAGTGAGTTGGGTGATTAATATGGCAGTAGGTATAGATGACATGGTGCTAGTTACTAATACTGGTGAGGCAAATTAATTTATAAAGCTCTGACCTGGAAGGGACTCGATTTTACTTGTTTTCATTTTATTATGAAAAGTTGGGATATTCTGCTTATACATATAGAAAAAATTATGATAATAAATAAATAAATAAAATCTTTCCTGAGTCCTAGTAAGCTGACCTCACTAACACCTCACTTTGTAAATAGTTCAGCTTAGCATAATGTGGTCAATCTCTTGGACATATGCCAGGGCTGAGTCCACCATTAGGCCTTAAAGGCCTTGAGCAGCCTCCCCTGGGGCCTCCACCAACACCCTCTGCCCACAGTCTCAGTCCCTGCCTGAGGGATGCTGTAGGTGCTCCTGCCTGCAGCTCCATCATGGCCATACCTACCTGACCGATATGCTGACCTGCAGACTGTCTTCCTGGCTTGACCTCGGACCTGCCTGGTTATAATGGATAGACTTGCCCAGTGGTCACTGGACTGACCCTGGTTACCGTCTCCAGACCTGAACCTGATCTGTTGACTCATGTTTCTGGCTTGACCTTAGATCTGCCTCATCACCACCATCTTGTCTGATGATTTGGACTCTCACTTCAACTTGACTGTCGTCTCTTGGTCTGCTCGATTCACCTTGCTTGGGGGCAGTGGGACAAGGCCATGGCTGGTGATGCTCTCTCCCTGCTGGCCTTTTTGTCATGTTTGGTTCCCCATCCCATAGGGAGCAGCCAGCCCTTGTTGTGCCCTGACAACATGGCTAACATCACAGCCTCCAGTCTGAAGAGATCCAGTGTCACTGCTGAGGTGGGACTGGGAACAAGAACTCAGTTCCTGAGCCCCCAGCTTCCAGAGGTCCTCTCCCTCCACCAATCCATCCAGAAAGACGTGCTTCTCTCACCTGCTAACTTTGTGTGAGTCATTTTCTTTAGTGGTCCCCTACCTGTTTTGAGTTGTTTTACCAGTATTTCTGGTTAGAAAGTGTAACTTTCAAGATATTAAGCCAATGTAGTTGATGTCCAGCTGAGTTTGCAGGGAGACTGGCGTAGAAGTGCATACAGTGGACTGTCAGCCCAAAATCCAAGCAGTGATAATTTAAAAGCCAAAATGATGCAACTTCTAGGTAAAGCATGAAAGAGAAAACAAAACAAAACAAAACAAAAAACTTATTTACGTCACTGAAACTGGCAAATTTATAGCACATAGTTGAGTTTGGGAGAGTATCTGAATAATTTCCCATCCCCAAATCTGAGGAGATAGGTGGTGTGAACTGATCTGAAAAGCATTCAGCAGCACTTCTGAGACTCAGAAACCAGAGAGTCAAAGCCATGAATACCAAGAGTAGGATTGCCTCGTTTTCAATCTCACTACAATTTCAGTAGCCTTAGGTGCTAAACATTTATACGTGCAGCTAACAAAGTTTGATGTTTAACTCTCTGAGTTTCATGTTCGAATGAAATCTTTAACTGTCAAAAATCATGTACTGTCTAGACTGTGTGCTCTTTGAAAGGAACTGGAAAACCAGAGGCCTGTTTGGAAGTACTCTGAAAATTTGAGCCATGAGCATCATTATCTTCTTCGGAATGAAAAAAAAAAAAAAAAAAAAAAAGTGTGCTAAGATGAAAATACCAAACAAACCAACACAAACAGACAAACAGATGTACATGCAGTTCTTCTATATTTCACTCAGGAAAGAACTTACTCATTCGTGTCTGTAAGTGTAAACTGCTGTGCCTCAGTAGTCTGTTTTCCTTGAAGTTCTCACTTGTGTGTCACGTAGATATATTTTCCTCATAGTGAAGCTGGGCAGCTGATCACAGACATTATTCTCTGCTTAGCCTTCTTTCGGTAGTCACATTTTTCATTCTAATAACATGTTCATTGAAGTCACTTTTTCATAAACATTTTCCCATAAACCTCTGTTTCAAAAGAGATTATTCAAACAGCTTTTAAACAATTACTCTTTTGAAGGGTCTAATTGAAGGAAATAAACCTGTAGAGAATCTGACTGAACCAAAGATCTTCAGCATCCAAGATTATCTATCTGTCACCCTGTGACCTATTTCCTTCACACTACTTTTTAATTTTTGTAGCAATTATAGTGTATATGGATAATACCTATTAGCATATTTATGGTCATTGCTTCATATTTATTGTCTGCACAACTCATTAATCTTCATCTAGTGTGTGAGGCTGACAGCTCAATCTATTTTGCAATCTCTGGGCAGCAGCCATATCCAAAAAGCTTTTGTTTCCCTGTAAATAAACTGTGTTCAGGACCAGAGGACAATGGTACATCATACAGTGATTGACACAAGCCATGGCTGCTAATCAAAAGTAGATTTTATTACCAGCTGAGTCAAGTGCATTATGGGGCCATTGTTCTAGTGCTGTCAGGGCAAGAGCATACGTAGTCAGTCACCTTCTCAAGATGGGTTGATTGTTCTCCAAGATTAGACAGAGTTGCCTTATTATCCATCCTAGACAACAAGGCATCTCACCCAAACAGACGCCTTTACAGAAACTGCCTGTACATTGAATTGATTTGAATTGCTAATGCATAATCTGTCCAGCACAGATGTGCAATGAATATTTGGATGTTGTTTTGCATGTCAGTTGAGAAGGCTGAATGATGAGGTGATGATCATTCAGTGATGGGTACTGGACATTTGCCAACAATTGAGTTTGAGCACTTTCCCTGACAGTAATCAGATCGGCTTCCAAAACGTCTTTTCTTCAATTCACTGACAATTTATGTTAGAAGATAATGCAACTCTCTCACAGTTAACACAGTTGGCAGCAATTTGCATTTTTTTCATATAATTAAATTTTTCATTTCACCCAAGAAGAAATACATACAAGCCATATATAACTGATATACATATTCCAAGACACTTCCAAAGAAACTCCGTATGAATAAGAGGCCATCTAGATAGGTAAAACACATTGAAACTCTCCATAATACAGGTGGCAGTAGTTTTATTACTTATAAACCAAGCTTGCAGTGAAAAATTAGGAACAGTGTTATCAAGCTCTAATAGACTAGCTCTCAAAAAAAAAAATAATTGAGGTAATAAACATTTAACATATGACTATGGTCATGCTGAGAGAAGGCTGCCCAACACCATGTTTTGATTTTAATTTTTTCAGTCTCTGTCAGGATTGACTTAGTATAAATTAGGAACAGAAATAAATCCCCCAAGGCTGATATTATGACTGACGTGAGCTCACACATTGGCATCACATGATTCATGTGAATGTGAAGGAGTTTTTTGTATAATCACAATCACAGAACCATACAATAATTTAGGTTGGAAGGAACCTCTGGAGGTCATTTGGTCTAGCCAGGGACTTACTTTGTTACTTGCTCAGAGACTGATTTAGCAGAGTTCTGACTATCTCCAAGGATGGAGATTCCACATCCTCCACATGCTCCAGCATTTGACCACCTTCAGGTTGATTTTTTAAAATTTTTTTCTATGTATCACATCAGAATTTTCCATGTTGCAACTTAGGTTTGTTATATGTTGCCTTATCTTTGTGCAAGTCTGAGGAGATTCTGGTTCCATCTTCTTTACGTCATATCTAAAGAGCACAGTTAAAAACCTGCCATTAGGACATAAGTAGCTAAAGAGCTCCTGATAGTTTAGAAAATCAGGGATTCCTGGGGATATTTCTGCTACCTTTAACAGGTTACCTTCCAACTTTACTTGGGTATTTGGCTAGTTCATCTCCAACATATAGTGACACACTTTTCCTCAAAAAATAAAATATAATAAAATAAAAATGCTTCTCAGCAACTTCTAGAGCACTCTAATGAAAAATTTCTCTCTGCCTTTCTGAGGTAAAGATGAGTACTCATCAGTGCATGATAGAGGGAACAATCACTTCCTTTATCTCAGTGGTCTTCATACTAGTGAAAGTCAATATAGCGAGGAAGAGACCGGGAAGTGATTGAACCAGAAGCATTACAGTCAAGGCCAGAAAGGAGCTTTATAGGTAAGGCTGATTTTTCCATATGCCAGTCTTGTTCAGGGTTAGGTTAAGTGGTTCTCATTGGGATTTTTATTATCATTTTCATCTATCAGAAACAAAACATAATTATAGCTGTGTTACAGATGAAACAAACCATAAAGGTGCACGGGTGAATTTTGGGGGGAAGCAAATTCCACTTTTGGATGTTTTGATTTTGTGACCTATGAAAAACACACCTATAGCCACACACCTGCATGCATTGCATACTCTTGATATCATCTGAAATCCAACAGATTATCCAGCTGGAATTTCAGAAACAAAGCCTTTGAGTAAATGGACTGAGAAGACTTTAAATTTAGACCTCAAGTGGAGTTGGATCTTACTGGATGTCCACTTCACACATCTGAATTCTAAGCTGTACTCCTCAGAGCTTTTCCAACCAGATCCTACCCCACACTGGCACTTCCAGTCTTGACCTTGGTATTATGTTTGGGAACATAGTCAGTCTTGATGTTGTAGGGAACAGCCAGGACTTTGTTTCATACATAATCCATACATATCATAAGAAGCTCTGCTCAAGACACAGTCTACAAAAGAGTAGGCAGTCCTGCCTTAAATGCAGTAGCCCAAGCTCGGAGGATTCAGCCAGATCAGGATTCAGCCCTTTGAGAGTGGCACAAACTCTCAGTCACCATAAGAAATGGGACGAGAGACAACACTCAGCCATGGAGTCATTCTCTCGTTTGCTCTCTGACTCCAAGGAAGTCCTCATTATTCCATTACTTCTGCCAATCCTTTCACTTTCCCTGTTGAGCTATCATATGCTTCTGAGGCACTGAAATGAAAGGCTGAGCATCATTCTCAAGGCTGTTAGTTTCTGCTGCAAGAAGAGCAGTGCTTGAAAGTTGGCATGGAATAGCCAGTACTTACTGTTCTTAGTGAAGTGATTTTTTATCCCAAAGACATTTAACACAAGCTATTACTCCTGCACTGAAGGATCCTTTCCTTAAGGTCAAAGTCTTGTTTTCCAAGGCATGGGAAGTTACTTCAGATGACAAATAAATGTCACAGCAGAGTGGTTTGTTTGTTTGTTTGTTTGTTTGTTTTTTACTGAAAACAGAGGTAAGGATAAAGAATTCTCACAAACTGGTAAGAATCTGAATAGAAAGTTCTTTTGTATATTATTCTGGTAAAGAAAAACATAGATAAGTGGTAAAACTACATCATCTGCTGAGTAAATGTTCCATTTGATCTTGAGGTTGAATTCTCCTCATGAACAGTTATATTAACAAAACTTGAAAATATGGGGATATATACTGTTCTAGAAGGTAGGAAGGAAAAGAATTAATGAGTTTATGCAGTCTTCAAGAACAGTTGTATAGACATGAGGGAAAATTATAAGTATTTCTGAAATCTAGGGGGCAAAGTCATGAAGGTGATAGACCAGTTGTATAATCCAATAATTGGTTGTACCTATTTTGAGATATCATGAGGCTTATGTACTTATGTATTTATGTATTGTCTAGAAGAAATGTGTTAAAAACAGAAATAAAATTTTAAGAAACTGAATTAATGGTCAAAGTGCTACTTTTAATAACACTGATTTCCCGCTGCTATTCAAATGTTATCACAATTGCTGGTTTAACAATGCCATTCCAAAACATGCCATCTACAAGCAAGTAGACACATACAAGTAGCTGGCAAGAAGCTGGCAGAAGCAGTTGGCAGAAGTGGTGCAATTGCCAGCACTTGTTCTCATGGAGGACTTCAACTTCCCAGACATATGCTGGAAATGCAGTACAGCCCTGAGGAGGCAGTCTAGAAGGTTCCTGGAGTGTGTGGAAGACCGCTTCCTGACTCAGCTAGTCAGTGAGCCTACCAGAGGGGGTGCCCTGCTAGACCTGCTGTTCACGAACAGAGAAGGACTGGTGGGAGATGAGGTGGTAGGGAGCTGTCTTGAGCAGAGTGACCATGACATGGTAGAGTTCTCTATTCTTGGTGAAGTCAGGAGGGTTGTCAGTAAAACTGCTACCTGGGACTTCTGGAGGGCAGACTTTGAATTGCTCAGGACACTGGTAGGCAGGGTCCCTTCGGAGTTGGTGCAGAAGGGCAGAGGGGTCCAGGAAGGCTGGATGCTCCTCAAGAAGGAAGTCTTAAAGGCTCAGGAGCAGGCTGTCCCCACATGCCATAAGATGAGCTGGTGGGGAAGAAGACCAGCATGGTTGAACAGTAAACTTCTGCTGTGTATTTGGGAGAAAAAGAGAATTTGCATGTCAGCATGGGTTCATGATAGGCAAGTACTGCCTGACCAACTTCATCTCCTTCTATGACTGGGTGGCTCACCTGGTGGATGAGGGAAAGCCTGTTGAGGTAGTGTACCAAGACTTCAGCAAAGCCTTTGACATGGTCTCCCACAGTATTCTCCTGGAGAAGCAGGCAGCCCACGGCTCAGACAGGTACACTCTTTGCTGGGTTAAAAACTGGCTGGACAGCCAGGCCCAGAGAGTGGTGGTGAATGGAGTGAAATCCAGCTGGCGACGGGTCACCGGTGGAGTTCCCCAAAGGTTGGTGTTGGGGCCCATCTTCTTTAAAATCTTTATTGATGACTTGGATGAGGGAATTGAGTGTACACACTCTAAGTTTGCAGATGACACCAAGTCTGGGGAAGTGCTCCACCTTCTCCCACCTGAGGACATCTTCCAGGCCACTCCCAACTCCCCTTTGGCCATGCAAGGGCCACTCACATTGGGCATCACAGATATTTGCTGAGGTCAAGGTGGCCACCACTGCCCCACCTTTGCTTGGGGCCCTAGAAAACAGGACCCCCTGTGGCTGGCCCACCACTCGCTGAGCTTCTAGAACCTCTGACAGCCAGCTTGTGTTGCAGGAAGAAGCCCAGGAGCAGGAAGGTGAGCAGCAGCCCTCCTCGGTGTGGGAAGACAGAGATGCAGCCCCAGGAAACAGTGAGAAGGAAGGCACCTGATGGGAAGGGGAAGTAGCATGGGCAGAGGGATAGTGCCATCCTCTTGACCACCTCCCTTCAGATATTTATACACATTGATGTGATCTCCTTTCCGTCTTCTCTTTTCCAATATAAACAGGCCCAGCTCTTTCTGCCTGTCCTTGTATGACAGGTGTTCCAGTCCCCTAATCATCTTTGTAGCCCTCCTCTGGACTCGCTCCAGTACCTCCACATCCCTCTTGTACTGGGGAGCCCAGAACTGAACACAGTACTCCAGGCGTGGCCTCACCAGGGCTTAGTAGAGACCGAGGATCACCTCCCTTGTCCTGCTGGCAACACTCTTCCAAATGCACCCCAGGATACCGTTGGCGTTCTTGGCCACAAGACCTTAATGATTCTGTGATTCTAAGCAAATATAAGTAAGCACACACAAAGTAAGCGCATATAAGCTGAAGAAACTCTCTTGGTTCCCAAGAGCCACACAGATAAGCCCATGGTACAGTGTGTGCTGCAGGGTAAGTGCCGAGCAGTTGAGAATGGCTTAGCACCCTCAAGGTAGCTGCTCCCTCAGTCAGCAGACCTAGTCCAGCTCCTAGAGCAGCCGTGGTGGTTCCAGCTCCACAGGGCTCAGGGAAGGAGGCTATGATGCCTTCCATCTATAGCCTAAGATAAAGGACTTACATTGGTGGTCTTTGCTATGTGGCTTGTCAGCTCTCTTCCTCATGCCCGATACCGCAGCTTGTGTGTCCCAGGAGTGCACTCTAGTCACGCACATCTCTGGTCAGTGCTGCAAGGTCCAGGGGTACAAGACAGAGTCCAGTTTTCAGCAACGAAAAGGGAAGTCTTGTCTGAAGATGAAAGCTAAGCACAGACAGCTTGAAATATGTGGGCCTCTTCTTGTCTGTAAGTTGAAAGCAGTATTATTTTCCTATCTCCCAGCAAGCTTCTGAGGCCACATCTGTTATGTGACTGTGGATTTTTGATAACAAGCACAGAATTAACATTAAATGTTTATATATATTTATATAAAGAGGTTTCAAATGCTAATACAAGTAAGTATATATGAAAGCGAAAGTGCTGTAAGTGCTTTTATGGTCATTTTGAAAAGCTGTTAATGACAAAGTGGCCAATCTGTTACATGGGTAAGAGATTTGAAGACCAGATGACCTGATTTACTTCTCAGCTCCAGCTGTACAATGTATGGGTAGGTTTCAGACCATGCTTATAAAAGACTGAGAGATTTTCTTGGAACAATAAGAGTGGCTGGGTCGTTTAGACACTTCTAGGACATGAAAGCCTTTTTCAATGAGGAGAAACCTTTTCTGTTTCTAAGTAAGTTTCTGCATCTGAAAGATGATGAGGTTTGACATTAGCTTCTTCTGATTTGAGAGGCCAGGCTACAGGTTTATATGACTTACATTTATGCTGGAGATTGAGTACGGTCTGATTGAACCTGACGAGTCAGCTTATAACTGTAATATTGCATCTGGGATACTGTAAAGAGTAGACAATTAGAGCAGCATGAGTTAGGGTGCGGTATGGTTGTGCCTACGAGATAAATGAGAAAAGCCCAGAGTGAAAGCGTCCCTGGGAAGATCATAGAGTGTGTCCTGGAATTTGCATCTGAGCATGTGAAGAACAAGAAAGCAAACAGCAATACTTGACATGGATTTGCTGAGGGCACACATTGCTCTCTATGACACAACGCCAAGCACTGAAGAAGTTTTCATAACAGAAAAGAAATAAAATTTTTCAAAAAAAAAACAAAAACAAAAACAAAAACAAGCCAACAACAACAACAAAAAACTGTAAAGAAGTTTGAAAATGTACACAAAACAAACTACTTCTTCACCTCTACAGTATTTAGGGAAATATATCTTCCATCAAGGCTGGACACAATAGTTGCCTTGAAGCAGTAGTGGCTTTGGCAGTTAGATAACTTTCCTCATACAGAAGTGCGTGTAAACTTCTGAGTATCACCCACTTATGACAACAGAATGCAAGCCAAACAAAAAAGTTCATCAAACTAGATCTGAATCCTTGTGGCTAGTACTTAAATTGGAAAGAAAGTGCTTCACTATTTATAATGCTAAAGCTGCTGGGCAAGACACAGTGGAAGACTTAAATTAAATGTCAAATCATGAGGTACTAACAGTAAATAATGAGAGATTTCTGCTGCCTTTGGTGGCTGTAGATAAGCCACTGGACAAACTATTTACTGTGGGCAGGTTGTACGGTCCTGGATGGATTATTCTGAGCACATCTATGTGTTTTCTCACTTGGATGAGAGAGCAGCCTGGTGGGAGCCTGTGCTGCCCACATCCCAGGGTATTTGTGGTCCCAGGTGCTGTCTGTAGTGCAAAGTAGCTGGGAATTAACCAAACCTTCAAGAGCCACCCTCTTCCTTTCTTCAAATGCTGCAACATAGACCCTCCTAATGTACTTGCCTGCCCTACTTGTCTTGGATTGTGTGCAAATGGTGGTAGCAGCATGCCCTGCAGCTGGATGTGCCATCTGCAGGATGCCTATAGCTGTAGGAAGGGATGCTTTTCACTGATTCAGCAGGGCATTAGCAGGCAGAGAGGGGATGTGAGATGACTTCAAGACAGCAATGTGACCCATTCACAGTGCCCATGTCTTCCTGTGCAGATGGCACCAGTGTGTGGAAAAGCATTAATCTAGTGTTTATAAAGCTGTGAATTCCTTTATCAGGACTCTCAACAGCTTTCCCTCCTTTACTACCACCTGTTACTGATCCAGAACTCATCTACTCCTGCCTTATGTTCTTCCCTCTCTCCTACACCATTTCTCTTCCTCTCTGAAAGTCCCCTGTGAGGCAGGCACAGGCTGCAGAACTTTTTTATTTCCTTTGTCAGGCCTGCTCTGCAGAACCCCTCATCAATCCTACAAGCAAATTTTTCTCCTCAGGAAGGTATTTGTTGTGTGTTACAGAGCCCTCCTTGCCAAGAAGGCCTGCTTTGTGCTGCCCCTACTCAGTGCACATTGCCTGTCTTTCTGTGCTGTGGACCTTGGCTTGACTCCTTAGGAAAGTGTTTACTATGTCACACAGTCAAAGGGTGAAGAGGAATTACCAGCAAAGTGGACTGCAGCACAAACTGTGTAAAAGGGCACGAACACCTTTCTTTTCCTGTGTAAGGGATGTGCTGCTACCGGCCCCTTGGTCTTCCTTTAAAGCCTACTTTGAGCAACAGCAAGAAACCTGAGAAGCACCGGCAGCCCCTCTGGAGATGAGTGTGGATTTTGAGACTAGCGGTGAAGTGGCCACTCTGTGGAGCAGATGAGTGTGGATTATCCCCTCTGTCCCCAAACCTGGAACTAGCAGCAGAGGCTGATGGTGGTGCTATGGGTGCGGCTTGCCCACGAGCACATTTCCAAGTACTCATATTGGACAGAAGTGAGTGGGACACCTTTCATGAGGAAACCCAGGCAGGAACAAAAAGAGGTTCATTAGAAGAAAAAAATCCCATCCTCTTTGACATTTGTGCACATCTCCTGAGCCTGCTCTAACAGAGCAAATGGACAGTCTCAACACATCTCATTCTATTTGTGGCACAGACGGAGGAAAAGTCACGATGTGGACCCCAGTCCTGACACCAGAAGATCCAGTAACTCTTTATTCTCCACAGCAGGGTGATATTTAGAAGTGTTCCACCTCTACAGGAAAGCCATGAACAATTTGGTTTATATATCAGCAGCTATTTGAAGTGAAAGTGTGAATTGGACGTGCCTTTAGAGTGCTGAAGATGCTACTGAGGAGAGTTAGTGCTGTGGGAAAAAGCAGGATAGATGTGCAATATTTGCTGGCTGCTCTTGGGTACAGCAGAATAGGACTTTAAATCTTATTTCCTCCACAAGATTTTGACACTTGTCAGCTCCTGCCATGGTTATGTCACAACTCATGTGAAAGTGAGTTTCATGAGCTTAAATGAGATATCATCTGAAAGTCTATGGATAACGTTTGGCTGTGAGCCCACCCTCCTCCATTTCTCCCTCTCTTTCCCTCTGTAATGGTTGGAATATTCTCTGAAATTAGCAGGGGGAGTCTGGTACTGGGAGAATGCAAACAGCATTGCAAAGGGAAAAACAACAACAACAACAATGACAGAACACTATTTTTATCCTTCCTGTTCATGCCCACAGTGTAATGGTAATTTGAATTGTTGGGGGAGGTGAGAGTTTCGTATCTGAACTTAGTTACTTTACTCAGCTTGTAAAGCCCTGGAGTACGTGTGGCATAGCCTGTCATTTTGCTAGCACCTCAGGAATTAATTGCTTGGCCTTTTGTACATTACTCATTAACAGCACAGTTCTATGGTAAACTTTGAGCCTAGACACACTATGGTGGAGGAAACACGTAGAGTCACTTATCAAAAGGAAATGCTTGTCCTGAAATACACTGTGGGAGTCTATTGACAAAAGTAGATTCTGTCTGAGTTTTGCTCGTCTATTTAATGGTCTTAAAGTTTTTTTTTTTTTTTTTTTTTTTTTTTTTTTTTTTTAACTCACTGCAACTACAGCCTTTGTTATTTGTTCTAATCAACTTTCTACTGCCATTGTAAATGACCTTGCTCTTTGCCTGAGTGAGAGAATCTGATATACGAGGATTCTGAACAAGGAAGCTGAAAACTAGAAGAGGTCCTGCAGGCAAAAGAAAGGAGATTTGAATTAAGTTGTAAAAGAAGTTGATCTTCCTGCCTGCTTTTCATCTGTTTTCTATCCAGGGGAGTTTCCATTCAAGCAACTGCAATATTGCAGTGACTTTGTACTGGTATCAGGCAACACGATACAGCTTGTTTTTAAAGTGCTTTTTCCTCTCTTCTGGACCACTCCTCAACAGGTATAAAGCATTTCTTATCACGTTGCCTGCATATAAGAAGTATTTAATGGTTCTCAGCCCAAAGTGAAGTTGTATCAGGTCCTATATTAAAATATGAAGCATATCAATGTATCCAGCTGAGTTCATAAGATCTTATAGCAATTACTTTCTTAAATCAGAATATATTTATCCACTTGGAATTCAGGTGAAGAGGCTTTGCCTTCCTTCAGTTCATTAAAACAAATTGAATGTATGTGCAAACATTATATAAATTCTGATTTTTATTGCTATGAAGAAAAATTCATGTAAATCATTCTATTCACTGCTGTTACTTCAAGTTTGTTCCTTAAGAAATGAGTGTAATTGGGGTGTATTTTACATCTGAATGAGAAAATTCCCCTTAGAAAACTCATACAATGAAGAAGTTATCTAGTTTGGAGAAAAGCAAATTTCTTGCTGAAGAAAAAACTGCCTTTGCTTTGATCTCCTGTGGAAGTTTTGGTTTCTCCTGAGTCTCAGTTTGAAGATCCTCACACAGTGTTTTATTTCAGGCCATTCCATATCTTCCCAATCCTTTTTGTTAGCAATTTATTTCAATACTTTTTTGTGCTTGCTTTGTGTGCAGTGGATCTGCATCTTCAAAATGGATCTTTCTGTGAAATTTGCAGCTCTTCTGTGTACAGCACTCTGAGGATTCACTTTCTCTTGTCCTGTTATAAGGGTTAGCAAGACAGTGAATGACTTTGTGGTAATTGAAAGAAGTCATAAGTATATGAAACAGTCTACTTTGCCCAACTACATAATTTTGCTTTAAGTTGCTTTTGGGAACAATATTTATTCTAGGAACCAAATACTGGATCAAGGAATCTTCTACAACTGTAATTACTGGCTTCTTGTGTACTCTAAAGGAAGGACTGTTAATGCTTATTCCTATCAGATTGATGCATGATATCCAGTCCTTCTGGATTGCTGTTCATTCATCTTTTAAAAATCTTCAGCCCTTGCTGAGGTTCTTTGTTTGAGATGACCACAACTGATGTTTTTCAAATTATACTTTAAGGAGCTCTTTCACCTGCAAGAGTCAGAATTTGTTTTTCCTGATTTTATTTAAGCAGGTACATAATCAAAAGCTCTTTCCTCTGTGAAGTATGGAATATTTTTTTAAGCAGACAGGTTAAATTTCCATGTTAGATTAATGGCAGATGGCATTACTCACTGCAGGGAACATTTTAAATTTAATTTGAATTAATCTAAATAATGAAATAAAATAATAAATTAACTGTAATATTAATTAATTTCAGCCTCTAGAAATGTAGTCTTATAGAGAACTGGATAATCTCAAAGTTGTAGGAAATTAATTCCCTATAAGAATATATGAGCAGAAAATAAACTTACGTGAGCATTTTTATTACTCTGGGGGACAGCCTGGACCGGGCATCTTTCACTCGCTATGACTTACAGTCATATTTCCACTCTGTGTGTTTGCATATATACAAAATATTTTGAGACTGGAGCACCGCATTTTAAATATGAAATATACCAGGAACACGAAATATGAAATATACCAGGAACCTGAGAATTTCAGCTGGGGAACGTTACCTTGTCATCTGTTATGAAATTTCATACAGCTTTAGTGGTCAAAAATTCATTTATGATGTTTTGCAATACAATTCACTTTGTTCACAGAAAGTCAGAGATTGCTTCATTAACTTAAAAATGTAAGTTTCTTGTCTTGAAGTCACACTAAATTGTTGAAAGAATACATCTGTCCAGAAAATTAGATGTTGCTGCAGTAGGTGACAAAGTATCCTCTCCTGTATTATTAGAACAGGTACTAGCACAGATTATCCTGGGAGAGGACCTGCTTCTGTAAGGGAGGTGTCTACTTTCATTTCCTTTAAACACTGTATATGTTCTTTGGTTGTTTTCTTTGTCCCTTTTTCCATAGTTTGGGATACTTATGGATAAAGTGGTTCTGCCTTAGAAGAGAGGAGGTATGGGTACTTATCAAAGGTTTGCTTCATTTTATATTCTGTTTTCAGGAGTGTGCAAAAGAAAATGGTTATGTCTAGTATTACTTTTGTGTTGTCTAATATAGTTTCCAGCTCCTAATGCCAGTTATTGATGGGATTTCTGGGTAATTATTGTATTTGCACCATACTTTTTTTAATCCACGTTTGATTAACCTTTTTTTGAATCTGCTTTTGGCTGTTAGTGTTATTTTAGCACTATGGCAAAGAGTTCCCACCATGTAAACGTGCTGTGAGGAAAAAGACATTATGCTTTTGTTTTTTGACTGTAGTACACCTATAGGTCCTGCAGTCTAATGCTAATATTAACACAGAGTTATCATGCAGAGGAGGAAGTGGCAAGGTTCTTTTAGATATTCCATCTATAGAGGGTTTAATGTTGAATGCCAAACCTGCTTTTTTGAAGTTATGTGGGATTTTGATCTATCAGAGTGATACAGCAATGTACTTAAATGACAGCACAGGTCATCCTCAGCAGAATGTTGCACCTGTAATATACAGTTGAGTCACAACATAAATGTGATTCTTATTACTGATCTCTATAACACATCACCACAACAATGCTGGGTGTTCCAAGCCTCTGGAAAGGAGAATTGAAACCAGTTCAAGCCCATAGCTCCCTTCAGAGTTCTTCCCATTTGTTATCTGTATTTTATACACTCCACTGAGTTGTACCATGTTTGCTGGTGTATTTACAGTCGTTTGATTAACTCAGAGAAGTAGAGCTACACACCCCATTGATCTACTGGACTGTTAAAGCCATTTATCTCGAGCACAGGCTACTTATACAGAATCGTTGAGGCTGGCAGGGACCTCTGCAGGTCATCTGGTCCAACTCCCTGACTCAGAGAGGACCACCCAGAGCAGCTTGCTCAGGAACATGTCCAGGCAGCTTTTGAAGACCTCCAAGGTAGACTCCAGAGCATTTCTGGGAGACATGTTCTGTTACTCAGTCACCTGTACAGTAAAAAAAAAAAAAAAAAAAAAAAAAAAAAAGTGCCTCCTGATGTTCAGAATTTTTGGTTCCCTTTCTGTTGAGGTAAGTTCACAGCTGTGGATCAGCTTTGCTCAGTAATTCCCACATCCTGCCATCCCAAGGCCTGCTCTGTGCGATGCCCACCTCATTATTGTGCACTGCTCCTGGCTCCCTGGCCCCTTGGTGATCAACCAGCTCTTGCTGCTCCCTGACAGTCTAACTCTATCCCAGCTGGATCTGGACAGGTGATGTGATGTAAGAGAAAGGATTAACTGGAGGGACACTGAGACAGCATGAGTTTGAGGTGGTCCTGGATTTCCTCCTAGCCTGAGTGCTGTTTCCTGTGTCAGGACCAAAGGCGTCTTCATTCTCCCTCACCACTGATGAGATCCCATTAGAACATCAGGCATCTTCATTCTACTGCCACGTTACCTGCACCACTATCACAGGAGTTCTGCTTGGGCTCCATTCACCTTGGTTGAGGGTAAAATGCCAAGAGACCACAGTAATTCAGAGAAGGTGTGATGCACCTGTGATTTTTACACACCTGTAAATACTTAGAAACACAACCAAGACTTTTTGTCTTTTGCCTAGGACTAATTGAAGATAGCTTCTCATTTTTTGTGTGCGTTTTGTAAGTCTTGCTATATGGTGGAGAGATTCTGTGTATAACTGTGAGGGGGAAAAGTTCACAAATTTAAAAAATGGTATGTGCCTATAGAGCTGTACAGTAGGTTGTTTGAAGGCTAATTTCCCAGTGACTGATTATCTTATGAAAGAGTTTTAAAATTTAGCAACTTGTGCTCCCTTTCTCCATGGAAAACAACTCCAAATGATTTCTGCTTTCATTTACTCAAATGATTTCTACTTTCCTTTTCTCAGTCATTATATCTTTCTTCTCTTTCAGTGCATAGAAATTGGAGTCATAAAGATACCGCAGTATTAATAGAGTTGTCTCAAGAGTTCATAAGGTGAAACTTGTTGGGCTTCCCATATGACTAACAGTGAAAAAAATCTGGAATCAACTCAGTTAATCTTGTGCATAAAATAACTGGCACTGAAGAAACGCACATCCATAAATCAATAGAGACTAACCTCCCATTTATATCTTTTTGGGTCACATGTTCTACATTCTCCATAAATGCAGATAAAGGTAACTATAATTAAAATGTCTATTTCCTTCTCTGCTATTTGTATTAACATTCATGCTGTTGAATATACTCCCTTCATAATACTATATTTTGTCAGTATTCTACAGTTATTGTTTCCTTAAAAATACCCCTGTGATATTAACTGAATAATAAATTACAATTCAAAATAAAATATCAGTCATTTCATCCATGAGAGAGAATAATCAAGCCATAATAAAAAGGAATAAAGTTTAGCAATATGATAATGTAGCATGAGGTTTTTATAGACTCCATGTAAATGTTAAAATCTATAAATTTTTTATGTTGTGTAAAATAGTAAAAAAAAAAAGAGGAAAAGAGTGTGGAGAGGGGAAAAAAAGCAACATTAGCAGGCTGCTTTAATCCTGAAACCCTTGTCATTCCTATTTCTTTTTATAATCTGAAAAAGAGTGTGTAAAAAAATCGCATATGAAATGATTTGCTTGTGGCTTATTTTGTTTACAATAGGTATTAAAAATAAACCAAACCAGGAAAACTATGTTGCCACTTTACAACCCACAGCATTTGTAAGTGAAGAAACTCTAAATCCTAACCATCTCTCTTGCCTTCCTTTGTTCACACATAGTATCCCTAAACGTACTTTGTCCATATTTTTCTGACTATGCTCTTTCTTTATTTGCCTTCTTTCTATGTATTTGGGTTCTAAACAAAGGTGGAATGATGTGCAAATATGGGAAAGAGAGGACAGGAGATGAATTCCTCCTTAAAACCATTTTCTACATGTTGCAACATCCCTTCTACCAAACTGGTGGGATTTCCAAAAATGAGGAGAGGGAGTGGAGAGGAAACAAAGCTACACTGGCATAAAGAAAGGCACTGGCCGAGCACTCGCACTCCATGCACAGTCCTCAGTGAATTATTCTGGAAGTTGGGGAGCAAGAGACTTTCAAGAAACCTGAATGGCTGCGCCACATCTCTACATGCATTATAGCTTCCTTCAGGATTTTGAGGTTAACGTGCAGCTGAGGGGAAGACTTAAAGGCCAGATGCTTATAACCTGAGGGCCAGGCTCCATGATGGATCAAGGCTTGAGAAGACCCAAGCTACCTGTCAAGAAGCAGCAGGACTGGGGCTGCTCCACAAGGGACAAGAGTTGAGAGCTGAGGGATGCCACATCACGCAGGGAAAGTGATCTCACAGCCTGTAACCTATCAGCCTGGTGATGGTAAGAGGTTCTGTTCACAGGCCAGCCAGTGGCCATCAGGTAAATGTGAGATGACAGGTCAAATCCAAATGCAATCCATAACTTCCAGTCAACAGGAGCTGCAGGGCACAGGGCTAGACCTGAAGGAAATGGCTGGGAAAGGTCTTAAGGCCAAGGTTTGAGCTTAAAGGGAAAAAGATCTGGGGTTCTGGTCAACGGCAAGTTGAGTATGAGTCAGCAGTGTCCCCTGGCAGCCAACTGTGCCCTGGGGTGCATCAGGCACGGCATTGCTAGCTGGTTGAGGGAAGGGACTGTCCTGCTCTGCTCTGTGCTGGTGCGGCCTCAAGTACCATGTGCAGTTTGGGGTGCCACAGTATAAGAAGGGCATAAAAGCATTAGGGAGTGTCCAAAGGAGGGCTACAAAGATGGTGAAGAGTCTAGAGGGCAAGATGTATGAGGAGCGGCTGAGGTCCCATGGTTTGTTCAGCCCAGAGCAGAGCAGGCTGAGTTCAAGAAGTGTTTGGTCAACACTCCTAGACATAGGGTCTGATTTTTGGGTGGTCCTACGTAGAGCCAGGAGTTGGACTCTCTTATCCTTGTGTGTCCCTTCCAACTTGGGATATTCTATGATTAAATGGAGCTCTTGCATCAGTGGTAGAGGTAGAGGTACCTACTGGTGAAGCCAGAGCCCTAAACAGAGTTTACACCACTGGCACTTCACAGAAAATTCCTGTTTCTGTGCCTGAAAAGGCAGAGCAAATCTTCTGTATTGGTAACCACACTTTCCTGCTAGACGTTGGATGGGCTGCTTCTTCCCTGACCTACAGTATGCACTCAGAATACTAACACCACTTTCCTTCCTGTTTTTTTTTTTTTTATTATTATTATTATTTATTTTTATTATTATTATTTCAGGACTGAATTGTGACTCTCCCTTCTGAAAGAAAGGTCCTCATTTCTGAATGCTGGGACCAGGACAGGATCTGTGACCAGAGCTACCCCTGCAGGTAGACAGGCAGGTGTGCATTGATGTACCTTGATGTACCTTAGGTTCTAAATTAACACCTGTGCAACTTGGAAAGGAGAATGTAACATAAATTAAGCTAGCCATGCAAATCAGTTCCAACCATCTCAACCCTTCTCACTGCAGCTTGAAACCCAGGCCAAGTATGTCACGAAGGTGTTAACATCAATAACCATAGATAATTTTCATGCTTCTTTCCAGGCCCTTCAGTCACTGCATCCTGAAAAAGTTAACGTAAAGGTTTAAGAAAACTTCTGCTTTACAAGGATTAAGGGGTGGGGAAGGCACACAAATACAGGAATAGCCAGCAAACATACTAGATCAGGGCTTGCCAGTGCTTCTCATTAGATGAGAAAGGTTGGAAATCAGTCCTATCAGATTACCTGCTCCCAAGCCATGATGAAAGTAGCATCACAACTTTCTGAAGACAAAGAAATAATTTCTTCATGGATTTTTTGTTTCACTTTAAATAAAAGCCTTATATTGAGACCTTGGTTACATTCCTTAGTAATGGAAAGAGTTCCCTTCTCTGTAGTGGAGTACAAAATGCAAAAATTCACAGAACTTTTTCTCAAAAGCAAATCACGGAATGCAGACCACAAAATGCTATTTTATAGATAAAACTGGACTCAAAAACAAACAAACAAACAAACAAAACAGGGATACTATTGTCACTCAGTCGTCCATTTTCAGATTTACAATTCAAATGTATGAATAAGTGTATTATTGGAAATCCAACAACCAACCAATACAGATGTGCTAAATCAGAGGTAGATAAAGATATTCCTTGCTTAAAACACAGTATTACACTTGGAAGCAATCAAACACAACCAACCAACAAGAAAGTCAAATTGTCATATCAGATCCGTGCTTTGGGAGAAAAGTGTGTGGTTACTGTCCCCCAGCTAAACTATTCAGAACTATTTTAACAAAAACTTACCAGTGAAACAGGCAAAACAAAATCCATCTTTATTGCACATTTCAGATAATCAACTTTTATAAATGCGTTTTCTATAATTTAGAATATAATGTAACATTCAATAAATATCATTTAAGCTTCTACAAACCAGAAACTCTTCAAATTACATGCTTAAGCATACTAAGCATCTGCATTGATGTAAAATTTTCAGGACTAACATTTTTGCTTCAAGTAGTTTAATGGCCTTGGTTTTCTCATCTCTTGCTCACACACCCATTTGCTCATTTATGATTCCCAGTGCGACTAGATGATGTAATTTTAGAAGAAAGGCACAGTAAAATGCTATTGAAAACAAACAAACAAAAAAAACCACATACCATTCACATCCCTAGGGATGGTGTTTATTTTCTTAAACACACAATTGGACTGTGCAATCCCCTCCATACCATAGCTGAGAGGTCTTTCACTTACAAAGTATTGATGATACAAATTTGAAATTTATTATACAAATTTATTTTCTTACAGAAAAATAAAGCTGTGCTTATCTACACAAATACGTATTTTGTAAACTGAGTTAACCACCCAGTCTTGAAGTAATATGTGCAATCATGTCCTAGTAACTCACTGCTATTTGGACTATGCATTTATCCAAGGTACTGCACGCAAGAGTTCATACATTGGCAAAAACATGAAAATCTCAACCTTTTAGTAAGAGACATTTTCTTCTCCATTTTTTTTTTTTTTTTAAATCAAGTGATATAAGGCAGCACACAAAATATAACCAGAAAATTCACAAGTACCAGGTCTGTCATCATAATCACATTGAATACTGGCCCCCTATACAAGTCACAGATACAAAAGTATAAAATGCAATATGGGAATATAATTTTATTGTGTTAATCTGCATATGTATTGGTATAGCTGTTCTGAGAATGCTCCTGAGGAAAATTTTTCCGTAACTCTAACTCTCCCAGCTGCTCCCATTGCATCCTTTAAGAGAGGATCTCTCACAATCTTTTCCATGGCCTCAGCAAATTGTGTCGGCAGAGGATCACACAAAAATCCAGTAACGTTATGTAAGATGGATTCTAAAGGACCACCTGAATTAACTGCTATAACTGGACACCTCATGTACATTGCCTCCAGAGGAACAATGCCAAAGTGTTCATTACTTGGTGTATAGAGCACGCACACAGAGTTACGAAGAAGAGAGATTTTCTGTTCATCTGAGAACGATCTCAGAAAAGTGACATGGTCATTAACGTTAAGCTTAGTTGCAATGCTCCTTAGCTCTTCATAGTGTTCCACATTTTCCAGAACTGCTTTATCATAGCCACCTGCCATAACCAAATGAACTTCATTCCAGTCATGAGAGTCAAGTCTTCCTTGAAGCTCATGCAAAGCTTCGAGAGCCAGTGCTAAATTCTTTTTTCTCTCGTACCTATTAATGGAAAGAAACAAGAATTTTTTCTTTTTAGGAATCAGCTCAGTTATGTCTACCGGAACTATCGTTTCAAAGCTACTGATGTTGAGCGACGGGTAGAGGACATCTGGGTTTATGTGAGATAAAGACTTGAACGTTTCCTTGAACACGTTAGCAGTGAAGTTGCTGTTCACAACGATGCAGTCTGCCATGCCGGTCGTGTACTCCTCCAGCCAGTCAAGCGGTATCCTGTAGATTCGCTTCAGGAACGACTCTCTCTTGGTCAGCAGCTGATCGGGGAAGTGGCAGTAGAACAAAACCTTCTTTCTGGTTCTGGCCAGCCTAAGGATAGGAATGCAGGCGGACACCTAGTGCAACCACGAGAAACAGAACAAGACGAAAAACTCATTATTTGTGTCGGGGGGAAGAGGTGAGTTGAAAGCCGCCACCCAAGAACCAACACTTCTTAGGAGGAGGGCACCAGAGCGCCCACCCCCTCGCCCCCCAGCCCAAACGCTGGGGTTTCACCGCGAGCCTCCCCGCCCCCAGCAGGCCCGAAGGGGACCCCGGGAGCCGTCCGCACCTGGTCGCAGACGAAGACATCGACGGGCTCCCCGCTGAGCAGCAGCACGTAGAGCGCCACGAAGGCCATGCGGAGCGCGGCGCACACGGCGTGCCCGCGGCCCCACAGGCTGCGCGGCAGCCACCCCCCGGCGCGGCGCACCGCCAGCCCCCGCGTCTCGGCGAAGCAGCGCTCGGGCTCGTAGCGAGCCGTCCACACCTGCACCCGGCAGCCCCGCGCCTGCAGCGCCAGCGCCGCGTCCACCACCAGCCGCTCCGCGCCGCCCAGCCCCAGGTCCGGGTGCAGGAAGAGCACGGACGGGGCCCCCCCTCCTCCCTCCTCGCCCTCCCGCTCCGCCATGTTGCCGGCGGCCGCCGCCCCGGCGCCACGTCAGCCTCTCGCGCCCGTCGGCGGGCGGGGCCGGCGGGCGGCGGCGGCGCGCACAGCGGCGGGGCCGCGCACAGCGCCTGAGGAGCGCCGCCGCCATCATGGTGAGGGGCCGCGGCCGCCCCGCCGCCGCCACGGGCAGACCCTGCCCCGGGCGCCCTCCCCGCCGCCTCCATCCCCTCTCACCCCTTCCCCTGTCTTCTCTCCGCAGCCCGGGCCCAGTCCCAGCGCCACCAACGTGGGCACCTCCGGCCGCTCGCCCAGCAAAGCCGTGGCCCCCCGCGCCGCCGGCTCCACCGTCAGGCAGAGGTAGGGGGCGGCTGACGGGGGATGAGGGCTCGGGCCCCGGGCAGGGCCCTGCTGCCCCGGCCCTGAGGGGTTTTGGGGCGCGTGGGGGTGGCTGGTAGCGGGTGCGGGTCTCTAACGGGTGTGGGGGCCCGTCTCGCCCCGGTGTGCCCCGCAGGAAGAATGCCAGCTGCGGGACCAGGAGCGCAGGCCGTGCCACGTCCACGGGGACCGGCGGGATGTGGCGCTTCTACACCGAGGACTCGCCCGGCCTCAAAGTGTGAGTGGGGTGTGGGACACGTCAGCTCTTGGGCCTGCAGTGGTTGGGCTGAGGGATCGCCGCCGCAGCCTGCGGAGGAAAGCAGAATTGGGGGCTGCCTAGATGGATTTGGCAGGAAATCTAGTATTTAGCCTGTAGATCTAGAGACTGAGTGGTTACAATCCTCATTCCTTTTTAAAAGTAGATCTGAGTTCTGATTTATCAGTGCCTAGACTCAGCTGATCTTTTGGGACTCCAAGCAGTCTCTTTGAAATCATGAAAAGTTACTTGTTGCAGTGAATTTAGGCACCATAAATAGTTGTACAATTACAATATAAGCTGTTTTTTATTAATTAAACTTAGTTTTTCTTTTCCTCTACTAATATGCGTAGCATGATGCTTCACCCCTTCTTGAGAACACGATATAAAAGATTTGCAACACAGTTGTAGAGTTTCATGTATTTTCACTTAAAAAAAAATGAAAAATGAAAAAAATCTACTTGTTTAGCTAAGCTTGCTAAACAACCTTCCAATCCCTTATGCTGTAAAGGAGCCTACATTCTTAGTCTCAGGACAGTTTGAGTTGTTCAGGTCAGTTTCCCAACCTAACTTGGCAGCCTAATACTTAATAGCTTCTTGTAGGGTTCTGTTGCACAGCCGGTAGGTTTTTGTTACCGGACTGAAGAGGCCCAATATGCTTGGGGATACCCTAAAGTACACCAGTTATTTATTTTTTTTTAGAATCGATTAGGATTTTATTTTGGGGTTCCTTAAGAAGGCTGCAGCTGTCTGTAGGAACAATGTTTGGAGAAGGGCTTATGGTAGTCTAGGTAGAGATTGTTCCAAGAACATCCTTCCTCTGTAATTGTCTTTTGTTCCCATTTTCATATGTGCTTAACAGTTTTAACAATCAGACAACTGCAAACAACCAAAGAGTATTGGTGTTCTGCTACTGCAGTCTCACTTTGTCCATTCCGAATCCAGAGAGGAGGCGAAGCAAAGACAGTAAAAAGAAAATGAGCGAGAGTAGTGTTGTAGGTCATGCCTATGTAGTAATCAAGGCAGATTTTCAGTATTGTTTGGTCTACTAAAGCTCAATTTAAAAAAAATGAATAAAATGAAGCTGAAAAAAATTGCATTCTGTTGTTCATTAGAACTCTTTCAACAAAACAGTGATGCAAGCTGTCATTGTAGCTTTACTAACTTCAGTAAGTTTCCGTGTGAAGTTTCTTCTTGCTGATGAGTGGTCAGTCCTGTATGGTGCATTGTGCTAATCATCGATACGAGCAGGTCAGTAGGCAGATTTTTTCACCTTTTACTTAGGCTGCAAACCAGTGGTTCCGAGTTTTAAGGTTTTGAAACAGTGTTTTTTGTAAGCTACCATGGGTGGCTCTATGGCCAGGGTTTTAATGGTTGAAGCATCTGTAAAACCAGCTGACTTTTACACATCACTTACACACTAGTTGTAACATTTTCTAGACCACCATCATAGAATCACATCATAGAATGGCTCAGGTTGGAAGGGACCTTAAAGCCCACCCAGTTCCAACCCCCTTGCCATGGGCAGGGACACCTCCCACTAGACCAGGTTGCCTAGGTCCTGATCTAACCTGATCTTGAACACCTCCAGGGATGGGGCATCTCTGGGCAACCTGTTCCCATTGGGAGCATCTTTCTTGCTAGCTTACAGCTTTTTGTTTGCTGTATCATCCATCCCATTGCTATGATCTCTGTCCTATTTCAATAGGCTTAAAAATGAAACTGGGTTATAGATAGGTTGCGGTTGCCTCAGTTAAGTGATTCAGCAGAAGCTGTGATTGCTGCTGCATAAAGCACTATAGAAGCTTAGCCTGAGATTTCTTCTGCTAGGGAAAGGAAGTTCCTCTTTTACCTGTGCTTAAAATAAGAGCTCTTAATTATTAGGAAAAGTACATAACCCATCTGAGAATAGGTTATTTCATGCTAGTCATGATCAGGACTACTCTGCTGCAGATCAAACATTCTGCGTTTTGTCTCAGGAAAGTCTAACAACAAGATGTTGCACATATTTTGCATCTTCAGAAACAATGCTAGCAAAAGGAGCCGTGGGAAATCTGGTTAAGAGTGAGATATTATTATTTTTCTGTTTAATACTTACCATTAGTATTTTGTGCTTTGAAAAGAAGACTAAAACCAAATTTAGTTCACGTTATGTGGTGCTTGTTACCTGTGGTTCCTGTATCTTAAACTTCACCGCTCGAAGAGCTGTAGGCAGTAGTGTTTGCTGTGGAGACATAGTAACATAAAACTGGATGTGAGGCATGCAGCCTTACAAAGGGCACAACACCAGATTTTTAGAGGTGCCTAAGTCAGGTTTGTTAATTATGTAACTGTGTGGACTTGGTGAGATGAGAAGATCCAAGCGTGTGAAGGAGGATTCCAGGGTTTAAGCAGGCTGTAGGAAGTGAGTTCCACGTCGGTGTTGGAAGCCTGAGTTTTCTGTAGTGGGAGCAATGCAACCTGCATACTTCAACCAAGCAACCAAACACATGAGCAACCCCCCCCCCCCCCCCCCAACTTATTTCCATTTACTCTGTTCCAGCTGGTGTAGTGCACCTTTCAGGCAAACAGATTTATCTATTTCTGTGTGCCTTAGGCAAAGAGTAGCTTAAACATTACAGGCTCAGATGATTTTTTTTTTTGTGCAACTGGTTTGTTTCTGTAGGACCTAAACTTCAAGTATGTATAAAACTGCCAAGTAAGTTCTGTTGCTTAGTGAAAGATTCCCCTTAATAGGGGCTACTTGTGTAGTGCGTGCAGAGTTTTTATTTTGCACGTTGTGTTGTTGTTTTTTTTTTTACAAGTGGTTTATGTCTGTATTTACAGTCCTCCATGCTCAAAGCATGATTAATTATTACTAAGTTCTAGAATGCAAAGGAAGATGACAATTCTGATCTGGTAGAAAATTGTTAGTAGATTGTTTCAATCAACTTTGAGTTTCACTTTGTGTTCAAGTAACATTTACCTCCTTGTGAATGGTAACCTGAAGGGTAATTTCTGAAGTGTGGCTTGAAGGCTCGTTGAGAGAATTCACAGCGTTTCTCCCAGTATAACATAAATCTGATGCAAGGTTGTATGAAGTAAGTGGTACGAAGCAGTGCTGAGTGCCTGTCATAGCGTGTGTTAATTGTTTTGTCACAACAGTGTGAAACAGCTAATTTAGTCTCTCAACATGCACCCTGAGATTAAACTGTTCTCGAAAAGCATCGCTATGCAGTTTCTAAACAATAGGTAAAGTGAGAAGGAAAGAAAGTTTAAGAAATCTGTTAAATTGTACACTTTAGGTAATGATTTTATGACTGACTTTAGACATTCTGTATTACATCTTTCAACAAACAAAAAAAAAACAACAGCAGTCCCAATCTCCTTTACTGCTGCCATTGTCTTTGAATGATGTAAAACCTCTGTGGGGAAAAAAAAAGCTAATGTGAATTTTAGGCCAAAATTTGACTAGCCGCTAGAGGACTCTGTTGTTTCTTGTATCTTACTACATCTCTGCTCAGTAGATACAGATGATGATTTTCTGCAATGGTAACTAGTAATGAACTATTAAGTTCTAAGTAAGTGGGGGGTTGTTGTTGTGCTTTATTGTTTCACATACCCTGTTACATAACTATCATTAAAAGCATAATGGCAGCAGCGATGTTTTGATAAAGGTGGCTGTCTCATTTCTGTGCATTCTATGGTATTCTGTGGGAATGGAATAAGTTTTCTCTTACAATTGCATATGAATTGATGATTTGTTTGGCTGGTAATGACTGGCTTTTGGACAAAGCAGACTATATTTTTTTTTCTTTTTATGTTAATTCATTTTTTTTCTTTATTTTTTAGTGGGCCTGTTCCAGTTTTGGTCATGAGTCTTCTTTTTATTGCTTCTGTATTTATGCTGCACATCTGGGGTAAATATACTCGTTCATAGACTCAGCTGCCAACTTAAAGCATACATCTTGGACCAAAAATATGGTGGATCCTGGTTGTTTTTGGAGAGAAAATGGGGAAGCTTCCTGTCATCTGTTGAAGTCCTTTCAACTTTGTCTCTAATACAGAATGAACTCAATTTTCTATGTGGTCAGATGTTAAGGTCTGTCATGGGTCATTGTATCCGTACACTTAGAAAACAGGTATTAAAATAAAATTTGTATATGGAAATGGAAACAGTCTTAACTTTTTCTTTCTCCTCCTATTCCAACACAGCACAATTAAAGCATCATACCCGTGCTTTCCATATATAACCACATTTTTGAGTAAAAGCCGTTTGACAGTTTAAACCAGTTTCTTTTATACTGCACATTGCTATATAATTTTATGCCAGAAGATGTTTTTGTGAATGGGAGAAGCAAATAGGGTGCACAAACATGTGCTGGTAACAGGGGCGTTGTTAAAAACAAAACTCAGGTGTGTTAGCTGTGCTGGTCGTGTTCCTGTGTTAACTCCAGAAAAAGGGCTGGATTTGTTTATTTCGTAAATGCAAGTTAAACTGCTCAACATTCATTATACTAAAAGTATACAGGTATGCTTGTTTTCAAACTGCACTTGAGGAAAGACATGAACAGATAGCCAAACGATTAAAAAAGAATAACTGCATGACTGTCAAAGACTTTTTTTTCAGTAGGTCTCATCTATTACGAGGGGATTCAGGTCAGAAAGTGGAATGGGAGGACTGGAAAAGTAATGGCTGCTTTTTAAATAAGAGGATGTACAAACAGACTCTGAAGTACAGTTAAGTGGCTCTTCATACGCATTCAGTTTTCCTTGTGCGTTTATTTTCCTTTTGGATAGTCAAGACAGCTCTTCCTTCACCTTTTAAACATGCATACATATTGGTGCATTGGAGTACATTTTTTTCTCACTGCTGATGTGGTCATGAGATTCAGATAACCAAGCAAGGCCTTTCTATGCCGTTGGACGGAATTACTTTAGCCTATTTTTCATGTTATGATGATTCATTGGATATCAGCTTGTACTAGAAAAAACAGTATTCTTGCTTATGATACAAATGTTGACTGCTGACAAGTTGGGGAAACAGTCTTTCTTACCCCTACCCACTATCCTGTAAAGCAATTCTTAAAAGAGCAATTCTGAAGAGAATTGGGTTGAAAAAAAGGAACGTGATCTCAGGTCTGTACGGATAATTTTGAACTGTGCTTATGCCATAATACCGACTGGAAATGTACAGGTAAGGATAGACTTGGAGCAGAAACTCAAATTTTCTTATTAAATGTAGTGGCAGGGAGGTTATGTTTCGGAAGGAGTGGGAGTTGAGCAGGGAATTCTGGTGACTAAAAGGTAGCGGTAACAGAATACAATAATGTGGTGGAAACTCAGTCCAATACAATGTGTGTCAAAGGGAAAAGGATCTATAAACCATTTCTGCTATGCATATGGAACAGACATTTATAAGATAAATAAAATAGGGGGATTAGCTTGCTTTGAAGGGCAGAGGTAGGGAACTCATTTAAATGTTTTGCCCAGCAAGAAGGTAAAGTGTGTGCAGCCAGTGACTATTGTAAGGCAAGACAGAAAACACAGGTCAGTTGTTAACTGAGCACGTGGACAGGCTGACTTAATTTGTGGTATTTTAAAGGAAAGTAATAATGGGCTCTAAGATACCATGAAGAAAAGGAATAATGGAGAACAGTAGTATCTAAGTAGGTAACCTCTGCTTTGCTCTGCTCTTGACAATACAATTGTCTTTTAAACATTTTCGGTCCTCAAAGGCTGTTTTGTCACAACAGGTAATTCCATCTAAATCTGTCAATATTTTTGCTTTCTGGTATCTTGCTGAAAAGACCAAAATCAGCCGTGAACTCTGGAAAAGAACAGAGTTGTGGTGGGAGGGCATTGCTGTACAACCCTGCATTTTATTCAACTGAGTATAAAAACATAGAGTGCTTCAACAGTGCTGTCCTTAAGTGTGTTATTTCCTAGAGTGGCCTCTGTCACAGATTTTTATGCAAGCCATCAAGGAGTCCAGTGTCTCTAGTTATGCACAACTTACTTCCCTCCCCTTTACTTTATATTTTGGAAGTGTGAGTTTTATTATGGCTTTAAAAAATTGCTGCTTTAATTCATGGAAAAATTGATAAGTTGGATGCATTTAGCTGAAGCGTCCATAGCATTGCTTGATGTTCCTTGTACATCATAAAGACAACTTTCTCTCTTGTATGTTTTCAACTTAGGATCACTTTAATGATTATCATGAAAGCTTTAGCTCTTCATGCTTATATTTTGAGCATATCACATGTGTGAGCTGTAGTGGGTTATTACAATCAACGATTATCAAGAATTCAGCTTCATGGAAGTGCAGGTGAAGAAATGCAGGTTGCAAAGATCTACCAGAATTTTGGCTTCTGTAAAATTTCGTTTGGCCTGGATGAATAAATTGTGGCTGTGCTGATAAACAGTAGCTAATCTGTAATGCATAAAGCTAGGGCGTCTTTAGTAATAGGTGGAAAAAGAAGAAACGATAATCATTTGCAAACTTCAGATTTTTATGTCTATATGATGGAAATACAAACATGTCTGAGCTGACTTTGAAATTGTAAATATCTTTATAGTCTACTTCGGTGATGCAAAAAGAGCTAGGTCAACGAAGATCTTTACTTTGTCTCCTTAGTGATGTGGGTTAGGAAATCTGAGAGGACTTGTATTTCTGTGGGAGATAGGATAAAGTACTAGAACCTTTTATTCTTTTAACAACAGTATTTGCAACCTCAAGCTTTGTTAGTGCTCAAGTAATGGGGTTTTATAATGAAATAGGGCTTCTGTGACCCTGTTGTACCTGCGTATGTCTGAACCACGTATGCTTTCCCTCTGATCGCTCAGAACACTTCTGGTTCCTGAAGGGACCAAGGGGAAGGGCAATTGCACAAATATGTGTGACATCTTACAAAGACTGTTCCATACACGAACTGCTCTTTTGCTGCAGAAGGACTTTTAAAATTTATTTTGCCACATCAGTCACTGAATTTACCCTCCAAGAAGAAGCTGTCGGCTCTTTTCAGTGCTTCATCTGTCTCCAGCTGTTTCTTAGGATCTCTGAGGCTGTCAGAGTGTAAGCTATCTTTGGTACTGTTCACAGTAAGTTATAATGCCTTTACCATGGGCATATAACTGTAAAGATGCATGCATGTACACGTCTACAGACACTTTATCTGTTTAGAAATGCGAAAAGATGAAGTCTGAAAATGTAAAACAGTATATCCCTATTAGACTGCACTGTGGCAGCAGTGCAAGAGGCAAATAGAACAGCTTGTGTTCTTTTCCTCAGCTGTGTTGGCTAGAGATGAGTGGATGCTATATGGAGATCATGTGGTGAGGGCTAAATGATTTTATAAATATATTAATGGGTTCCATGAGAGTCTTCATAGAAAATTTTGTCATTATTTTTGTCTAGAAAAAGACATGCCTCTTGATTCTTCAAGGACTAAGTTGTTATATACTTGCAGCTTTGATAGTGGGGCTGCGTTGAGAACCTGATATTAGCAGTTTATGTAACGTGTTTTATAGAAGGCTACGTTTTGTAGACTTACCATTGTTAGTGATACGTTAAGAGTATTAATAATACTTAACTTGGGATGTGAGTTATAAGAAGGGACTGTCTGCCTTTTGCTTTTTGTAATGGGGGAAATGGAATTGGGGGCAAATTGTCTAGTATTTGTAACTTCTGCAGTGATTTCAGAAGTTGGTTAAAACAAAGATAGGCAAAGCAAGAACAGGTGTGAAGTTACTGAATATACTTAATTTCCTGACCTATGCGGTGACCTCAGTGTCTCACTGCTGTATTCCAGTTGTCTTTTTTCCTCTGGAGACTGCCAATTACACCAAATAATGCCACAGAGTAGGCGAATGCTGTGATGCATGGCAGGAAATAACTGTGAAAAGAAAGTTCATTTTCCTTAAAACAATATCCAACTTCAGATGTGGATCACACTTGAATGTTGAGAAATTTGACGCCCTTAGTCGTGTTTTGGGCTGCAGGTTGCAAAAAGTCGTTTGTGTTTCTTACTTTGAAGGATTTTTAACACACCTGCCTTCAAGTAATTGACCAAGTAGAAGTAGAATTATTTAAATCATGCTATAGTTTCATAAACAGCACTAAGCAAAAGCTCTCGTGCACAGAGATGTTTGTCTTAATGTTAACCAAGTGAAATCACACTTGTGTGCCTTGATGTTAAAATTAAATTAAAACAATGTGCTTTTTCCAAAAGGTTGCCTTTTAAAATGTCTTATTTATTTATTTATTGATATTTAGAGCATTACAAAGATCAGGAAGAAGAACACATTTGGTTGAAGTTGCATACACTGGGCAGACTGTGTCAGGGTTCATGTTATAACACAATCCACACTGTTCTGTGACAAAATTACGATTCTACACTTCTGAAACGTGCCGCACGTGACTGATAGAAGAGTTAGCTTCAGATGTTAGGTGTTACTGCTACCTGATCACTTCAGAAAGTTTTCATAAGTTTGACTCTGTTGGGAGCTGAAGATGAAACCTTGACAACGTTTTTCTCACAGGTTTTATTCACACGTCATGTTACAGATTTCTGGTCTGTGAAGAAAAAAAGTAAGAACAAGTACCAGACCCCATTGTTTGGGTTTATCTGTAGCTTGCCTATTGGGTGGACTTCTGCCCAAACACAGGAAAAGACGGGTAGATGTGCCTTTCTGGGTTCAGATGGTATAAAGAAAGACCAAAAGGTGGGTGTATATATTTATTTTTAACCTTCATCCCCATCCCCTCCCCAACCTCAATAACCTTTTTTTTTTTTTTTTTTTTTCCCCACGTAAGAAACTAAGGCTTCTTTAGCCAGGGCTGTTTGCTGAGGAAGTAGAGGAATCATGAAGTCATTGTTGAGGAAAAATTGAGCAGTTACGCCCAAAAGGATGCCTAGAAGATGTTTTCTTCCTTAGAAACAGCTATTTAAATCAATAGCTAATGAACATCTTGATGAAAGATGTTTTCATGTTCAGCAGCCTTAGCTTTTCATGTCTCTGCTACATTCTCAATAAACAGGCAGGAAAAGATAGAAGGCAGTTTGCCACGACTTACAGTATATGATAGATGGAAATAAAATAAGCCACATTTTCCCCTTACACCTACAGAAAAATAAAGCAATCTTCCTCATAAATAATGAAGTTAGCATTCGGGAGGCTCTGATGCTATTATATTCGTGGTCGTTTTGAAAAGTAATCTGTGAACAAAAATAATTAAATTGAACATTAGAAGTATGTTTAAAACTCAATGTTTAACTTTCCGTAATCTTAAAAAAAAAGTAAAAAATATTTTGCTTTTGGTCAAAATGAAAAGTAATTGCCAAATACCAACATTTTCCATGAACTGGAGTTTCAAATTGGTGCCAGCATTTAACACGAGATAGCCATGAAAAATAAAGTAAAATTGGCAATGTGGGTATAGGTCATAAAGGAATGTATTTTGGAGCAGGACCGTAGAAGTCTGTTCCAGCTCCTTGCTCACAGCAGGGCAGGCGTCAGGTCCTTGTCTAATTGCGTTTTGAAAGTCTCAGAGGAGAGAGATTTCAGTTTCGCTGGGTACCTGTTGCTGTGCATAGCCATTCTTGTGGTGAGGAATTTTTTCTTCTGTCTAATCTGAAGTTTCCTTTTTTGACCTGGCAGGGGTTGCACGTCATTCTTTTGCTCTTTGTTGCTGAGAGGAGTCTGGCTCCATCTTTTCCATAACCTTAGATAGGTGAGCAAACCAAGCAGATTCTCCCCTCATGCTCCGGTCCCCTAGCCATCTAAATGCCTGCCCCCTCCTGAACTCTTCAGTTTGTTTATTTTCTACTGGGCATAAAACTGGACACAGGATTCCAAATGAGCGTCAAGTAAAGGACAATCTTCAGGGTTACTTTCCTTGATGTGCTGGCTGTGCATCTTGTGACAAGGTTAGTCCTCATTTTGCTGCAAGGGCAAACTGCTGGGTTTTGTTTCACTTGTCCTCTGGGATACCCGGGTCCTTTTCTGTGGAGTTGCCCTCTGGCTGGTCAGGCCATGCCTTATGGCATGGTGCTGCTCCATCCAAGGTGCAGCACTTCGCGTTTGTCCTTGCTGAACATTTCTCCAAACTGCTAAGGCCTTAACCTAAGTGTCCTTATCTCCAGCCTAGCTGCTGTTTTTTGTAATTTGGTGTCTTCACAAACTTGCTAAAGATGCAGATAATGAGACCAGCTACCTTCCTGCTAGGAGCGTGAGGACGAGCCTGCAGGTTCTCTCTAAGCTTTTTGTCCCTGTTTTTGACCATCTTCATCTTCAAAAAAATAAAAAAGTGAAAGCTCTCTGCCTGGTCTTGTGTGTGAGGCTGGCGTTTAGGTGCTGGATTTCACATAAGAGCATGCTGTAGCCCCGTGCTGTATTTTACATGGAAGATGCAAGTGAAAACTCAGATGTGCTTGAGAGGCCTCCAAGTGCCTTCCCAAAATTCACTAGGCACTGTTCCCAGGCCTTCTGCTTGTTCATTTCTCACTCACCACCTGTGCATTCAGATCTATCTGCTGGCTCGTAAAGTGATTTATATAAAGTTCTTGCTTCCCGATAGCGTATGCCATTTCTTTTATTTGTAGGTCTCGCCCAGGCTATCATAGAAGATGCCTACAGCATGTGCTTGGTGGCCAGAGGAACACACAAAAAGTTCATTTCTGGTATGACTTCAGCAATAAACGTTTGCTTTTCTGAATTTCCGTCCAGCATTCCCAGTGATGCCGGTAGAAGGAAGAAAACTTTTACATACGTTTGCCCTTCATTCTTCCTTCCCTTGAACTAATTCTCTGAAAGGGAAAGGGGCTGTAAAGCCACTATGAGCTGATATCTCTGTGTCCAAGTACTCAGTCCGGTGCGCAGCTCCTCTCCTCTTTGTCTCTGCAGGTGCAGATTTTCACATAACTCTACCAGCGGCCCCTTCCCTCTTGCTCTCTGACTTGACAGCCTTTGGCTGTTGTTTGTTGGAGTAAAAATCCTGTTTCTTTCTCTCAGGAGAAATGCATCATAAAAGCCTTTCCTAAATGGATCAAACACCATAATCTGAGCTATGTGAACTTCCCCTGTCTTGTCTGAGAAGTTACACCGGAGTAAGTGCAGCAGCTAGCTATTTCCGTGTGTAAAAAGACACCTTTTAGCAGTGAGGTTGTAGGCGTAGTCATGCCAGGCTTTGTAAATCTGTAGCTGATTCACAGGCCAAGTAAATATGTCTGTACTTTGGGAACATGGTACTGCTGTGACAAAGTGTACTGCCTTGCCCCTACAATGCACGAGTGTCAGGAAATTAAATAAATTGATATCTTAAAAGACCATCTAATCTCTATATTCAGTAGAGAAGAGCTGTGAGACAATTGTATTAATGCTCCAGAGCCTGCTCCCCCACCATCTGCTGTAAGACAGTGGCTCTCAGATAATGTTCAAGTTGGGAAAAAAAGACTGCTTCTGATATTGATAATTCACAGATCAGATGACGGAGGAGCTCTGTCATAAAAGCTGACATATGTTCCCATCACAGCATCCTGTCATACCGTGTCTTTGAAAAAGCTGCAGAGGCAGAACGAGTGATGGCAGCGCGGGGTCTGGCATTTCAGGTGTAACTCGATTGTTTGATTGTGAACCGCGACGTGTGTGGAGTCAGAGTAATACCTTCTCATACAAAGTCTCGTGTTTTCACTGTGTACTTAACACCATCAGCTCCCAGACTTGAAAGCGTTACAGTAATGCCTAATTAATGCCCACGCTAAATATTTCCAGCACCTGCCACGACAGAAGAGCTTTCATGCAGTACTTCCCTTCTTACTTCTCACCCTCCCTTGCTGCTGCTAGCTAAAACCGTCGTAGCACAGAGCCTCCCTGTAAGACCATGGAGGCGCGTCAGAAGACAGCAGCATCTGACTGTGGACTGGAAATATATTTAAAATGCAAGCAGACCTACATTTTGTCTTGAAATAAGACAGTCAAGAAAGCATCATACTCTGAGATACTGATTCCTGCTGAATGCTAGTATTAGTTGGCTATTAGTAACAAGCAGTACTGCTATCATTGCTTTTTTTCTCCAGGTTAGCTACCTCCTGGGGTTCTGGCCAGCAGCACAATGGTAAACCAGTTCTGTTTCCTCTCGTGTTACTGACTATCCATGCTTTTTACTGTTCAAAATAGGCTTTTTTTTTTTTTTTCAAATATAAACAAGGCTACATTTTGCTCTTGCTGTATGCCATGAGTAAAAGAGGTGTATTTGAAATGCACTTGAAGTAGGAATATATTGACATTTGAAGATGAACCTCTACAATGACATTGGAATAAAAGTGATATGCTTTGAAAAGTATACCACTATATACAAATATATGTATATTTAAAGGAAAGTCCTGTAAGAACTTCGAAAGCAAATAACAATAAAATGACATAGTTACTGAAAAGTTGGGAAACAATCAAAGCTTACTCTTAAAGATCTTAGATACCAGAAGCTCTTCAGCTGCTTAAATTTAGAAAGTCTTGTTTGGTTTAACACAGAGGCATTGTAAAGGCATGGTTTCAAAACACTTTTTTACATCTCAAATTTTTAACTTTTTTTTTCACTTAGTATTAAGTGAGCTGTAGAAGTAAGCTCACCAACAAACCTTTGTCGTATTGTTGCCATGCTGCTTCTATTTCCTCCTTTGGCAGAAATTGCCTCTGACAGAAATTTTACTGAGCTTTTTAGCAGTGTCCTGCCAGTTATTGGGCTGAGCCATACTGATTGCTAACAATTCCTTTGATTGTTATTCTCATGTTTGGGGTTAATCTCTCTGGAGCCCTTTGCTGATTGCCAGACGTCCCTGCCCTTCATTTGTCTTTTAGCTCCAGTCATTCCTTCCTCCTGCCAAGCCAGCATCCAGAGTAGTGTTGTTCTTCGGAGAGGTACTTGAATCGTGCCCTTCTGTGGGTGAGCTGAATGAACTGGTTGATGGAGAAGCTGGAGGTTCCTCTTGCTGGTGGGATCGGTGTGCTGGCAGCTGGCAACATTTGGTCATCGCATTTAGAAAATGTCCCTCGATAGCATATGAACTTCACTGAAGTATCTTCCTAGAGTGATAATTAGTAGTTGCTTAGGTTCGTGGAGGTAGACTTAGTGTTTATTTGAGTGCTAAAGGTCCTAACTCCAGTGGATGAGGTCAGATAGTTACCTGAGTCATTTCTGTCGGACAAAGTGGTGAATCCAGTCTTGACTCCTGTCCCCATCTGGTCACAAATCACCTGACAGGAAAGGCAGTAGGAGAGATTTGGGGGGATTTCTGTGCCTTTATACCAACGCGAAAGCTGTATAGAAGAGCTAAGCCAGAAAGCTTACTTTGAAAAGCTATTACCTTGAAAAGCTAACTTGGTCTTGGCATGTGGTTACATTTGGTCTTGCACGGGCACTGTCGCCTTACGTGTGCTGAGAAGGGCAGTAGTCACAGCCCTGTCTAGGCCCTGTTCTTTGTTGCTGTGTATGGTGTAAAGCCATTTACATCTGAGCGAAGCCAGAGTTTTGCATCAGCTTTCGTGTCCACGCTGCATCAATGCCACTCCCAGTTTCTGCCTGTTTGTGGCCAGCAAAGATCTACTTAGCATTCTGCTGAGAGGACCTAGCAGGTCCCTGCCTTTTCAAGGAAAAATATAGCTCAAGAAGAAGGTGTTGGATAGACCCCACCCTATCATTTCTGCTTCTGAAACTAAGCCCAAGACACTAGGGAATACATTTGTTTTTCATATTAATGACGAAAGAATAGTATCTGTCTCAAGTCAGACTTGCCAAACAGGGATGAACTTTGTATGTACACTTCTTGTAAGATTTATGGTGTCCCTGCATGGAAGCAGCCTGAAGACTGAAGAATTTAATTCCTTCGTCACAGCAGTTCAATGACACAGGCTGTGCTAGAATTCAGGATTTCCTTAAGTTCTTCCATGTAAAGCTGCATGCCTGACATAAAAGTATAAAGTTGACCTAATATGAGTTAGCACATGCACGAGCCATCAGTACAAGGAAATACAGGACAGTGGCACAATGTGCCAGTTCACAGCAGAGGTTGCCTGCGTGCAATTTAGAAGCCCCTCAATACAAGAAAGACAGTGATAAATGATAAAATCCAGCAGAGCTCAGGGGCTGGAACACTTGTTTTGTGAGGAGAAGCTGTGGGAACTGGACCTGTGTGGGGTGGAGAAGGGGAGGCTGTAACAAGAGCCTTACAATACCTATATGGAGGTCATGAAGAAGTTGAAGACGGACTTTTCACAGCAGTACATAGAAGGAGGATGAGAGACAATGGACTTAAATTGAAACAAGGAAGTTTGGATATAAGGAAAAACCCTTTTCACCATGAGCACAGTCAAGCATTGGAGCAGGTTGCCCAAAGAGATTGTGCAATCTCCTCCCTTGCATATTTTAAAAACCTGGTGGATAAAGCCCTGGGAAGCCTGGTCTAATCTTACACGTGACCCATCCTTGAGATGCAGGTAGCAGGAGGTTGCACTAGATGACCTTTCAAGATCTCTTCCAAACTGGATTATCCTATGATCCTACGGTTGTTGTGGAGCCCATCTGAATGTCAGCATTCTTTGAATCTTGGGATATTTCTGCAGCACAGCAGTTGAGGTAAAGAGCTGACAGTAAGCAGGACCTTACCAAAAGCCTACTTGGGATTATCGAAGGAAGGTCTGGAAGAGATGTGGGAAGAAAGAAGGTTCTCAGTTTTATCTATGATGTTATTCAGTCTTTGGAACCTTTTTTTTTTCTTGATTTATTTTGAACTAAGTAGAGAGAGTTCTGTAATATTAGCTAAGAATACAGTATGCAATCCAAACAAATCACTTGTCTGTGGGAATCATCAAAACTGTACATGCTACTCCATCTGGTGGGGAAATCAATAACAACTTGTAGTGTTTAAAGGTGCAGACATTCTTCAGTTGTGAAGGCAGGGATTTTTCAATCTATTTTGTATCTGTAAGCAAATGTCCTTGCTTTTTCAATACTTACACTACACAGAACGGACAGGAAATCTTAACTTGTTTGGGGATTTTTTTTTTTTTCTTGGAAAAAATCTGCAGTTGCAATAACTAATTTTTATCCTGTTCCATTTTTTCCCAAGATGAGTAGCCTAAATCAATGTGATTGATGGGTTGCAAACAAAAGAGACAATCCTGAAGAATTTGACCTCCTCTTTTCTACAGTTTGTGGACTCAGAACATGTGTCTCCCATATTGGTTAAAATATCCAGAGTAGCTTTTGGTAATCTGTCGCTGGGGTTCAGGAGCGCAAGCACTTTATTTTGGTCAGAGGTGAGCTTTCAACTGGACCAACAAGGGCAAACCATGGTCTTCACAGCCATGAAATCCAGTTTCTCTTCTTTTTCTATGAATAAAATATTTGTTTTCTGTGTAATAGCAAATTTGTAATTCAGACATTTGTCTCTGTGATTGAAAGATGTGTAATGAAATCTAGTCCCTTCTAATCTAGTCTGAATTTCAATATCTGATCTCAAAGAGAGTTTGCATCACAATCCCCACCACTTGTCAGAGGTCCACTTCAGATTTGAAGACAAAAGTTTTTTTCAGACCCAGAATTTGGCTAAAGACTTTCCTACCTTGCAGCCCAGTAGATATTGGTGTTGCCATTTTTTTTTTTTTTTTGTAAGAAACTGTGGGCTTTGTGTGAATTAACACCAGAGGCCTATAGACTTGTTGGGCATTGTATGGTCTAGTTGTGGCCTTACTGCACTTTTCTTTTTGCTTGTCTAGCTGTAATAGCAATTGTTCAGTAACCAGGTGACTGCTATTTACCTCACTCACTTTTTATTATCTTTGCACAGATGTGTGGCGTCCGTCTCACCTATTCCGACTTAGTTTTTGTAACTATAAGATGGTAGTAACAAGTAGGTATTCTCTGAACTCTGCGTGATTGCACTTCTCAGCAAGATACGTAATATAGGAATGACTTGTCAGGAAGGGGTACGTACCTACCTTTTGTCATGCTTAGCTGAAGCAGGTGGTTTTTGAGATTTTTGGAGTAGAGAGTGTGAGGAAGAGCTCCGTTCAATGAAAGTGTTCAGTTACATCCTGAGAGTTGCTCTGTTATGCTAGAGAGGCAAGACACATGGCTTCTTTGAGTCTCTAGGAAAAGACAACTTGCACACTACTCAAGATGATACGACTAGATTTGGCTTTTATGCAATTCACCCAAATACAGTGAATATGTGGCTTACTTTATAAGGTATTCCTTGGGGATGGTACAAGCAGTCATCATCCTCTGGTGTCAGGATCTGCATCTTTCAAGGAAACTTTTAAATTTCATCTTTGAAATTTTCATCTTGCAAGGAAACTTTTAAAGGCTTTTAGAGTCAGTCAAGCTAGATCTCGTGAGTGCTGTTGAGACTTCTTAGGAAGGAGGAGGAAGATGACCAAGTTCAGAGCTTATTTGCTTTGTCTAGCAGTGGGTACGGTGAATTGGTTAGAATCATTGTTACGTTTCAGGAGTTGTACTGAGAGAACTTTGCTTGGGATCAGTTCTGTGAAGGAGAAGTGTCCGTGATTGAATTTAAAGGAGAGCATCACAGACAGAGGAAATTATGCTGCTACTGTGTATTTTTGAACGAATGGAGGACAAACCACACCGATATTAAAAAGAAATATTTTAAGCCATTCATAGGCTGTTTCCTGTGAGGCCAAAATGCAATTCCTGCAACTCAGATTGCAGTTCATATGCATGAAGGACAGATTTAGACCCACTAGGGAAAGAAAAGCTGTGAAGAAGAGGAGGAGGGCTAACAGCTTACTTCTTGGCTGTTAACATTGAATAATTAAACACTAACAGCCAAAAGGAAAGCTGTTGTTTTCCTAGTCCAAATACCCAGCCAGGAATAAAACATTAAGCAGCTATACAAATGATGTCTTTCATTTTCTTTTCATAAAACAAACCTCTGAGTTAAACAACATATATTTTGGGCACATGGAATATAAGTGCATTTCATTTCAGTAATTTCTGGAATTTCTGCTTTGCGTGTTGCAGGTAAACTGAACCTTATTTAGTGTTCTGAGATTTTTCCCCCTAAAATTCATTTTGTGTTTGTGGAAATAAAGCTAATATCCAAAAAACTAAACCTTTAAATCATGAATATGATACTGTAAAGAACCCCTTGAAGCACCTCTCTGGCCATACTTCTCCTGTAGTCTTTTCACAACAGCTGAATTTTAAAAAAGCTCTCTACCTGCAGCTTAAGCTTCCAGAGAGGAAAATGAGTCAAATTGTTTTATGGGTAGTTTTAACTGTGTGTGAAACAGGGATTTTAAAAATTACAGTGAAACAGAGGCAGCACATTCATGATTTCAGACTACAACCCATACCCATTCACACGTTTTATACTGTAAGAAAACTCAGAAGAGAAAAAAAAATAAACCAAAGAGAAAAAAAAAAAAAAGACATGAAATGAAGGAGAGATGGCACTCAGAATTCAGTATGTCTGACAGAAGAAATACCCCCTAGAGCCAGAAAATTGTCATCGAGTAGCGGTGATATCAGTCTCGAACTCCTTCCAGCTTTGCATCACGAGGCCCATCAGCAGAGCTCCCTGTACACAGCACCCCTTCACAGTCACTCGTCAATCAAGCAACTCTGAAAATAAAGACCACATGTCATCAAATTTGTGGAATTCTTCCCTTCCTGTTTATGCTACTCTTGCAAGAACTGCCAGATCACTTATGTTGCTGCACCAGCTTTCTATCCATGGAGAGGCGGCTGATTTTCTTCTCCTAGTGTCAGAGCATACAAGTCCTTTGATTCTGGTGTGAAACTTAAATGTTGTTATTTTAAGAGAATTTTGCACGGCATGGGAGCCCGGAGACCTTTTTAGCAATATAAAGGTAATAGCTTTGAAAGTTTACTTATTCACCTCTATAAAGCTCCTTCTGCCACTTGGGGTGGGATCCAAAATACCGTATTTACCTATGCAAAATCCTTCTAGAAGGCACATAGCTAAGTAAAGCGGGCCAGGGTCTGCTTTTTAACACAGGGTTCAACAGTCATGGCTGAGGTTTTGTTCGCATCGCTAAATTCCCGTAACCCTTCCTCACCCATCAGAGCAGCCAGCTGTATCTGGCACGCTTGGTGGCCTGCGTTAGCTCCTAATGTGTTCCTAGATAATGACGTAATTTGGCCTGGGCCAAAGCTGGGCTAGAAACCGTGCTAATACTTTCATGGTAGGGCTGATTGCTTGCCAGTCCTCAGGCTTATCCCCACGCTCCGTGTGGTTTATTTGGACAGGTGTAGCCAGAGGTTCCCATGCCCATGTAATACTGGAATAGTCGATACAGGACAAAACCACCCTATTTCAGTGAATTGTCACCTGTATGTAGGTCATGCCTATTTAGACAACCTACATGCTCAGAGGAGCCATAAGTAGACATCACTCCTTGTAGTAACCGGCACTCGTTCTCTAACAGAGCTGCAAGACAAGAAAAAGGTTGAAATTTATATTAAAAACATTCAAAAAAAAAAATAGCAGTACTTCTGTTGGCAGTTTTCCCGGCACACCATATGTCGACCTTTTCTGGTCAATGTAAAAACCACAATCAACAGTTACGGGATTAGTGTTTCACCTCAGATGTATCACCCCATGCTTTGCGTTCTCGCTGATGCCACCCTGCCATCCTTTCCAAGTGACTTCAGGCACTCTTCATGTGACATTTTGCTCAAGGCTGTTTCCAATGTGTTTTCACAGAGAAGCGAACACAGGCTCACAAAGCATAGCTTGCATGTTCCCCCAAGCCAGGATTTTATTCATTCCTATGTATGCCTGGGCCTGGACCCTGTTTCTCCTGTGTTAATTGTCCAACCTTGCAGTGTTCATTGCACTACGTCTTTGTTGATTTCCAGGGTTGTTCCTGGTTTGATTATCAGAGGAATAACCCCTTCCCCTTTCGTATGTGTCTGTGTTTTCCCTCTTTTATCCCCACACATTGCATTTCTTCACCCTCCTGGCCCATGAGGACAACCTGGAGCCCGCGCTTAGTTTTTGCTCCATACACTGAAGATGGAGGCTCTATATTTTTAACATTCTCCCATAACATTAATTCTTTATATCCAATATGAATTATTGGCAGATTAACAGCAATCTGGAAAAGCAGATGGTGCTTTCCAGACCTCCCTCCTCCTTCCCTGTCATGGTTGAAAGGAAGCTAACATTAATACAGCCCCAGCCTTCAGTTAGAGCACAGGCCTACTCAACGTGTCAGGCTGCCAGATCTTTACATACAGCTTTACTCATACACATATTTCCTTTATCTTCTGGATGTAGAGAGAAACCTCCAGTAGAGAAACCTCCAGTATATATCAGTATTTCTGCACTATACCGATATTTCTAGCTACAGTTACAGAAGCAAGTATAATACTTGTATAAAATACCATACTACATCCATGTATAATTGCATAAATATATGTCAGTGACTCTACATTTGTAGTCCTAAATGTATGAATATGTGAAATGGGTGTGGATACAGAATGTGTATGTGTGTACGTGCATGCGTGATACATCAAAGGTATTTATCTGTACTTCCTAAATCCATTGGGCATCAATATTGACATGCTTCTCTGTGGAAACTCTGAAATGCAGGTCTGATTGAAAATTGTTAGCATGGCTTGGAATGGCAAACATCTGCCAACTACTAATTAATCACAGACATCTCCCCTGTCTAGAAACAGACCCTCGTATCACTTTCTATACACAATTGCACCGTGTCCTGCCTTTATGCTTGCATCATATTTGGCACCTTTTCTGCCTTTTTCTGCTGGGACAACTTTTCTCAAAGATTTCACATCAAGAAAATTCATTGTGCTAGTTGCATGTGTGCCTTTTCCTGTGCTGGCACTATCACCTGGCACCATTTATATGCCTAACAAGAGAAAAGAACTAGTTTGGATGTGCATCAATACACCTCAAGCTCTTCCCTCAGGATTCTTCCAGGAAAGTACTCGTTTTTTAACAATTCTTGCGTTCCATAGGAGGTGAAGTTAGTATGAAATTCACTGAAAACACCAGAAACTGGTAGCAAGTAATACATGCACATGCTGCATATACATACTGACACAGAGGTTTCAGTCTGAGACATACAGCCTCTTTCTGGCAGATGCTTTCCCTTTTTCTTGAGTAGTTTATTTTTGACCATCTTTCCTCTCAGTCTACAATTAATCGAGTCAGTCACCAGAGGCAGCAGAGTTATTTCTTATTTATTCGTTATCCGATCATGTGCTACTAGACTGCACTGTTCCTTATGGTGTTACCTGCAAGAAGGCTTTTAATGAAATACTCTTCAAGACAGAGAAGATCACAGAATCACAGAATCACAGAATTTCTAGGTTGGAAGAGACCTCAAGATCATCAAGTCCAACCTCTGACCTAACAGTCCCCACTAAACCATATCCCTAAGCTCTACATCTAAAGATCTACATCTAAGCTCTACATCTAAAGATCTACATCTAACATCTCACAGAACTGGGGGATAATGAAGCCCTTGGTGCCCCCTTAACGTCTTCACTCCCCACTTACAATAATGATGGTATCAGCTTCTTGAAAGAAGAACATTTAGTCACCTGGTCACAGCTACCCTACATCAGATGGCCAGAGGTGGGGGGTTCTCATGTGGCTTGCCAGGTTTCCGAAGTCCCTTTCTGGGAGAGGTCCTGCAGTGATGTATAGCTGGAGAAATTTCTTCTGAGCTCTGTTTCTGGGTGATTTCACTGAAACTGGGTGTTGAACTTACATCAGTGTATATACAGTGTTTGGTGGCAAGCACTACAAAGAGTATCGACTGGGGCGTGATGGTATCTTGTGAGGTTTTGTTGTGTTTTACTTTGGTTTCTCTGTTTGACATTTTGACATTTTTGGATGTTGGTGAAGTAACAAACGTGCTTCAGGCAAAGCTTGAAAAATAACTCTGTTTTCCCCGATCTATGTCCAACTGCTATCTCATTCAAGATCAAGCAGATTAAATGTAAAGTTTACCAAGAGAATTCAGAGCCCCATGATGGAAAGCAAAATATATTTATTACTACTGGCTTCAAGTCTCTTTTCAGACTGTTTCATGCTCATTGTATAAACATCCCCCTGCATTTACTCAGCTATATACTTATACTCCAAAAGGAGTAGCATATGGTGTGAAAACCAGATGCCCCTGCCCACATAAAAGCTCTATACATTTGTTTGAATGTAATCAGGAAACAGTCACGATCTTCTTCCCACTCTCAGAGGAGTCAGCTGAACGCAGCCGAGCCCCTGTTTAGCTCCCAGAGACTTCTGGTGTTGCCTAAGCTCTTGGGGGGATGGTCGGGAACAGGACATGAGAATGTTTCACCAATGCTCCTTTGAACTTCCCATGCATTGTGCATTAATTCTCTCTACTGCCTAGTCTTATTCTTTTCCTCAAAAGATAATTGGTTTCCTCCACAGAAGCTTTCTACTTCATTCCTCTCCAGCATCTGTGTCTGTATCTCCATTTTTGCATCTGCAGGGCAGCTAACATCATCAGGGCTCCCCTTCCCAAATTTCGTCCTGTATTCAGTTTTGGCCTCTGCTTCCAGCGGCCAAGTTTGCATCCTGTCAGAAACTGCCTTCACTTGTTCATCCTTTTTTTAATTCTTATTTTTATTTTTATTTTTTATATAATAATAAATCAATGCTCCAAACGAGAACACATCACAAAGTCTGTAATAATTCACAACTTTCACATGCTTCTGTTGCATCTTCGCTTCTGATTGTTCTTTGTTGGGAGGTCAGACATTCATTTGTTGGAGACTCCCTTCAGCTGCCTTGGTCCTGCAGTTTCCCGGCACATGCATTATAATAGAATACAGTGCTCTGAGCACCAACACAAGGCTCTTCCTTGTGGCATAAAACCTTCAACCAGCTTTTCACGAGATGTTTTTTTTTCCTGTGAGAAGCCAAGGTCTAGCTCCATGCTCTTCTAGTTACCTGCCATGCGGGGGCAGACCAGCTCCACCTAGGAAGATGAAACGAGTTACTCCTAGAGAGAGCCAGTGGCTCTGCAGCTCCTCTCTCCACAGGAGCAGATACTCCGCTGAGGAAACCTGCAGGATAAACTGAGTTTGCTAGAAGTCCCTTGGGTTCAGGAAGAGTCTCATCAGGTTCATGTTGTCTTCCTACATATTTGCAAGACCTGATTTGGCTGCTCTTACTGTAGACCCAAGACATAGTAAGCTTGCAATCATGAGAAATTTCATACCTTCTGCTGCACCTGAATCATCAAACAAGCCAAATTCAGCTCTGAATATTTAGTGAAGATCAGAATAAGCCAACAGTAAATGTGGCTACTGTGTGCTGGAAGCGTCATTGTATAGGCTTGGTCAGCTGTGAAGCCAATGGGAATTCCATACACAGAGGAACTGCGTTGCAGGTAGAAGGGGTCTCCAGTATATGGACCTCTGCATCTCCCAGTTCAGCTGTGGGAGGTATAGATGCATGGCTTTCTAGTAGGATCTATATTATTTTAATATTTTGGTGTTTTTTTTTTCAAGAATTCTGGGCATGGACAGTAAGTCTTTAAAGGCACTGGGGTATTTTTAGTGATGCTATTCTGAAAGTCTTCCCTGCAGAAATTGCAAATACTATTTTAAAAAGTCTCTACAGCTCTAAGTTGTATGAGTCACTAAAAAGTGGTTTATGTCTTCTTTTTTAGATTTAAAAAGAGTTTCTTTCAGTGGATTCTTACTTTGTTGTCCCGGAAAAACTGACAGGGTTGTTCTTTCAGTCAAGCTGTAAGGTGTTGTTAAAGGCTTTTAGCTTGGTTTTCTTAGGTATATCAGATGATGAAGGTAATGAATGGACAGCACCTTGACTGATGCTTGCCTTTAAAATACAATTTAATACTGAGCTTGGACTGTTGTTTCTGTCCTGTTGGCAAAGCCACATTCATTTCATGCCAGGAGACTCCTTTTTGTTGCATGGAACATGTCACTAAAGGCCAGAATCCAAGCAAAGAATCTTTATATTTGTGATCTTTTATAAAAAATGAACATATGAGCAAAAAGGCTCACTCGAGGGCAGGGCTGGGGACCCCTGCCATCTCCACAACCTTCATAGAACCATAGAATTGTAGAATAGCCTAAGTTGGAAAGTACCCACAAGGATCATTGAGACCAATTCCTTGGGTGGGCACACAGGACCACCTCTCCAAACGCTTCTTGAACTCCAGCAGCTCGGTGCCATGACCACTGCCCAGGGGAGCCCAACCACCCTCTGGCTGCAGAGCCTTTCCCTATCACCCACCCTGACCCTCCCCTGTCCCAGCCCCATGCCGTTCCCTCAGGTCCTGTCGCTGTCCCCAGAGAGCAGAGCTCAGCGCCTGCCCCTCCGCTCCCCTGTGAGGGAGCTGCAGGCCGCCATGAGGCCTCCCCTCAGCCTGCTCTGCTCTGGGCTGAGCAAACCAAGGGACCTCAGCTGCTCCTCATGTGTCTTGCCCTCTAGGCCCTTCACCATCTTCGTAGCCCTCCTTTGGGCACTCCCTAATGGTTTTATGCCCTTCTTATATTGGAGCACCCAAACTGCACATAGTACTTGAGGTGAGCCCTGAACTGAGTAGGAGTCTATTTCTGCCAACACCTGAATTTCAGTCCTCTGTATCCTGTTCCGGAAGAATTTGGTGAAAACTGTTAAAAAATATTTTTTTCCAAAACCTGAAAGAAATAATACAGAACCTTTACAAAAATCAAAGCTAAATTCAATTCCTTAAATCCCTGATGGAAGAAATCTTATTACCTTCAACATCATTATATGCAGGACAAAGCCTGTAAGGCTTTGCTGAGTGATTGAAAAAGGCAAATTAATGGCAGCACTTGAAATTACCTGTAATTATCACTGACACTGGGTCAGCATCATTGCAATGACAGTCTTACAGAGTGGTGACTCTTGGTGGTTCAAAATTTATACAAAACTGCAAAACAAAATGTGACCTCCACATTCAGTATTAAGGTATCCAGAGCAATTAAGCATCTGAATTCGAAATCTGCTATGTAGCTGCTTTCATTTTTTGAAAAGCAGTTAAATTCTGAAGGAAAGGATCCCAAGCGTTTTTCTGGTCAAAATCACCTCTCCTTTCCCATTCATTTTTACTCAGGCCTCTCTCTTCACAGTCACCATCACACAAAGCCTCTGCAGCAGCTATAACAACTGCTTATATGGAAAAGTAATAATAGGAAAGCATTTAATGAATTTTAAGCTGACTTAATGTAATTTAGCAGCTGGAAACAAGGAGAAGAGCCAGCACTGTGTGACCTGCCAGCTCTCTATGGATTGTCAGTGGTCAATGGAGCACAGATTTCAGAACTGCTCTCTGGGGTATGTTGGCAATGTTTCTTTTCTCCAGCTACATTCCTGATTTCAATTAAAACACAGTCTGAAGTACTATTTCTGATAAAGCTAATACCTTCCAATATATGCTCTTGGCTTTCTTTCTCCCCAGATGCTGTCCTTCCTCACAGTTCTTCGCTCAGTGAGTGAAGCACATACCACCTGACAAACAGAGATGTTCTCTTTAGAGAGACTAGAACCAAAGTTTTGTCTCAAGAACACAGAGAAGAAAAACAGCTCCTTTGATTACAAAGCAATAATTGTTCCATCCCTGGGAAGCTTCTCAAAATCTTCCTTTTGTTCCTTCACTGTTACTATTTCACTATTGGGGAAAAAACAACAACAGCACACACAACACTTTCTGGAACTATGAAGGAATTTGCAACATAAAGTCACTAATCAAACTTTACGGTTGAAGTTTTTAGTTTGCAGGGAACAAGAATACCTTGAAGTTCTTTCCTCTCTATTTTCCACTGAGTATGCAAACCAGATTGTTAACATATTGACCCAACGCCTTTGAGGCATTATAAAGCCTTTTATGATGGCCTACAATTAGTATTATATGGTTTCTTTTGAAGGAGAGTTGCAACAGGTGTCTTAACTTTCTGCTCCTTCCTTCCGTCCCCTCCAGTTCCATGAAAAATAGGCAGTTTAATACCATTTATAAAGATCACCCCTGTTTCCAGTTCAGATGAGTCTGTGCTATGGCATGGGAGGAAACGATAGTTATTATACTAAGCTGGGCAAGGACTGCATTTGCCTTCATTTTTGCAAAACTTCATTTTGACATAAATTCATTTTTGCTGTTCTTTCAGCTGTTTTGACTTTAAATAAATAAAGCACGCAATCCCATTGTCACTGTCCTATGATGAGCTCCAAGCCACGTGGCTGCTTAGAGCTTTGCAGAAACCATCCCAAAGAAGATGGTGACCTCCAGAAAATTTCCTTCACTTGCTAAATATGGGTTCTGTAGACCACATCAGATTCATTTGGCTGGGTTCCAGTATAATTCTTGGTAGCACTTTGACATTTTCATTTTGTCTGTTGTTTGGGTTGATGGCCAACCATGATAAACTTGTGGCTGCTGAGCCACGATAGCCAGTATGTCTGTGGCTGTGCGCAGCAAGGAGCTGGACTTCTAGGGACCTGACTGCTGATGACTCCATCTCCAAGGGTATTCAGGCAATTGCTGATTGTAATAGCTGAACATTTAAGTTAGGGTGAGAATATCTGTACCTCCTGGCCTTTACAGATTTGTGCGTTGTATCGATCACAAGCGCAGGCAACTGTTGTGGTCACAGCTCTGCAGGTAGGCTGTTCACAGCCATATGCTGGGGGTGGCTCAGGGCTTCTTAGCACCATAAACCAAACTCAGTGATGATACCCCCACAAAGTGAGATGCTGAGGTAGGACTCATATTGTAGGAGAGGAGTAGGGAGAGAAAGGAGCTACCTCAGAGAGGGAGGGGAGAGCCTGGGGAATGCAATTGGTCACTGTTGTTAAAGGGGATGAGAGTGAAGACCCCAGATGAAACCACTGTCTCCATCCCATTGTAGGTGTCAGTATTTTCACTGACCAGGCTCTCTGCAGCTCTGGCATATTCAGAACAGGTATCTGGTGGGCATTTATTAGTCTGCTGCCCAAGGCAGGTGCATTTATTGTGCTTAGGATTGGCCCTGCTCTGCGTGAAGGTGCACATGCAGGCAAGCAGAGGTGCCCCAGTCCCAGAAAATATGTGAAAGTCATTGAACCCTGACCTCCCACTTCTAGTAGTTATTCTAGTAGTTCCCATTATTACTTCCCTGGGTAATTTCACAAGCTGTAAAGTCTCAGGCTGCAGATAAATGACATTAAGTTGGGACCACTGCTGAATATCCCTCCCCAGCTATACATTCCTTTTTTTTTTTTTTTTTTTTTTTTTTTTTGTGGTGTCTCTGGCACCCCCCTGCAGTGAGTAGATTGGAAGACTAACCAAGTAATAACACAAACACTTTTGGTTCACCAGTAAAGCAGATTAACACGAGAGATATGGCAAGGGCTGAGACTGTGAGGTACACGTGGTGTGAGACGAGGCAGGACTGTCTCGGCAGGCTCAGGTCAGCACAAATATTTGGTTTAGTAACTTCTGTTTAGGCAGCTGTTTTGGGGATCTGGACCGAACTTTCTTTTGGAGATTTTGGGCACAATGTGTATTATTTCTGGTAGAGAATTTCTTTGTTCTGCTTGAGACCATTGTCATTATAGAACAAATGCATTTGTAGTTAGAGTCACGGAAACAAAGAGGGCTATCTGTGATGAAGAGCAATGATACAACACTTGTCTGGAAAAAAAAAAAAAAAACAATCCCATTCCCTTTGCCCTTTTCAAATTGACCCTGCCTCCTCTTACATTTCCATTAGAGATAATTCCAGTTTTCAAAATAAATAAATTTAAAAAAGCAGGCATGTTGGCAATTCTTTGATCGGTTTAATTAGTACCTGGAAAACAGCTTGCTGCATACAAAAATCCTTGTGATTCTGATACATGCATATGCACATACTAGTTCTCAGCGCCTATGAAAACTCTGCACCCAAATTTTGAGAACACTTGATATCAAAGTCTGTAAATATGTACATACACTGTCTGCACTATTACCACAGTTTTCAAATATTCAGTTAATAGATGGGTGCTTTTCTTAATTATATACTGAATTGCGAGCATTTCATTTTAAAAGGAGTTCTTGTTAATGTGAAATATGAAAAAAAAAAAGAGAGAGAGAATGTTTGACTAAATCTGAAGGTTCCTGAGGAATGGTGTCTGTAATTGTCAGTGCTAGAAGAGCCTAAAAGCGTCACTCAGAGCCCAGAGACGAGGTGTGAAACGCATTAGTAAGTGCTGGGGGATTCATAGTTACTCGCAGACCACAATGTGAGTGGGCAGGCTTGTGAGCCTTTCTGAAGGGAGGCATGATGCTTTGATGTGCCCAGTAATTACATTATGAGTTCTAATTGATGTAAGCAGTAAAGAGACAGTGCCTCATGGCATGGAAAAAAAGACTGGCAGATACATCTAGTCGTTTGCTGTGCTTCGGTAAAAGATTGTCCAAGTGAACATTTCTCCATTCAATCACATTTTCCGCTGGAAATTCCTCTTTCCTTCACATATCTTTCAACATACAAGAGTCTCTGTGGGCTCATTTGAATAGTTTGCCACACAGGTACCTCAGATGAAACCTCAGGCTGTAGCCTCAAAAGGGGCGGAAATAGTGTTGTAAAGATCTCGTCTCTCCGAGAGTCACGCTGTCACTGTCTGCTGCTTTCCTGCTTTTGCATGCACTTGCCAAAAAGAAGCTCTACTCCTTACACACTGAAAAAACATCAACAAAACAAACAAACAAACAACCAAATAAATAAAAATCACTCTCAGTGTCTGAAATGCCTCAAAACTAAGTGCCGCGGTTGTGCTGCACTTTCAGAAGATCAAAGGTAGTTTCATTAAATCCTGCATGAGAGAAGGCTGGAGCAACGTTTAAGCACTGAGGTGTGTCATGAGTCTAATTGCTCTCTCCATCTCTGCATAACAGCACCAGTTCTGTGTGAGTAATTGGGGCCGGAGCTGGTGTCTAAAATCCCCTTTCAGACCCCAATTTAGCAGCATCACATAGGTGAGGAATCAGTGACAGCGTGGGAAACATGACTCACGTTGGTAGTGATCGTAGAGATTAGACTAGCGAATAAACCACCTCCTAGCTCGAGTGCTGGATGGTGGCAGTGGGATCTGTATGTCATTTGCCAGCTCAGTAAATCGCCTTTGGGGGCCCCAGGTTCCCCACCTGGGAGAGCACTGTTCATCTTGGCAAAAGCAATGAAGAAGAGCTCTACACAGGAGCCACACACCACCAGAACCACGTCCTTGGTTATTCTTCCTCATGATGAAGAAAGAGGGGTGAAGAGATACTGCTTTTAGGCAGCACAGGGAGGGATGAGAGCTTGAGACAGACAGATGGGAGTCAGCCGTGTGGGTGACAGTGAATTCAGTCGCCAGGTTTGCTTTAATGTTGCTCCTTGAAGAACTGTGTTTTAACAGGCATTTTACATGGGGATACCAATTGCAACGCGGCGTCAAATCTGAACTGTGCTGCGCTTACTGTTGAAACTTGTCAAAAGTGAATTAAAATCTTAAGTATCGTTTTATTGACAGTTGGGACTAAAAAATGCCCTTTGTAGATATGATGGCCTGTGGTGTGGTGGTTGAGCTACATGGGAGTGATTTCTTCCTCACCACCTGAACCCAGCGCAGAGCCAGGAGGACAAGTAGATGTGGCTGCTGGCATGAGCAGGCCGTGGTAGATAGGAGATACGAGCCAGGAGTCACACACACACCAACCAGCCTGTACTTCAGGCAGTTTGTCACTAGAGGCTCCTTCTGGCCACGGTGCGTTGTTCCTGGCTTAGTAGGAGCTGGGTAAGGGGCTGCTGGCACGGCGCTCCAGAGACTGGGGAGTGTGGCCCGCCAAATGTCCCTGTGTGGTTGCACGTCGTGTGAAGACACCCACAGCGGCTTTAGGTTGTGATCCCATCCACCCAGTTTTTGAACCATTCAGAGATGTCTTGTAAAGGCAGCCGCCCAAGGCCTGTGATGCAGCATGAAAGAGACGCCTCCGCTGTGTTTTGGAAAGCAGTGAAAGGGCTCGGAAGCGCCGAGGAGAAATGTTTGTGGTGAAGGTGGAAACGAGAACGGGAGGATGGGCTAAAGAAGACCTGTCTCTTCATGAACCCTGCAGGCCTTCCAGAGGGCATGCTGACGGCCTGCAGCCTTTCAAAGCTTTAAAAGCACACCCGGCATGTGGCTCTCAGGCACGGGCTAGGGAGAATTCAGCGTGCAGCATCTGCTTTTACGCTTCAGAGACTACCGTGCTGTTAATTCCTTTGAATATTCTCTAGGGGGCATTAATTGCTATTCATCGATAACTACTATGTTATTCTGTTAGAAGATTAACACAGAAACTTCAGTGTCTTCATCCGGTTTTGTACTCTCAAGTCTCACAGAAAGGATTGTGGAATGTAATCAGTATAAGTAAAGGATTTTTTTAAAATTCATTTTTAACTTCAGTGCAACAGTGGCATAATTATCATGCATAATTTTGCAATGAATTTTCAAGTAAAAGTAGTATAATTGCGGTCTATTCACTTTTCTTGATCACCTACAGGTTTATCTCCCATTCCTCTGAACAGATTCAGAATTAACTTTTTCCTCTTCCTCATAATGGTAACTGACCATAACTAGAACCCAGAGTTCTGCTTACATGAGTAAATGATGCTAAATCATTTTGAGTGGTTTAATGTGCATTCATCTTTTTCGAGTTTGATGAATTGCAAATTATGAGTACTGGGAGTCTGTTATTCCTCTTTTCCTGTTCCCTCAGCCCCAACACTCACCCCTGTTTTGTTATTTTACACTTTTAAAAAGATAATTGTTACTGTAATGCCAGTTAGGGTACAGATTCAAGTGCGTAAAATACAAATGTAGGAGGAAAGCTTGGCCCTGACAAGCTAAAATAGTAGTTAAGAGGATGATAGGAAGAGGTTATGTAGGAAAAGAGCGAAGAGTGATACCAAAGCAGTAGCATGGAACACTGTTTTACACACACTGCGTGGCATGAAGTCTTCTGGTAGGAGGTCTTCTAAAACATATGTAAAGTACGTATTATATCCTGATTGGAGTGCTGTCACCACTGATCACAGGCTGTTAAGGGATGATGAGCAGAGGGTCTGTGCTCTCCGTAAAGGTGCTCCTTGACACTGCAGAGCTCTAGTAGAAAACAAAGGATGGGTCTGCCAGTGCTCAAGATGTGACACAGAAGATGCTGTGGTGGGGTCTGTAACAGACCTCCTGGCCAAGAAGATGTAGAGGATGAAGCTTTCTACAGACAATGCAGATGTCTCCAGATTGCAAGTGTTTGTCTTCATGGGAGGATTCAGCTATTCAAATAATTAGTTCTGGGCCTGCACTGTGTAAACAATACAAGAAGTTCCTAGGCTATGCTGGTGACAATGTTATAATGCAAATGGTAAAGGGACTGCACTTAACCTGCTGCTCACAAAGTGGATAGAACTGATGAAGAGCATGGCAAAAATGGTAAACTGGGCTACAGTGACCATGGTATGATTGAGTTCAAGATACAGGGGGAGGGTGGGAAGAGAAAAGCAGAATTAGGACTCTGGACCTCAGGGAACAGATTTTGACTTAGGGAATTTATAATCAGAATTCCTGGGGAAGCTGCTAAGGGGGCATGGGGCACAGGAGGACAGGCTGATTTAAAATAAATAAATAAATAAATGAAAACAAGCAAAAGAAATCCATCTGATGGTACAGGAAGGATGTTCAGCGGAAGGCTCATGTGACTAAGCAGGGAGCTGTGTGGTGAACCAGTAATGCAACCAAACAGCATACAAGAATTGAAAAGGTGAATATACAACAAAGGAAGAGTATAAAAAGATATCTGAGCACTTATTAACAAAAATGAGGAAGGTCAAAGCCCAGCTGGAGCTAAGACAAGGAGAGTGCATTATAACAGGAATGGATTCTACAGGTATACTAATTACAAAAAACAGAGAGAGTGGGCCAACTGATGAATGGGGGTAAACAACACAGTGGCTCGAACAATAAAAAACAACATCCCCAGTGTCTTTTTTTGCATTGGTTTTCACAAATAAAACCTACTCACAGCTCTATACATACCATCACAATTTGTTGTGGCCTACTGTGAAGGAGCAGTGGGTTAGTGATTACTACCACTGGATGCACTTAGATCCACAGGGCTTTATGATCTTCATCTGACGGCACTGAAAATGATACCTGATGTGTCTTTGAGACTTCTATCATCAGTGAAAAGTCAGGGTGATCTGTGGATGTTCATGAAGACTGAAAAAAGGCTAGAGGCTAAAAGGCCTATCTTACGTAAGGGCAAAAAGGAAGATCCTAATATGCCATTTAACGTCACCTCAGTTGCTGAAAAAGAACATCTTGTAATTCATTTTCAAACATAGCAAAGATAAGAAGGCAGTGGCCTGTATGAGGAGGCAGATGGCACCGTTAGCAAATTTGCAGACAGTGTTAAATGGGGGGGAGTGATTGACACAGAGAATAGCAGAGCGTTAGTCCAGAGGAATCTGCGGGAAGTTGAAGATTGGACCAACAGAAATTTCATGAGATTAAACAAGAAGAAATCCAAGGTTCTGCACCTGGGGCAGATTAACCCCAGCATTGGTACAAAGTGGTAACTGACTGAGCAGCAGCATAACCTGGAGAGGACCTCAGGGTTTTGGTGGACTGTCTGAACAACGTATGGTTGAGCCAAAAGTCATTGTTAAATTAAACCATGCAGAAGGCTAAAAGGATCATAGCCAGCAGCTCAGTCAAAGTTGGTGCTCTTATACACCTTTACTTGGCAAGGGAGAGGCCATACGTAGGCTAATGCATCCCATACTGACCTTCCTTCCTGTCCCCAGTTCAAAGGAGGCTGTAAAGAAACTGGAGGAATCCAGGAGAGAGCTGCCAAGCTAGTGAAGGACCAACAGCACAAGCAGAGGTTGAGGAAGCTGGAGGGGTTCATCTGGTGAAGAGGAGGCTATGGGGTGATCCTAGCAACAGCCTACAGCAACTGGAAGAGAAATAGCAAAGACAATGGAGACAAACTCTTCTGTGTAGTAGCAGACAGTGTGACAAAGCAACAGCCAAGAACTGCAGTTGGGAGGTTTGGGTTGGACAGTTGGAAAAACCCATGAAGGGGGGTAGTGCAGCCCTGGAACATGTGTAACAGAGGCAATCTCCGTCCCAGGAAATTTTCAAAAGTTTCTTAGACAAACCCACACCTTACTCATATCAAGCAGAAGGATGGGCTTTATGATCTCCACGGGTTCCTTTTGAGCATTGTTTTATGACTTTGTGATAAATGTTGCCTTTAAATAATAGCAGATATCTGTATGGTCACACAGATGCAAGAACAATATGATCAAGGTGAGTCAGCCTTCTGGGTCAGGACAAGAGCAAAAATCTCTAAGACGTTTTAAAAATAATGTTACATTTTTCCTTTACATCTGTCCTGACCAAAGAGTGGTCATGTTTTTCTGCCTCCAGTAAATGTTTCCTGAAACACTATTCTTCCTAATAGCCACTGAGCAGAGAACTCTTTTCTTTTTCCATTCTGTTTTCCATTATTAGTCTATGTGTCTCATCTGTCTGCAGATTCCTCTGTCTGCAGGTTCCTCTGTCTGCAGGTTCCTCTCGTACTTGTTTGGGAGTCTGAAGTAACTTCTGCTGAACTTTTATTTGTTATGCACTTGTACAATCATTTGGTGCTTGAGTCATGACTCCTGAACCTTCCTCTTGATTTCCACTCTTGGGTGTCTCTACTGGGTTTTGTTAGGTTTTGTTGTTGCTGTTACTGGTTTTAAAAAGCTTTATCGTAGATCATACAACTGCAATGAGCAGAGCTTGTATGAAAGCTTAATTTGTGGTCTTCTTTACTCTGGTTCAGTTTCCTCTATATTGGGAGTTACAGTCCCCATCCTTTCCACAAAGAAAAAAAAAAAGGGGGGGGGGGGGGGGAAGCCAGATGCAGGCTAGAGTAATGAAAGAAGTCAGTAGTAATGCCGTAGTACACTCCTCCTGCTGCAGAAAAGCATTAGGTGTCTACAACACCTGCAGAGGCCCAGGGGTTTTCATGAGGTGACAGGGTGAAGAGTAAGTAATGGACACAGCCTTCTTTGAGAATCCCTGGATATTTAAGCAGAAACCAACTTGCTGCAGCCAATATTGCTCCTCTGAGCCCTCAGTGAAGAGCAGGGTGTAGTGAGGACACTACAAGTCTATATTTTTTTTTGAGGGCCGTGGGAGCGGAGGAGCATGGAGAGAGGTGCAGAGTAGCCCTATCAAGCTCACTGAGACTTTATAAATATTCTCTCCACATTTCAACCAAAACCTGAGGCAGCTCAATGCTATTGCAAGCACCTGCTCTGCTGAAACTAGGCTGTGGCCTCCTTACTCTCCAGACAGTGCCTTTTGCAAGGGAGTGTGTGTGGGACTTTCTTAGGCTTTCCTGTTGCGTCTGTTCTGCCTTGTATTAAGTCACTGAACCACAGAAAGACTGACGAGGCTTCCTTCATATTCTTGTTGTGAATCAGGCAGAGCAGGGACATGCATCTGGTTCTCTCACATGCCACATGAATTTTCCTCACAAGCATATCACTGACTTTCTGGGGTTCCTGTCTATTTTTGAACACAATTTGTGTCTCTCCTTGTCGATACTGCCTTATTTTACCCCAAAAGGTTGTTTTTGACTGACTAGCATTGTCTGACAGTAGCAAAAATCTTTGGATGATGGAAGATCATTGTCCATCAACCTTTGAAGAAAACAAAGAAACTGCAATGGAGAGCATCTCCTCCAAGAGATGCAAAGATCTGTGCATTTCAGATGTTAATCCCACAGTAACTTCTTGAGGTGTAGTGATTGCTTATATGTATTTCAGCTGGATTTTGCCTTTCTCTTGGTCTTTGTATGTAGCTACACAACTAGGAATCCTACCAGTTCCATTGTGCTTGTTATTAGTACACAAAAAGAAAAAAGAAAAACAGAGAACCCCCCCAGACAGCTGATGAGCAACAGGATTCAATAGGGTGAAGCAAGGAAAGAAATGGAGGGGGTGTGGGGGCGTGAGAGAGAAGAGGAAGATGCTGATGCCATGATGAAGTGGACGTGACATTGGAAAAGAAGTTTTTGGCTGTTGTCTGTCTTTCCACCTGACCCACGCTCCGCAGTGTTATCTTTGTTAATAAACACTTTTCCATTAAACTGAGCTTCCAAAAGCTGTGTACAGTTTTCTGGGACTGACTTAGAACTGTGCTAGTATCATGGATCTTATTACCTAGATTTTACTGTTGTATTTGGTGGTTTCCATTCCTTTGTGTCATTGCTGCACTATCTTCCTTGGTTTTTCTTTTGCTGTGTGCTATTTCATATTTCAATGACTACTCCTCTATGAGGTGCCAGCTGATTCTGTCCTTTCTGATCTTTTTTATTCTCCAGTTTCACCTCCTTTTGACTAGATGTTGGCTGGATTATTGCTCTCATGAACGTGTTTCTGTTAATGACTTCAGAATTTAGCACCACCTTCAGCTCTCTCAGCTGCACATTTTGGTTTTGCTTTGATACTGCTGCCCCACAGTCTATTACCATCCCTGAACAATATGACCCTATAATCATCTCCATCATTCATCTACAGTACAAAAATTGCTGTCGTTGAAACCCAAAGCAACTGTGCTGTATTCAGAGGAAAAAATGCTGGCCACTGAGTTTCTTGTAGTTTCTGATGTCCTTGTAGTAGTCTAAGAGTTGGAAGGGGAAGAGGCTGTTAGACAGCAGCCACGCAGTAGAAGCTCCCTTCACTGTTTGAGATGGAGCCCAAAAATGACGGTAAGTTCTTAGCTACTCAAGCAGGCTCTCACTGCCTCCAGAAGAAAGCAGCAGGACAGATTTTTAATTGTGTTTGGCTGCTCCTTTGAGGTTGAAGGTGTGCTGCCAATGGGTTTTACACAGTGCAGATTGGAAGTCTCTGGCTTAGAAGAGCTGCAGTACTGTAAACTTTGAACTGAGGTTGCATAAGGAGCTGTTCTTGGTATGCTCAATACCTTTATCAACAATTTGGAAGGAAATGTGTAATCACATAGATGAAGTTGATATAAATTAGACAGGCAGCAAATCACCATGTGATTGAGTAGCTGAATGCCAACGTGTAAGACCTTCAGGCACAGAGCTCACTCTGGTTTGCTCCAAAGAAAGGGATTGTTCAAAGCCTTCTCATACCACTTCTTTACATGTAAATGGTAAAATACATAGCTTGGCATTTCTCCCCTGAGCTTTTTTGTTCCAGTGGAGATGACTCTGCTTCCATATAATGCTGTTTTGTGAGGGAAAGGTTTGGGTTCCTTTTGTGAGATCTAACAGGTTGTAGATAACAGAAGCCTGACTCTCTGCAGGTGCCTGTGGGCACCAGTGTGCCACCAATACAGGTGGGGTGTGGACCGTCCCTCACCTTCATACTTTGGGAAGGCTAGTATTGCTTGTGATTTATCAACACACACACACACAAATTCTCATGGAGTCAGTGCTGCAACAATACACAGGTGAGCAGAAAAGCAGGATGCCGTTTGCACTCTTTTCTCTCCCCTGCCTGTTAAACACATTTAGTTCATTTTTTCCTGGCAATTAATAATGCCCTCTAGTTCTAGTAACAGCTCACGTATGGCAAATGTGATTATGGCTCATTCTAGGTAAGTAAATTAATATTCAATGCTAATGTGTGGATGGAAAAATGTGGAAGCAAAGTTTTGATCCAGTAGTATAGATATAGACCACAGAGCAATTATTTATCATGTGGATCAAGCACTTTAGGGCATTTTCTAAGATAAAATGTTTCAGCAGGTTCACTGCTATTTGCTGTCAAGTTTTGTTTGCACAAGCAGAAATAGCTGGCGGCACAGTGGTTTTATCCTACCAGGGAAATAGATGGGTGAGATCTGCATAGAATCCTTGCATTTTCTCACATACACTTACACCTGAGGCTTTCTATAGTTTGGCATGCAATTTCAGCTAAATATGAGATTTTTAAAGGAGCTTGTGTCTTCTCTGGCAAACACAGAAAACACTGTGTTGCTCTGAAGGAGGATAAAAATCTAAACAAATGGAATGTAAAGCCTTGTGAAGACAGAGGAGGTAGGTGTAATGAAGATAGGACCTTCCTCTTCCCCTCCTCCTTCCCCTTCCCTCCTTCTAATCAGGCATGCATCGTTTAATTAGATGGGGAAAACATTTCTGCTCCTGTATTGCTACTCCCGTCCGTTTGCCTGTTTTCTCTGATTTGCCTGTTTTGCAACATACAGTCTGACATTCAGAGTTACTTTATAAGGAAAAAGGTTTAATACCTCTTCACCTCAGGTTGACTGTGTCTTTGTCAGGATCTGCTTTCAGAGCTAAAAAGAAGTAGCGTGCATCTACACTGGGCACAAGTTTGGGTTTTGTATAAGTTAGTTTAAAAAGCCAGGTTACCTCTAGCTTTTCCAAATGGCAGGATGCCCAGCAAATCTTTACTCTCTGAAGTTTGGCCTCTCTTTTGTTTTATTTTTTTCACTTAGGTTCTGATATAATCCCCAGGTTCCACTAAGACATTAATGCCATTTTTGTCAAGAAAAATCAAACAATGAAGCCCGATCCAACCTTAAAGAAGCCAATGGATTGGAGTGAGTTTTATGTCTTTCCTGAATGATCACCACACACCTGAATGTATATTTTAAGATAAAATATCACATCATTAAAATGGGAATTTTCGGACATGCTTCAGAAGCACTCTGGTGTATATATGATGAAGCTGGCATTGAATCTCTAGCTCCTTTTCAAGATGATTTGTGCAATATCAAAATGTTAACATGCTTGTATGAATAATGCTGACAATTATTACAAGCCCACCTTTTGCTGAACTGTGCAGGCACTTTTGTGAATCAAATGTAGCATTTGGGCTGAGTCAGTAGATTTTGCCAAACACTGTATTAGTTGTAACTGCATCCCATTTTACAGTATTCAGAAACTGTAAAACTAATGAGACACACACACACACACAACATTCGTCACGACCGCTCACAAAGTCCACTATTACTGCATAGGCTGAGCAACCAGCTCCTATTTCGACTACCTGGGGTTGCACCAAACTTTTCTCCTTAGCAGAAGGTATGGCAGGCAGGACACTGAGCAAGTGTAAAGAAACAAATGAGCCCGGAGGGAGCAGCAGACAAGAACGTTTCCTTTCCGTAACATTTTCTGTGGTTCCCTCACTCTCATTTCTCTGCGTACACACACGTACACAGCCGGCTGTCTGCATTGCTCTCCGTGTCCAGCGGTTTGCTGCCGAGCTGACTCCGAGACAAGCATCTGGCATTTGCTGTGCTCTGCAGATGGGTCGTGAGTGACACGCACACCGTGCAGCTGCCTGTATCTGGCACTCAGGTGATTAGTTGTTTGCTAATCAACCGGCAGCTCCATTAGGAGAGTTGGAGGTTAGGAGAGGGTGATTAAATATACAGAAAGAGAGGCTGTTATGTATTTGTGGGTGAAATGCTGGATGATAATTACAGGAGATGTAAGGATTGTTATTGTAACCAGGGCCGTAAGAAGAATTAAATCTATCTATTCAATCTGCTTGTCACTGAATATACAATGGCAGTTTCCTAAAGCTGAACAAAAATAAAACAAGACACTGCTCTGTTTTGCAGCAAGAATAAAGAGATACCTCCATGAATGCATTAAAAAAGCTGTGGTCACCTGCAAAAATGATCAGATTTCAAACTAAATCAAACATGCAGTTTCTCACAACCGCTTGCAAAGGACGTCAAGAGTTATGTGTGAAAAGAAAAAGGAGTGCAATCTGATCGCTTTGTGCTGCTCGGTTCAATTAGCTTAGCTAGCTGACCAAAATTGCAGGTGTTAATTCTGCAGGTGCCAGTTGGGTCTAATCAATCTGCAGGTTTTATCTGCAGCTCAGCTGGCCAAGCGACAGGCTTAATACCTAGCAGAGTGGGCTGGTCACCTGCTATGATGTGATTTGTTGCTGTGTTTTATGAAACTAGTAATAAGATATAACTCAATATAATTTCTCACTTATTGTGTAATTTATTGGAGCATTTAACCTATACAGAATGAGGAAAAAATCGTTGAATGATTTTAAAATGCCATCATTTTATCATTAAAATGCACAGGGCGACATCCTAAGGTTGCTATTTTTGACCTCTGCAGTAATGAAATAACGTTATTAATCTTGAATAAAACGTTCCCGTGCAGAGGGCTGGAGTGCATAACATAGGAGAGTGGGCTGAGGGAACTGGGTATATTTGGGCCAGAGGAGAAGAGGATCAAGGAAGATCTAATTGCCGTTCTCAACTGCCTAGGGGAGGACAGTAGTGAAGGCAGAGCCAAGCTCCTCTCAAAATTGCTCAGCAAAAGGACAAGAGGCAACGGTCACAAGATGCAGCAGGGAGGCTCTCACTGGGTCATAGGAAGAAAATCCTTTACCAGGAGGCTAGTCAAATGCTGAAGCAGTTTTCTCCAAAATGTAGTGTCTCAGTCTACAGATATATTCAAAACTTGATCTGCTGTGAAACTAGCCCTGCCTGGAGTTGAAATGGAGTCCTCCAGAGACCCTTCCCACCTGGAATCTTCCTGATGCTCTTTGCTCCTGTTTGAAGTTGGACCTTGCAGCCTGCCATGCTCTTTGCTCCATTCTTTCAGCAGAAGGTGGAGCTGAAATCCTCATCTTCAGATCCTGAGAGAAATTGGGGAGGACAGCGGAAAACAGTTGCTTTGAAAAAGAAGCTTTTGAAAAGTGAGCGTGGCTTTGTTAATTTACTGTTTCTAATTGAAAGCTTACAGGGAATATGGTTTTGCTTTCTAGTGGTTAGCCAGCTGACTCATGCACCATCACTTGCAAGGACCACACAGGACAAAATCTGCACTGATTTATGCTCAGGACACCTCATAGGCTTCATCATATCTGCCTGTGCAATAGGGGCTATGAACAAATAACTGGCTCACAAAAATACTACTTGGCTTAAGATAACTAATTCCAGAGATTTTGCTAAGTAAACAGTTCTTCTCCCTTGAGTGCCTGTAAAAGCAAGAAGGCCTCTCAAAGCCAGAGAGAGCCTGAGGAATAGTTAGTAAAACAACAAATGGTTAGAAATGGAGTTTAATGAGAAGAAAGGACAAATGGTGCTGGGCAGGCACGGGGTTAGCATCCTGCCTGCTGCACCTCCATCTCCTTACTGTGTCCTGCCTTCAGTCCTTTGAGGCAGGGGAGCACTGGGACCCAGGTGAGGTGTTGGTGGCCACCAAGCAGGCAAGCCTTGAGGTACATAGAGGAAATTGTGGATGTACGTCTGCGGAGTTCTGTGAGAGCTCTGTGGTGGTGTCAGGCCTGGCAAGATGGAAGAGTGGAGGGTGGTCATATTACATATGGTCTTATACTGAGAATGCCATTTTGCCTGCTCCATCAAGATCATTTTCATCACAGACATCAGCACCAGGTAAACTTTTGATGCTGGTTCCCCCAGCATAGCCACTGTCTGCTGTGTTTTCTGTGCTTCTGCAGATGTGTGTGTACAAAGCGATGGTGTGTTGGTCACTTTAACCAGCCCTGCCTTCTGCAAGAGCATGCATAAATTGCAGGCGTTCCTGGACTCCCACACAGCTTTTCTAGACCTGAAGCCGCTGGTGTCTGGGGGTGACATTGTGCACAGAAAGTTTCCTGCAAGCTTGCCTCTCACAGCAATGCTTGTGTAATAAGGCACCTCCCAGTTCTCAGGCACTTTCAGAATTAGTATGTTGGGTATAGACAGGGGAATTGCAAGACTTTAAAAAGACAGAAAAGGGACTGTATGGTTGTGTGTTCATTTTGTAGGCCTTGGTCAGATTTTGTTTTCCAGCTTCCTTTACTGTTCTCATAATGGGGAAGATAAACCATCTCCTGCGACTGCAGTCTGTGATTCCCAGCCCAAATTGCTCTGTCCTGGGAAATGTGCTTGGGCTGCTGTCAGAAACTGCTGTGTTTCACTGACTTAAAATGCTTGCCCCTAGAGGAAAGGGAGTAAGATAGTCCTGGGAAGTGTCCTTGACCTCTAGAAGAAACTGGGGGGGATTGTGTGCCTTCGGCCTGGAACTGGTTTTGTTCCAGGGCCAAGGCCTGTGTGATCACCGTGCAAGCAGGTTTCATGGGATATCTTTGCAAAACTGCCCTGAATCATCTGAAAAGCCAGCTCCCTGTGAGAATGCAGGAGCTCGTGTGTTCAAAACACCTGCTGTATAAGACCTCTCTTATTTCTCTTCCTTTCAGAGGAGGAGCAGTTCATCCCTTGGTGGCAAAGAGATGATGGAGTGAGGTCCCCCTGCCCCAACCCTGATATGCCTGCATGTGATCAGCTAGATCTGCTTTCAGGGGGTCTTAGATAACAGTCAGTAAGGCAGGACCCCTTTGCAGGGCCTCATGAGGAGGTTATGGGGTGACATTGGTGCTTGTTCCCTCCTGGAGGGGTTTGGAGATCAATGTCATGCCAGAGAGCACTGAGCTCTGAGTTGTGAGGAGGCTTGTGTGATGCCTGAAGGCCTTCTGTGTGCACAGAGATCGGTTCCTCTACTTTGGGGCACCCTGAGTCAGATGGTCTTATGAATGACCTAGCAAGGGACTGTAGACATGGCCAACGCCTTTTCTTTCTTCTTTTATATCAGGGTTAGGTGCACAACTCTGGAAACCTCTTCCCCAGGTAATCCTTCAGCCCATTTACCATGCTTTTGCAACTTGCAAAGGGTTAAAGAGATTTATCTGGGCAGGGAGGCCAGGTAGGTTCAGGAGGGGTGCTAGAGGGACTCCATCCCTTCCTTCCACCAGCTGCTGTGTAGCCATGCAGATTTACACAGCGCCCGGGAGCTCACAGCACAGCAGGTTAGCTGGGAGCTCACAAAACGCCCCGGCTCCTCCTGGAGGCATGCCGTGTGGAGCAAAGGGCCCAGCACAAAGAACCGCTTTCCATGCCCACACCTTCATTTAATGAGCAGTAGCTTCCCCCTGCGGACAAGTCCTCGGGCTGTGGCAAGCGGCCGTCCTCTATTCTGTGTTTGTAGGGTGCCTGGCAGGGCCTCGTTTTAGGTTGGTACTTAGGCAGTATTGTAGTAAATTATAAAAGATCCTCTCTTTGATGCCTTGTGGGAGAAGGCTCTGGGCCTGATTTCCCCCTGCCTGGTTCCTTGTGTTGTGATTCGCACCAGCCACTGTAAAACGCTACCATGCTGATTTGGTAACCACTTTGCCACAGGTATAAATTACAGCCCTAGGTGCACAGCGGTGGGGGAATGAGGCCAACTATCTCTAAAGGTCAAAGGAGCATTCATCCCACCACCAAGTCTATTGTGGCTTCATTGTGACTTCGCATCAATCAAAGCGCTGTTGTTGTTAAAGCATTTAAAATCAATACAAAATAAAAAAAGACCCGCACTTTCCTTTTCTGCCTCTTTGTTCTGTGCAGAAATATCTTGTTGTACTCCAGTCTTCTCAAACAATGTTCCTGTACGTACAGGTTACAGATATAAGTGTATTTAGCCAAAAACAGAGTATAAAGGGATGGGATAATTCTCACCCAGCCTAAAATAGAAGGGAGCGGTGGTTAGAAACAATCGCCGTAATTGTGACTTCCTCAAACAGAATGGCTCTGATGTCAGATACAGGGAAAGAGGAAACAACCGTTAGCATACATTATGGTTTAACCAAAGGTGCAATTTGTTCCAGCTTTCTGATGAAATCTTCTCCCCTGTAAAAAGGAAATATGAGCGGAGCAAGCAGAATGCTGTCAGAGATACCCAGCTGTACAGAAGTGAGCGAGGAGCAGGTTTGATCACTCTCAGCTGCCCGGCACAGCCTGCGAGAGTACACGCTTGCTTTCAATTCTCTCCTAACATGCCTTCGCTTTGATCTGGAGAAAGCCCTGTAAAAACAGAAACTTCTACTTGACAAGGTTAAGTTACAGTTCCTAAAAAAAAAAAAAAAGAAAGAAAAAAAAAAGACTGAAATAAAGTAAAAGCCAAGATTATACTATGTTTGACAACCATATCAGGGCTTTTGTTTGCATTTAGATTAAAGCATTGAGTTTCCTTTGGTCAATCTGTTGCTAAATCTGAGTGGCTTATAATTTCTGTTTTCTGGGTATGCTATATTTATCTGAGAAAGCCGGTCATGAATCAGTGTCACATTAAAATATGCCTTTTAAGTTGAGGTAGTGGTTAACCGGGAACTCATGAAATTCTTCTGAATTCTCCATTTGATGCTGCTCATCCAGCACGTGCACATCTCCAGTGTTCCTGTTGTGTTTCATTTTGTTGTTAATTAGCAGCGGTCTTAACTTTGAAGTTGACCCCACCTGAGCCAGAAGCTGGACTAGATGACCTCCAGAGGTGCTTCCCAAGTGCAGTTGTTCTGTGAGCCTTTGCCTTTGCTGCTCGCAACTGGCAAACTGGTCTGTGGTGAGCCTCGCTGTCACTGCTCTTGTGACCTGTGCTCAGCTGATCCTGATGCCCGGTCCCCACTCAATAATACAAAGGAAAGTGAGAAACATGAGGCTTCCTCTCTGTCAGCCCTAAAGGAACTGCCTTTACAGAAAAGTACAGAAAACAATGATTCTCCTGAAGCATTTGTAAGCCATGTGACTGAATGTATGCATTTTACAGAACAGTTATTTTAGAAGTTCTACAGAAAAGAGATCTTTCTCTGTAAAAAAAATAATAAAAAAAAATTACTGGCTTTTCACCAATCTCTGTATGATCACATTGATCTTCCCATTAAACTCCTTAAACCTCATAAAAGTAAATTTGCTGGGCCTTCATGCCCTGCCAAACAATTCTGCCATGCCTAAGCTGGAGGCAACGAAACATGGCTTCAGTTTCTTGTGGCCCTTATTAACACACTTGCATGGCATCAGCTCAAATTCCCTTCTCTGCAGCAATATGAGTGTATAAATTATGCTCAATGGAAAGGGGGACGGTGACACTTTCCCATTCACATGACATAAAAAGGGGTTAAACAAAAATATTTGGTAGGAAATTGCAGAGGGAAGAAAATTGGATCAGCGGTTTGGGAAGCATTGCTGTTCTTCTTCTTCCTTCCTGTCCTCCAAGGAGTTTTGGCAACAGTCCTGTTCTCCTACAGGTACGAACGCTTAACGCAGCACCTTGTGCTGGCCACGGGGCCGTCTGGTGGACAGGCCGATGCCTTGTCCATTGCAAGGGGGAGTCTGCTTTCAGCAGTGCCTGAAGGGTGCACTTACATTACCTTGTAATGCCAAAATTTCCAACTTTTATGGGTGGAGAGATGATGTGCCTTCGAGGACTCCCCTGTGGGAGTCCTGCCCTCTCTCTGGGCAGGAGGAATGAGGAGCCAAGAGCTGAAAATCAAACAGACAAGGAGGACGACAGAGAAGGGCTTACAGCAGAACAGCTCATTTTTCTTCATTTTTATGAACATCTCTTTAAATTAGAAACCTAGACAACACTTGGTACAGAAGACAAAGCCAAAAAATGTTGTGTCTGTCAAAAGCACTGCTGATGTGCCGCTCAGCATAGCGTTTAGTCACCTGTTGCTCAGTTATACACATTTTAAATGCAGTCCTGGCTTGAAGTAAGTGGGGCTGCTGTCTCTATTGCTAGCGAGAGTTACAGACAGAAGTCTGTGATCTTCCAATGCAAATTGAATTGAGAGATTTTCATTTAAACAGGAACATCGTTTAGCTAAGGATAAGGGTAACTCATCCCCAAGTTTGCAAGCTGCTGTTCCATCAGGTTGGCAATTTGCAATAATAGCTTCTCCATTCTCCTGCGAATGAGATTAAAAAATTACCTGGATTTTTCTACAGATGCCCCGGTTTCATAACTCAAACACAGTGCAGTGTGCTATCATATGATGCTGTAATTACCAAAAAATCGTGCAGGAGGCTGAGAGCAATGTGCTGAGTGAACTGGGACATTTGGAGTCCGTAGGCACACGGCCTTAAGGCTGACGAGATTAATGCTTTTGGCATCACACAGAGCCAGTATTATGTTCATGCTGTGCTAGGGATTTCTTTTTCCACAGACCTCCTGATTGTAAAAGGGGATTCCAAAACTCACATGCAAGCAGCAAATGTCTCCAAGTACACTGTGGCGCACGGCCAGTAACAGAAACCCCCGTTACTGTCCGCGGCGGCGGTGCACTGGGTTGGAAATCGGATAGCCGTCCCAGCGCGGCGTATCGCGGCATGCAGGAGTCATGTGAGAGAGACATCAGGGAACAGTAGCTGACAGTCACATCGCTGCCAGTCAGAAAGGGATCGGTGCTTAAAAGGGAGCCCTGGATGCCTTCAGCATGACTGAGCCCGCTGCTAATCTGCATATGTCTGGATTAGAAGTCACACCATCATAAAGATGCCATGATCCAGGCAGTACCCATATGTCACTCGTGCGGTGACAGTTCCTAAATATCCTGTCCCCCACAGCTCTATTCCTAAGTGTAAACAACAAGTAGAAGGCAAAAGGCAGAGCGCACAGCCTGTAAAGCATCCCGGTCCTGATCCCTCTGTCTTCAGCATCGCTAGGTTTTTATGCTCTCCCTGTATTTGCACATCTTTGTCATTTGAAAAAGGGGCTTTTTGCATTTGCCAGTAGTCTCTCATTTTAGTCCTAAACCAGCATTATTATGTGGTTTGACTGAATATATCACTCTTAATCAGATGCAGAATGGCATCCCCTACTTTCCTGACAGTGTTATGGACCACGTACCGTTTGATTTAGTCTGGTGACAGGACTGTAAATCCAGATTTTGTATCAACCTCCCTGCTGGGGTGGTGCCTCCTTTTCCAGCCTGAATGCAAATGCTCCTGGGGGTGGGGGCTTGGTCCGAGCAGCCAGAAGGTGAGTCTCAGTGCTGATGCATATGCGCACCTCATTCTGAGTGCAGCCACGAGCCTGAAGCAGAAAGGCAGATGGTTTGGGGCAGATTGATGCTGAACATTTTCACCATGTGGCTAAAGTGAATCAAAGTTCAGATTTGACCAGCCCAGCTCTGTGCACAACTGATGGGCAATACATGCTGTGCATCTTTTTTTATCAGTGCACTGAGTGCTGAGCAAGACGTCCGTGACGTGACTTTCCAAAATATTTTTCACATGCCGCTGATGAGTTCAGTGGTGAACTGTGATTTCCACAGCAGACTGAAATTAGGAAATACACAGCAAGGGTTTTGTTTATTTTAACACGAGGATCAAAGTAAATGAAAGTCTCCTGCTGAGGACAGCTGTACCATACACGTGTGACCAATTACTTCTTGAACCAGAACAGACTCTACTGAAGGTTGCAAGTCTTTGTTAACCTGCGGCTGCAGAGGTAAAAATCTTTGCTCAGGAGGTCGTTGGTGCAGCCTCCTGCATTGCACGTGGAGTGACAGGCAGAGGGGTGGCGAGCAGATTGCAGCCTGCACTTAGGTTAGCACTGGTAGGTCAGAGACCTCTGCAGAGCAGCTTCGGGTTTCAGACTACCTGGCAGTCGGTGCCAGAACTGCTCCTGCTCGCCTGAGGGCAAGGAGGGAACAAGCTGTGAAGATGCAGAGCCTTTCTGTTTGTTGCAGAAGCCAAGGACCTGAGGCACCTATTCAAATTACAGATGTTCACCACTCATCGCTCCTGCTTCACAGTCTTGTAGGTATTAGTACTTGGATGCCTCGAGGAAGCTGGGCCTTCAGTACAACAGGGCCAGCCCAGTTCCTGCCGGGTCTGATGCCAGGATACAAAGTGCACTGAAATAAAACTAAAACTGAATCATTTTCTTCTTGCCTGGAACTACCCATATACTCTGAGCATTTTTATGTACTGGGAACTGGGATCTGACTCTTTATGGGAGGATTTTCTGTGTTTTTTACTGTGTGCCTGGGAAGTCTCTGTCTACAAGTGACACAAAAAGACGTCACAAAAGTCTTAGTTGTTCAAAGAAGCTCATGGCAATCTTTCCAAACATGAGTTTAGGTACTAAACTTCTACTGATTTCACAAAAATAGTGGGAGTCAGCCCATTGGCCTATTTAGTCACACTCAAAAGTCCCATAGATGCCTACCTATGTCTTCCAGCAGCAGTGAAAACCTCTCTCTTGGTGCTTTCTCGAGTATGCTGTCACTAACATTGAAAGGTCAGTCGGGGTTCCCGTAGTCTTTGGACCAGACTGGAGTGTAGGAAGGAGACACATGCACATCACAGAGGAATCTGAGTCCCGCACAGGAATGTACAGCTAAGTCTGTACTGGACTTTGCTCCGTGTGAATTGGAGCAGATGTCCACTTCTCACTGGAGACAGAAATGTGGGCTGAGGGTAGCATGATTTAAATACAGGCATCAATCTGGGATCAGGGTCCAGGTATTTCAGGCTGAACTAGCTGATTTGGCTGTGTACTTTTTTATTATTATTAATAATTTTATTTTTTAGAATTTATTTCATGGCACTCAATGCAAAGTTTATTCTACATTATTCAATATCTGTGGGCCCTGTAGGTATTATTACAAGGTAACTAGCTTTCCTGGGTTAATGTTGCTTATTCTACTTTGAATAAAGCTAAAAAATTCATTGTTACAAGCTCAGAGCTTACCTTGTTTGATCTCACATACCTTCTGTGCTGTAGAGTCAGAGCTGCACTGACTTTTGAGGGCTGGGTGCAGTGCTTGTCCAAACCCATGAAAGATGAATAAAAAATAATGTACTTACCTCAAGGACACACCAACAGGAGCCAAAGTCACTGTGATGTTGATACAGATGCTCCCAGCTAAAATGACATTCTTGGGCTTAGGGATTTATGATTTATGGGCTGCTAACCAAGTACAGAACATTTTGCCCAGAAAAAGAAAGACTTACATAAGCTGGAGTGCTCACGCTGTGGCTTCCATGACATGGGACAGCTCAGAGGAAACTATCCTCAGGAACCACAAGAGAAGTTCTTCATTTCACCCTGTCCTTCCCAAGATATCCACTGTGTTAGCCCCTGTCCTCACTCTCTGTGCTCCCCACTTTTCTTCTTGCAGACTGAACTCTCTTCCCCCAGTCTTCTGCCATAAACTTCCTATGTCAGAGTAGGAAGGGCAAGAGGCATACAGACAGGACAGAAAAGTAATTTAAGGAAGAAAGAAGGCTTTCAAAGCCTGGAAGAAGAGCGGTATCTGGGAAGAAGAATAACCACTGGACAGCACAGAAGGTGAAAGGGAGAGCTGGCACCACCAGCACAGCAGGACCACAGCACTGGTTTTGCTGGTCAAGATCTGTACCGAGCCTTGGGCCAGACAAACACAGCCAGCCAAAGGGTGAGCTCAAGTTTTCAGCCACCTTGACATGTGTGTAAGGAGAAGACATATGGGGTCTGTGTGTGCTAGTAGTGCATCGCCTACAAAACCTAATCATAAGTATGCAGCGTAATTCATGGTATGCAAATCTGCCTGTGCTGGCAGCTCTCGCCCCAGCCTGCCTTTAGCTTTACCTTTTGTTTCTGATGCCTGCAAGCGGTACCCTGAGGGCAGAGTGCCACCAGTGCTCCAGAGCGCCCTAGGGCATTTGTGGTGGTGAGGTGGTCGGCCATACAGCAGGGTGGCAAAAGGCACGGGAACCTTCTGAGATTCTGGACTTGTCATGATTGCTGCACTGGGAGGCTTCAGTATTAGGCATGCCTGGTTAGTAGAGAGGGGGTGATTGTGGTGAGCATGTGTGTGCCTGTCCTCGCTGACCAGCGCCAACCAAACCAGACCGGGAGGCAGAACCCTGAAGGAGGTGAAGCCTCCACTCGCTTTCTGATTATAGGGCCGGGGATAACAAAATCCCTGCGTGAGCCCTGAGCACGGAAAGCCCGCTCTGTGTGCTCACCCCTCACCTGATGCCAGGTGGAGGAAGGTGTCCTGGGGCAGGAGTCTGCGGAGGCCGAGGCCTCGGAGCTGCCCGGGCTGCGAGCTAGGTGGCAGCAGAGGATGCTCGCAGCCGGCGGAGCTCTTTGGATGTGACAGCTGGCCGTGCCGGGGCCGGGAGTCCTTGCACAAGGGTGCCAGTGAGCCTCCGTGCTGCTCTGCCCCCTCACATTCCCCTGGCTGCTTTTGCGCCCCGCTGGATTCCCGAAAGGAGGCACGGTTTCTGCTTTCCCACTCTCTCCGTGTACCTTTTTTTTATGGCTCAGAAGGTGTTTGGTTTTCTCCCCCACTCCCTCCTTTTATTTTATTTTATTTTATTTTATTTTATTTTATTTTATTTTATTTTATTTTATTTTATTTTATTTTATTTTATTAATTCTTTTTGGTGTCCTGAAGGCTCTCACCCCACTTTCCTCCTTCCACAGGACACGGACAGCCACTGTGACTCCTAGGGAGCCAGCCAGGAAAGCGAAGAACAGGAGAATGAAGTTGAGGCAGTTTTATTTTCCTAATAGAGTCATCAGGTTGCTTTCCTTTTCTTTAACACTGGCTTCCCTTTCGTTAACATATTGGCAGAAGATCTCTCTTTCCAGAGCTGCCCCATACAGTGGAGCCATCGCTACACACATTTTGTGCAGACAAAAGTTCAGCTTTTTTTATTTTTATTTTTATCCCAAGCCATCCATTCCCCCTCCAGATGAGCCATCCCGAGGAAAAGGGAGGCCAGTCACTGGATTAGGGAGTCTTAATATCAATGCGAGGAAAACAGTAATGACAGATAAGGCAAAGGGACAAAGGCATCCAAGGAAGGCAAAGAAAAATGCTGGATACGCTGTAGTTTTGAGATAATGGAGGAAAAGTTATTTGTTAGATAAATGTGGAACCTGAAGATTAAGGGCAGCAGATGATAAGTAAACAAACACATTCAAGTTTGTATTCTTCTTGCTTTTCTAACATCCACTGAAGAACTAATTAATGAAAAATCTGGCAGCTTTGGATCTCATTGTCTGGAGAACAGACCATAGGAAAATGTGTACAATTTTGGCAGTGTTTTAGTCATAAGGTCAGCCCAGGCAAAGGAAAACTGCAGCCCATTTATTTATTTTGTCCAAGCAAATTATAAAGAAACTATTTGCATTTTTAACAATCAGCAAATCTGGAACTACGCACTGCATTCACAATGTCAAAAATAAGCTTGCAATTCTGTGTTTTTTTACCTTATACCAAAATAACATTGTAGCTATCTAACAAAAATCTATTTTTGCTTGTGTTTGTGAAGCACTCTGATAATATGGCAAGAAAGAAGAAATAAATTTGGTATATGTAGACAGGAGAACAGACATATTCTGTTAGTGGAGATAATAATATGCAATCATCAGCAAGTAAGAATGGAGGTAGCCTAGAAACCTCATGCTTAAATCTAGGAATTAATACACGTTATTAGACCAGTTTTTCTTATAAGCACTTCCTCATAATTTAAACAGCAATGTCCTTTTTATAAAGTATCCTGTTGATTTTGCCTGGGGGAGAGTCCTTTTCACAAATGCCACGACAGAGGGAAAAGCTGCTGATGTAAAAACAAAACAAAACAAAACATTGTGGTATACGGAAAAACGGGGTTACTAAGTAAAGGGAAAGTGATATTTACACAGATACCATTGTACTGTTCTCATTGTTAATCCCGCTATTTGTTTAATTAAACACATCCTTTGTTAAAGCAGAAAAGAAGCCGTGGCAGAATTGGCTTTTGCCTGCACCAGATTGCTGCAGAATCCAGGAGCTTTGCCAATGCCATTACAGCGGAATTGGCTGAGGAGCATGTGAGGCCTCAGCCCTAATTGTAGGTAAACTGAGGCATAGCCACATCCTCAAGACCAAGGACGAGACAGGCTTTCCAGGCATACACTCAGGATAAGATGGTCAATGGGAATTACAATGCATTATCATTAAACCTTAATGCTACTGGTCTAAGTCCAAACCATTTCCTTCCTGTAGCTGATCTTGGCTGAATTTTACAGCAAAATGCAGATAAAGAATAGAAAGGGGTGTTAAGGGTGTATAAATATAGGGTCAGCCGTGTTCGCGCTAGAAAATAGAGCATTCAAAGAGAAGTGCCTAGAGGCATCCTTTTAGAAACAGAGAGGAAGACACAGGGGTGGAAATTCCACTCATTAGCATCTAGGAACAAGAAAAATTATATTCACCTGTTTCCATAACATGCCACGAAGAAATCACTGACAGGCAAGGTAAAGGGGCACAGGCAACTGCAAGGAGTTCTCAAATGCAACCAGAGTCAAGGCTCCTTAATGATTTACACATTTAAAGTGGCAAAACTGAAGCCAGGCTCCCTCCCTCTGATGTGGGGCGAGCCGTATAGCTGTGGTTCTGTTCGCCTGCTTCTGGCTTTCTGAACAGGCAGCCCACAACAATGATCTCGGTGTCACTAAAATGGAATCCCAGTTATTAGTCCCTCATGTGCACATGGTCACATGTCGGTTTTGGGACACCATGGGTAAGGTAAAGAAGGACAAGCCTGAGCAGACTGCACGGCTGAAATACAACCCTTTTTGATCATATCCATCACATGTCTTCTCCAGGGGGAAAGGCATGACCAGCAGGGATGCTAAGCTTTTTAACCTTGAATGACATCCTGTGATAAGCCCAGGCACACAGGAAAAGAAAGAGGCAATGGCTTCCACCCACCAGAAGTCTTATATTTCCCCAGTGCCGAGGCTGTGATAATTACAACGCATCCAGCTGGCGCTATTATTCAGCCATTCCTGCAGGAAAGGGTCCGTCTCAACCAGCAGAAAGACTGCTACGGAAAGCACATAAAGTTAATTAACAAAAAAGCAGTTAACTAGTCACATGAATGGCAGGAACAACTTCCACAGCCATGTGACTGTATTTGCATTCGCTGCAGTGCTTACGACGCCTGGCTCGCGGGCCCGAAGCCCACTGTGCTAAGTGCTGCATGAAGCGGGTGAATGGAAAAAGGAGAGAACAAACTCGTGGTGGCGGTTGTCAGCCTGCTCGTGGAGGAACAGTTGCTGCACTTGAGCCAGTGCCAGCGTAAAACTTGCAGTGGGGAGAAGGGGGGAAGGAATCAAGGCATCAAGGGAGAATTGGCAAAGCAATGAGGAGGGGGAAAGGACAAAGTGTGGGGAGCGTATGCTGATGGACTGGAAGTCCTGTGGATGGCGGGTGAGGGGTTACATCCACAGGGCCAGCAGCAGTGGGTGATGTGGAAAGGGGCTTGGCCATGACAGGAGGGAGCATTTAATGACAAAGGGGAGAAAGTGGGAGAGCACAGCCTGGTCAGTAGTTTTCTAGATGAGTGGAAAGTTGAGTCATGGCTGCAGAGAGAACAAAGGCAGAAGTGTGAAGAAACCAACACCTCTAGGGCCAGCTTTATGTCAGCTCACAAGCAGCTTGGGACGGTTCAGCCTGGAGAAGAGACTTGGGGAGATCTTATCAGTGTGTATAAACACCTGAAGGGAGGGTGCAAAGAAGACAGAGCCAGGCTCTTCTCAGTGGTGCCCAGTGCCAGGAGCAGAGGCAGTGGGAACAAACTGGGACCATCAGGGAGCACTTCTGCACCGTGTTGGTGACAGAGCACTGTCACAGGCTGCCCAGAGAGGCTGTGGGGTCTCCTCCTTGGGCATCTCCAGAAGCCACCTGGACGTGTCCCTGGGCGGCCTGCTCTGGGTGTCCCTGCTGGAGCAGGGCTGGGACCAGGTGGCCTCCAGAGGGCCCTGCCAGCCTCAGCCATGCCGTGAGTCTGTGATCTGTATCCCTTTCAAGGCTGGGTGAGGGTGGGAAGAGGAGGAGAAATACTCCAAAACTTCTCAGGAGACATAAGCTGAAGCAAGGCTGAGGAGCAGAGAAAGGGTTTGGATGTAGGGTTATTCAGAAGTGCGGAAAGGAAGAGGAAAAGGAGGACGAGAAAGGGAAGGGAGTTTGAGAGAAGAGGAATTTTTGCAAAAAGATGGCTTCAGAAACAGTGCCAGCAGAAAAAAAATGTGTCTATCCAGGCCAGGAGGTGAAGGAGAAATTAGTTTGGCTGGCTGCAGTAGTTTTAGAAATGGTACTGTCTTATGATGGACTGCTGGGGCAAGAGGGAAAAGCTGAGGAGAGAAGCATTCAAGCTGGGAGTGCTGCACTGAGAAGTTACAGCAGGGGAAGGCTGTGAGGGGAGCAAAGGGGAGTGTGAAGGCAGAAAGGCAGCCAGGGTTGGTCAAGTGCTGTCAGAGGTACAACACAGGGAGGCAATCACAGGGTCTGGACTTGTGTTACCGAGTGAAGCGAGAGGTGGGGAGAGCAGCAGACAGTGCTAAGTGGGGCGAATAGATTACAAAAATAAAAACAAAACTAAACTAAACAAATAAAATTAATAAATTAAATTAAAATAAAATAAAAATAAATAAAAATAAAAAAAAATAAAATAAAATAAAATAAAATAAAATAAAATAAAATAAAATAAAATAAAATAAAATAAAATAAAACAGTTTAGGCAGAGCAGGTAGGTGAGCACTGTGAGTATGTGGAGAGATCTTTTGGGGACTAATAGAAAAACTGGAATGCTGCTTTGGTTTCATCCCGAGGGAAAGGGAAGCCCTGTGAAGGTTATTGTGGTACTTTTTCATGTAGCCAGAGGGTGGTATTCCCTTTGTGAGGAGAATGGAAGTTGCACAGAAGGAAAGGGATAGCTGAGGTTTCTTAGGAGAGCTATGTGAGAATGAATCCTTAGGTTATAAGCTGTATTTGATCATTTTATCTGAAATGTATGTTTTCCTTACATAGCGTAGCAAAATTGTGCAGTAACCTTGACCTTTTTTTGCAATCTTCTCTCCAACACTGTGCTCTGCCAGGTCTTGGAGAAAACAATCCTGGTCTAGATGGACCACTTCTTAATGCTTTCCTGGGTTCTGTTTTTGGTGGGATAACTGTCTGTGCAGTTATATTTAGATGATGCAAAAATTTGCATTTCTTCAACTGGAATTTCCTTGTTTTCTACCATGGTTTCCAGCCCTGCCACATTGTCAATCTCGGTTCTTCCAAAATGCATGGAGTTGTTTTTTAAATGTGTTCTAAAGACTGTGTGTAGATCCCACTGTGCATCCAGCTTCTTCCCTCTCTGCCTGTAGACCAGCTGTATTGGCTGAGATGTCATTATAGGAATCATCACACCAAATTTCTGTTAACACTCATAAAAATGCATGTTCTGTCAATGACTAAAAGTGTTCATTTTCCTTGCCTTTGTGTTCAGACAGCTTCCTACATTCATACTTTTTCTTCTAAATCTTTTGCCTCAGACAGGGTTCATTTTCTGTCTTGCTTTTTATGTTAGAAATACACACTACGTCATTTGAATTAAACAAAAAAGTCCCCTATTCCTCTTCCCCTACACTGTTTGAATAGAGGCCTGTGTAAGAAGCCTTGCCAGCTTTGAAATGGGAAGGCTGGTAATTTTTTTTTGCTTACATGGAGATCATTTTAATCCAAACAGACTCTCATTACGAAAGATATAAAGGACATTCCATTGCTTCTTGAATCCAAAACACTCCTAAACTGACACATTTACCACTTGGTCTCCGTTTGCACAGCACAAAGCACATAGGAGTGCTTTGTCCGCAGTGTTATAATGCTGTTCTTTCAGAAAGCTGATAATTCTCTAGCTTGAGCCTTGGCACGGTCTCACTAACAAAGCTCAGCACATGGGCAATGGGGTACATATCTGAGGGATGCCTTATGGCAGAGGCCTCAGTTTGTGATAGCACTAAGTGACCCGTGTCCCTCTATGTGCCTTCAGCCAGCGAGAGGCAACGTGAGCTACAGTCACAAGCATCCCTTACATGCCAAGACTCCAAGCCCAGATTACTATCATCAACAACTGCTCCAAGAGACAGTGCAGGCTAATTGAGCTGCAAACACTGCTTTCAGATCCGTAGGAGCTTATTTATGGCTGTAAGAAATTCAGCCTCAGCTTTAAAGGAAGGCCAAAACCAAAGAGGGAGTCTGCTCAAGACACCATTTGTCTAATTGCTGACTGGTCTCTTCATTTTTTCATCATAGACTCTAGAAAGAGGATGATTTGGACTGGGCAGCACCTTTCAATCTTCCTGAAGAGAAGAAATAACTTTGCCTGCCTGAAGATAACTGATAGTTTTCTAGCTGTCATACACGTAAGTCATACACGTCAGAAGGTGACCCTGCAGCCCAATCTGCATGGCCTGCTTCACCTCTTTGCAGCCCTTTTTAATACACAGACCGTGACATATGCACTGAAGTTGGCAGGTACTTTAGCTTTTGGACTATGTGCAGCTGTAGAACCTTACAAATTAGGACTGTATGTGTGAACTGAATGAAAGAATTTGGCTGCAGGGCAGCCAACAGGCCTTCCCCACTTTGTGATGTGCAAAAGGCATACTCACGGTTTAGCTGGGGCCACAAATATTCATGGGGGATCTGCAGCTGCCACTCATTCTGAGTGGTGGGAAAGTGTGGGTGAGAGAGGTTTTCTGACTGACCTATCCTAAGAAGAAATCTGAGCCTAGCTTGACAGAAGCGGATTTATTCCTTCACTTCAAGTAATTGTGTATGCTGAGCTTTTTTTTTATAGGCTCTTTTACCGTGGATTTTAATGGTATTGTTCATAATGTACTGCACTAAGTGAGATGAGAACCAGGTTTCCAAACATAAAATGAAATACTTTTTCATCTCAACCATTCCCTGTGGTCTGAGAGTAGATGGTTGTAAATCTAGATTAAAATGGAAACGAGACAAAATTTCAGCAGACAGGACACCCTGAAACGTTGCTTTTCATCTATGGAGTCTTCTGAGAAGCCCCACGGGTGAGTTAGGTTTGCAGAACGAAGGTCAGAAAACAAAACCTTGTTTAGAAGAAAAGAAAACAACCCTGTGGTTCTCCGAAAGGGGCAGTCCCTCCTGATAAAGAGACTCTGGAGGCAGCTGTCTCCCCTATCTACACCGTGAGTAGGATGCAGTCCTACTTCCTGTCTGAACAACAGAACGATAACGTGAAAAAGCCACAGTGACATTTGACATTTCTTTTGGTTTCCCTTTTTATAGCCAGACAGTGTGATTCACTGGGGTTCTTCTTGAAAGTGGAGAGGTGTGAAAAGCAAATTCAAGCATATGGCTTAGATATCGAAAGGTGATATTCCTACCCTTATGACTGTCTCCAGAAAGGCTGAGAGTAAGTGCCATTCGTAGCAACAAGGACCTCGTCTTCTGTTCCACCATAGAGAAAAGACAATTCCCTTATGCTCTTGGTTCTTCTGCCTCCTTGACCCTTGTCACACAGGAGCCTAATCTAGGTCAGACACATTGGAAAGTGATGGGCGTCTTGCTTTTTTGTACTGGAATATGTTTTACAGTGCTCTGGAACTGCTCAACAAGTGCCAGCTCTCTTCAAAGCGATGTAATTGGCAGAGACAACTCTGTGGAAGATGACAAAAGAAGTGGCAGGCTTCAATAATTGCACTGAGTGGTAAATAGTTATCCAACACGGTGATCTTGTTGAATCCAGTCTGCATCTGTCTTCCAGCATCCTAAGAGAGCATCCAAGGGCAGGTGGAAAATGTAAAGATAACTTTTTTTTTTTTTTTTTTTTTTTTGATTTATAGCAGTAGCTTACCAACCAAGCCTTTTTGGTGCTGCATACAGTCCTCTGGTGCACATTAAGTATTGATTTTCTCTCCATCCAAAAAGATCTACTGAAACCTAACCTGGGAGACACAGAGCCCAGATACTAATGATAAGCATGTAGCTAGAGGGAATTTCAGAAATGAGAACAAGGCCATTAACACACCTCCTCAGGAGGGGTTCCCATATTCAGGATACCTGTCCATCACCTTTAAGAACTTTAAGTCCTTTAAGAACTGCCCGATGAGCTGGGTTGAGCAGAACCTGTAATAGCATGGCATGTGCATAAACATCACACAGGTGAAGCTATGCCTGGTGTTTACAATGCTTCTGCATTTTGCTTAAGCTTGTTGAGAGACCTTCCCAGTCTGTTCCATGCACAGCCACTGTGTTTTAGCTCCCAGCCACAAGGAGAGCTTGTCTGCCATCTGTGTGTTTGGTCATTGATATTCCAGTGAGGAGTACACCACTCGACACAAGTCCAACCACCTGCTCAAAGCAAGGCATCCTTCACAGCACGATGAGGTTGCTCAGGACTTTGTCCAGCTGGGTTTTGAAAATCTCGATGCATGGGGATTCTACAGCTCCTCTGGGCAACCTGTTCCACCATACTTCTCCAGCTCTGAGGTGGTTTTGTGTGTGTGTCTCCAGAGAAGAGGGGTGGCAGTAGGAGGGAGGGAGTGCATGTAGAGGTGTATGTGTGCTTGTTCATGAACAGAGCTGTGCTCACAGAACAATCCCAAATTATTTCCCCTTTGGCAGGTGAAAAGAGCATGTTGCTACTCTTGAGCAGGGCAGCTGTTAGACAGCTTTTAAAATAATCTCCACATTAAGCGGAATTGCATGTTGTAATAACTTAGATATTTCTAGAAATAACATGTTTTTAGTTTAGAAATAGTCTTGCAGTTATGCAAGGATTCACTGCTTTTAAATAACTGGAAAAATGAGTGCCTTGAATCTCTTTCATATTGAGATCTATTGTCAGTTTATTAAATACAGATTTATTGCTGAATTTTCTAGCCAAAAAATAGCTGTTAGCATACTATAACAGAGCATAAATTTGACTTCACTGAATCAAAGACATTATTAAAGAAAAAAATTACTTAATGACCTGTCTGATCCTATAAATCCTGCAGTTCACATAAAACGAGATGACAAGAATTTATGTTCACTGGATGTGTAAAACTAAGACAGTCCTGGTGGCTAGGATTTGAAACGGTTTCTTTAGCCAATTGGTCTTTACCATAGGCTCTCGTAATTGTAGGTAAAAATAAGGTAAGCATAGAAATGGCTACATAAAATGAGATATAGACGTTTTCTTATGTAGCATTTAAATCAAAGTAGCCAGATGGCTTGAGACTTCTGAGGTTGTCTGTGGGCCACCATGCTTCATGACCAGCAGAATGCCCTCAATAAAAGATCTGCATTTAAACTGCAGGCTTACAATGTAGAAGGAAACTAATCATCCTCATTCAGGAAATCCCATCTGCAACACCCTGATGTAAACTTGCTGACCATCAGCTCCAAGTGCTAGCCAACCTGTGAAGTCAAGCTCCTTCTTCTGTATCATGAAAAATGCCTGAAGATGTCCGCTTCTAACCTGCACACTGTTTGGCTTAGCAGCTGCTCCCTCTATCTACTGCAGTGACCATCACTCGGGGAAATAGAAACCACCTTAATGACCATCTCTTCACAGCCTAACTGAAAACTGCTTTGCTCTGCAGTCTACCTGACAGTCTTCAGTGAACTAGCAAAGAGCACAGGTTTTTCAGTTCCCTCATGTCCTTGGTGAACTGCCGCTGGCGTGAGCACACAAGCTCTCCTGAACTTTTCAATAACGAAGTCAAAATAAGAGCATGCCTTTGCATCTGCCACATACTTGTGAATTTACCAAGCACCTACCATTTCTTGTTTGAAAGTCAATTTACGTTCTAGTTTCACCATTAGGCTGGACTATACAAAGATATGACTGAGATTCCTTAATACACGTGCGTGTGTATATATGCATCTATATACAAGATATATTGAATATAAGTAAAAGTTAATTCTGAAGGCCAGTTTCCATTCCGTTACAAAGTTTACGTATACCTAGAAGATCTCATACATACATGGACCATGCATAAACTTTATTTAGGTTCAGGCATATTTTCATTCAGGCCGTCACCAGTCCTGTAACAGATGCCGTAGAAAGCCAATCGCATCTCTTCTGTTCTCCTGGAACAGCATTGCCCCAGGGCCATCCTTAGAGGCATCAGCAGAGACCCAAGTTCCTCTGTCTGAATCAAAGCACAGCAACAGAGGTTCATGGATTAAAATGTACTTTGGTTCCATTCGTTCCCACTCAGGTAGGGCTCCCTCATGGCAAGGTCTTGTAACTGTGGCTTTGTCATCACAGTGTTTACTGTCACACTGGGGCTGAATTTTCCCAGGAGCATAAGTGCTCCAGGATGGGTTTCTCAGCACAGTGAGCTCTCCTGTGACAGTATTTCAAAGATATTTCTTTTTTCTTTTTTATTTTTTTCCCAAATTCTGAATCTTCTGTGAGCAGCACAGTAACTCATTCTTTCATCTTCTTAAATTCAAATATTCTGCAGTCCCCAATTGCTTCACCAAAATAGGTTCATAAAGTTCTAGCACCCTTCCCATTTACTTCACTCTTTGCAGGCTTCAAGAAGACTAGTTCACGCTCATCATCATCATCTCTCTCGAGTACTCTTGTGTGCACAGAGACTTTGCAAGCACAAAAGAGAAGTCTTGGCCTTGCACATACCTGGGAGGCTGGATAGAGAAGCCATGAATCATGCCTGGACATCCCAAGTGCGGTAATACCTCCAGTGAGCAGAGTGTGTCCCTGCTGCCATCCTGCCTGTGTGGGTCATGGGCTCCTTGCGGATCCTGCCCAACTGCAGAGTTGGAAAGGCTTTTCTGGAGCTCCAGAGCCACTGTGCAGCATGCAGAAGACAAAATGAGTCTGGAAATAAGTCCGGAACGGTTTGGGAGAGATGGCGACATAGGCTGTCAATAATGGTGGAAGAAAAGGAAAGTGGGGCTAGGCAGAGGACTAGGGGATGTAGAGGAACTACAGGAGGCTGTCAGGAGTAGCCAGGAGCTCTCAAGAACAGAGAACCAGCTTGTAAAGATGAAATAAGTATGAGGAGGAGTGATGTGTCTGGGGCAAGGAGTAACAGCAAATCTAAGAGAGGAGACCTGCTCAGAGGGAAAATAGGAAAGAGAGAAAGGGGAACAGCTCTGTCAAGAGTTACAGCAGCTAATGGCTCATCAGGATGAGTTGGGTTCAGAGAGGCAGTGCAAAAACATCTTCGCTTTCTTCAAGGGTATAGGCTTTTTGTCTGGGTGATCCCCTGCAATAGCTTAATTGCAAGGCAGGGCATCCTCCACTTACCCTCTTTTCTTTCCTCTGTACAATCCCACAGGACATTTGGGGAGGAGAGGAATTCTCCACCCATTAGAAGAAAGCCCAGATGGCCTGGCAGTGTTGAACTCTCCTGCCTCAGGGGCTCCATTGCTATGTCTTTTCTGGTGGTAATATGTCAAAATGCAAATATAGCTGGATTTCAGGCCCCCATGTGGAGCTTTTGCCTAGGAAATGTAGCTGATGTTCACATCATACTTCCGGGTATTTTTTTTTGGTAAGTTTGAACATATTTTCCTCAGCCTGCAAGTCTCTTCCTGCTGGTTGTACACATGCAGTGAATAATTCTCTCCTGAGAATGTAATTTCACTTCCTTAGTCCCAGTGTTTTCCTGGTACAAATCCAGATGTGGTGCTCCATTGCTAGCTTCTAATGTTAGCATTGCTAACTACTGATGTTAGCATTAATAATAGGACTTGCCGCTGACGGCAGGTTTGTTTGCAAGTTTCAGCTCGAGATTCTCAGTGGACATTTATGTGCCCTAAAAGCATGTCCCACAGGTAGAGGTGTGAACTTAGGGTTATGCTGACTTTGTCTATTGGCAGCTGTGCAATAGGAGACTTTGAGGAGACAAGTTAGTCCTCTGTGTTTTTCTCATTTAAGGTGAAGATGTGGTCAGCAACGGAACTGATGGAAAGCTCATCCTGCCTGGTGTTATCTCTGGCCAGTTTGTCTCAGCGTGTTTTCCAATGTTGGAATGAGACAGGACATGTCTAAAGCTGAGTCTATACACACCAGGAGAGGGGCAGCAAACACAATTTAGGAATCAACTGCTACAAATATTCAGTAAGTAGAAATGAATACAGGTGTCTAACTTGGAAAAAATGTACCTAGTACTTTAGCTGTCTTCAGACTTTGGCCGGAGGATCTGTAAACCCTTCACAGCCCCTTGCCATAGGACATGGGCTCCATCAAGCAGATTGCTTCTGAGTGCGCCGTGTCAGCAGCAGAAGATGGGGATGTTAAGGAAAGAGGAGATTCTCCCTGTGGGGAGTCTGTCAGGTGGCTCTAGAAAAGAAGAGGGTGCTGACCCTGAGAGCATCCCCTCTCCTGGAGGTTTGTCTGTCTGCCTCAGGGCCAAATTAGAGAAAGTGCATCTGAGGGCTCTTTCCCTTGCATGGGTGATCTCGAAGAGAGCACTGGTCCTCTTGACGTGGTCATTGGCTGGGTGTTGCCTAGTTATAAGAAAGAATGCCTTCACGAAGTAGAAATAGAACAACAAAAGCCATAATGCCACATTAAAATTCTTTGTTCATCTCTGAAGTCAACTGCGCAGCAGGGTTTCCAGGTCAGATCTACATTTATAATGCATAGATGTGTACCAAAAATATATTGGTGAGTCTTGATTTCTTGTGAATGTAAGGTTGCTGCTTCTGAGATAGAAGGCATATGGGATATAGGGAACCTACTGTGCATTAAACATGGGTAAATAAAACTGTCACCAGGAGTTTTAAGTATTACTGCTAGGTTGATCCATTTGCCGGGGGTGGTCTTGAACGTTTAAAGAAAATGAATGATCTGGTCAGGCAATACTAGATCTACTCTAAGAAGACCACAGGAAATGAAAGGAGAAATGTAACGTGTTCCAACAAGAGTGCACAGAAGCTTCATAGGTAACTGGCCCATGAGGTGGTGGTCTTCTCTGTCCCCCACAGAAAATGGCTGGTGGATGCAGAATACAACAAACATACACTGAGTTGTAAAAGGACTGGCCAAGGAAACAGATAGCATCTCAGTTTCTCAGCTATGTCTCCCACACTCGTCTTTGCTCTTTCCACGTCTCTGTTTGGGTGACTTAAGGTGTTGTCTGAAGAAAAGAGCCAGAAAAAAAGGCTATCACTGGAAAGATGTTTGACATATTCAAAACAACATCTGGTTTTACAAGCATATTCCAATATTGCAGCCACTCGGGTTGTTTGGAGAGTCTAGTTTGCTTTAAAAGAAAAGCACTGTGAAGACATCTGAGTTCTGAGACGGTCCAAGCAAAGCAGTCAACAAAGAGAAGGGCTTTGCCTTTTGAGTCTAGCCTATACATCATGATTTTGACACACCTGAAGACACCCTTTACATCTTCAGATCACACAATTCACTCGATATGCCTCAATTTAGACTCTGTCACACTCAGAGACACACAGCATATCAGGTGCTGCATATACGTTATACCAAGAGGAACTGCAGACATGTGATCTGTGTAGACAGCCTCCAAAGAATAAGCGATGAAAATTGCATGAAAGGTCAGATGGGGGAGCAGTTGGATCATGGGCAGGAATTAGAACATCAAGAGCGAAACAAAACATTCTTGTTGCAGGTCCCAGTGTCTCCTGCGTGGTTGCTGCTGATCTGTGAAATTCAGGTCACTTGCCAGGTTTGTGTTGCTACATTAAACAGCATTACAGTAGGAACAACATTGTACTGCACAGGGCTTCGAGTGAAGTAGCTGCAATACAAAATGAATGCGAGAGCCAAGAATGAAGAAAGGGGACGTTCAACTTTTTGAAATTAATAGACCCCGTTCATTTCTACATTAAAAACAAAACCAACCTGGAAGAGTTTAATTTTGCCTTTCCCCTCTTTCCAGAAGAAATCCTGACATTTGGTTTTAAGCGATACCCAAACCCAGGACAAAAACGACCAACTTTAAGCTGAGAGGCAAATGCCGAGCCAGAGTGTATCCAATGGCGATCGAGCAGCAGTAACAGAATTTAAAAAAAAAAAAAAAAAACTTTGAAAAAGAAAAAAGGAACCAGCTGTGTCCACTGAGCACGGCATTCAGGGAGGAAGGCTGTGATTGTGTATCAGCCTGTGCAGGGCTGTGTTTCCGAGGGGACCTGACTGCTGGATGCTGCCCTCACCGCGGGGTGGAAGAACACAAGTGTGGGTTCTGTCCTCTTGGTGCAGTGAAGCGGGATCACAAATAATAGATTATAGACATCTGCCTGTTTGATGTGGGTGTGAAATTCTAAATTAGCTAACAAAATGGTGCTTTGTATTAATAACATGCATGCAATTTAGTCCGTAATTTCCCTGAGAGAATGGCAAAGTTAAATAATTAAGCATGCCTCAAAACAGGATTATTATAGGGATTAAGAGGAAAAAAATATAGCTGCTAAAATTAAAAAAGGAATGTAGAAACAATGCCTCCAAACCATGGCTGTTGTACATAGCATTTTGCATGTTAGTTAAACGAGAAACAGCTGAAAATGAGTAATCTAGATGCATCTATTAACCTCACTCTTCAGTGAGAAGACTGGTGTCTAAAACACCACACAAAGATCAATTGATGGTGTTGTAAACTGCTTCTGGAACGTCTGTCTCTAAGAAGTTTAAAGTGTCTTCTTTTTGAAGATGGATGGGCTTTCACCTGTTTTTTTTTTTTTTTTTAGTGGCACACCAGGTCAGTCATCTTTTTTGACATTGGTTTGAGTGAATATCCTGATCATTTTTCACTTTCTCAGAGTAATGTCGAGTATTAACAGTGTGTGCTAATTTAACCTGTCTGATCTGTGCCATGTACTTCACTTCATTTCATGTTTTCTCATCTAGATGCCATCTCCTAGATGACCTGGCTTGGCTACAATAGAGTAGGCTGGTAGACTAGAATAGGTTAGAACAGAAAAGAACAGAATAGTTCAGCTGAAGGGGCATACAAAGGCCATCAAGTCCAACTGCTGGACCACTTCAGGGCTAACGAAAAGTTAAAACATATTATTGAGGGCATTATCCAAATGTTTCTTGAACACTGACAGGCACGGGGCATCAACCACCTCACTAGGAAGCCTGCTTTGGTGCTTGACCACCCTCACAGTACAGAACTTTTTCCTGATACCTAGTCTGAGTCTTTAAGTCAATGTCAGATAGTATGACACAATTTCTCCATAAAAACACGATCAAGTTGAGTTAAAAGCCCAGAAGAATTCGTTTAGATATCCTAGTTCCTAAAGACTTTGGTTTTGGTGTCGGACACATTCATCTCAGAAAATCTTTATTAATAAACCAGTGGAAACAGCAGGAACAGGTGAGTGCTTCCCATGTAAAACAGATTACAGAGTTTAAATGATCACTCACAATGCACAAGGATATATGAAAGTTACTCTTCCTTTCCAAGAATCTGTTACAATAAACTTTGGCATTTTATTAGAATGCAATTTAAAAATCACTAAAGCTATTTTTCCTGATTTCCAATATTCCTCACCAGCGGTATTTTCTGGCCAAAGTCCACATTTCCATCTGTAGCCCTCAGGACCATAGTACGTTTTCTCCTGCACACCAGTTGAGTACAATTTCTGGAAAAAATAAATGTACCGATCAATCCTGATTGCAGTACAGAAATGCTCGAAGGTCCCAATATTTCATGAAGAAACTGAAGTTGGGCAGTGACTGTCACAGGTAAGTTCAAAGGGGAGGACATATTTTGAAAGAGAGACATGCAGAAAGTTATGTCTTGTGACACTAGCTGATTAAAAACAAATCCCCAGACACTTTAATAGAATTCAGTCTGTTAAGTCTGTTACTTCTGCATGTCTAGTGGCAACACCTTCTTAGTTATTCACACACTGAGCATGATGCCATAGGCCAGGTCAAAAAGTATATTCGTAACACGATCTAAACCATGATCTGTCAAATCAAAGGAAAAATTGTTTGTCCACCTGTTTTGTTAGTGTAACAGCGCATAGCACATGTTCAGCCTTTCCAATACGAGGTTATTAGTTCAAGGTAGAACCAGTAAGAAGTATGGTTATTGCTAGAGTCATTTCTTGCTGCACAGGTTCTGTTGTTTGTCACAGAGGGAGATAGGGGCGGATTCAGCTTGAGGATTAAGACTTCAGAATTTAATGTAGCTCTACAGCTATTCAGCTGACCCAATGCCGTGACCAAGCTTTAGGTGAGTTTGAATAGCCCTTAAATTTCCAGCGATGGTAGTGGCATCCTGTGTACCTGGCTTACATGCAGAAACCTATGTTTAGGTGTCTTGATACGGATATGATTTTCTTTCTGGATACTGGATTGGGGTTAGCCAGAAGAAACACTACCTGCCTGCTACTTGCTTCAGTTCTAAGGCTAGTGCATGCAGCACCTCGAAGACTTGTTCTCAGCGACCTCAGAGTTGTATTTGCAGCAATTTCTGATGTTAACGTTACATCTGGTTCCCATCTTTCCATTTGGGTATGGACAGAAGTTGAAAGCTACCTTTTTGCCTCCATAAATGCTTGTGGTAACAGAAGACTCGGCACCCAGATTTCTGACACCTGAAGGAACCCAGCCAATGTTTTTCCCATGAGAGACTGGAATGGAGTTCTCCCTCTGGCTGGGCTGAGCTGTGCTGTAGATATAGATTACGGTATTCCCCTAAGACTTGAGACTTCAAGAGAGAGATTTATGTCTAATCTCCTTCACCAGCATTTGCCTCTGGACAGAGCCTGGAATAGCTAGGTAAAAATGGTGAAGATGTAGACATGTGTTCTCTGCAAAAAGATCCAGGGGTGGATACTGCTACTAGTGCTGCTGTTGGTTCCTGAATAAGCTTGGAAAAATACTGTTTAGTGTACACCTATGTTGGTATTCGGTGTATGCTTTTTGCTGCCAATAGAGACCCTAAACCATTATTTTTATTAAAAAAAACAACTGTTTATTTATTTATTTATTTATTTGTGTTATTTTAGAAGCTTTGCTGTCAGAGTAACTCTTTCAGAGGTGCCTTTTTTTCAGTCTTATTCAAAAAAAAACCAGTTCCAGCACTTCTTTCCTTCCCAGATTTTCTGTGCAAGTTGGATTTCACAGCAATTTCACATCTATGGAGCAGCACCCTTTCAAAGGCTTTACATCCCTGGGTAATATTCTGTCTAGTCTTCTTATCCTTCACAAGGTCTGCCAGAAATGCATGTTTTGAATCCCAGGCCAGCATTCCAGGGGCAAGGATGGTTCAGAAAAGCAATTCCCAAAGCTACTGCACTAATGTGACTGTTTTCAGCACTTAAGAGTTTCTTGTGAGGTTGCTGGCATTGATCTCACCACCTTTTTAATTAAGGAGCAACTTTGGACCACCATCGAGTCTACTGGAGTATGACAATATCAGTGCGTTAGGGCAATACACTCTCTGTAACTAAAGTAGTGGTAGAAGTGGGCCAAACAGAATAAGATTTAAAAAGCACAGTGTCATAGAAGAAATTCAAATCTCTGAAGCACCTTAGATGGTCTTGTAACAATTAATAATGGAGCTAAAAATGCTGGATACGTGTGAAACTGAACCAGAAAAACTATTACAAAACTTGCTGAAGGGAGCAGTCCAATAATGGGAAATGTGGGCGGATGGGAAAGGCTTCCCATGTCTCTTTTGTATGTCTCTCTATCAAAATGACAAAAGACCAATTGTCTCTGAGGAGTAGTAGCTGCAAGCTTGGAATGCATTAAAAAAAAAGATCAGTAATACTGGAATTGATACATATGGAAAATGTGGTGTTTGTGCTTTAATTAAGGTCTGATCCCCTATGCTCAAAGTAGCATTCAGCTTTAAATACTTTGTCCAGTTTGTTTCATCGCTGTGTCAGATGTGGAATAAGTAACATGCTGTTGCAGGCTGGGTTCTACAAAATGAACATCGCTCCTGCACTTGTAAGGGTCCTTATTCATCTAATTGTCGTCCCAAATGGAATTTTACCAGCGGATTGGAATGAGTCAATTTGTAAATTACAGTATCACAGAAGATGAGATTTTCTGTTAATTTCTGAAATTTGAACCACCATTTGAAATTACACTAATGGATTTTCATCTTGATCACACAGGGAGGGAAACAGGATCAGGCTGCTCGTGACGTTTTTATTTGTGTTTCCTGTGTCTGTTGCTCTGTGTGGCCAGCGGTGTGTATATATACACATTGTGTGTATGTGTCTGTGTGTGCCTGCTGGCTGTGTGCGCCTCACTACTGGCTGGACCTGAAGATATGGAGCTGCAGCAACCTCGCCTCTGTTGTGCTACTACATTGGGCAACCCCTATGACACAGTTCATTCTGTTCACCTTAAACAGGTGAGTTTGCCCAGTCTTTCTTTGCACGCAGCATCTCGGCTTGAATACTGCAGAAGTTTTGTAGAAAAGAGTCCAGCGTGGAGTTTCAGCTCTGAATCATTTCCAGAAAAGGAGAGAGGAATGCCGTGGGTTTTGATTAGACTGTCTTCTTATGGCAAAGAAAGTGGATCATAGACTCCTGCTGAAATGAAACAAAAGCTTAAATTCGAACACTACCTGTCTTGGTTGAAAGCACTGCGCAGTTAGGGTTAAACACTCTCTGTGGGATACCACAGAGAACTGAGTGCCATGTTCAGGTGACAATCAGGATTCACTCTGCAGTGAAGATACTTTAAAATTGTTTTTGTCCTAAAAGCTCCTCAAAATCCATAAGGCTCTGTCATTTCAAGTATATTGATCCAATGCTGACATGTTTTGTTTACAGAGATTGGAGCAGGCACCGACACTGGTGAAGACAGATCCATATTACTCTCACCCTTGTCCTGTGTGTAACATGTCAGCTGGCATGTGTTATGGTCATGTCATGAGAACTCATCGTACTTCCTAGTCCTGACATTCCTTTGCTGAACAAGACAGTGTTATCTTTCAAGGGACCCTATTCCTTGGGATTGTACAAGGCTTCAGTGGACACAAACAAATACAATTGCTGTTAGCCCTTCAGTCATCTTTTTCACAACTCTTTTCTCATGATGTTTTGGAGGTTTCTCAGAGCTGTTTTATTAGAGCCAGTCAAAAGAAAGACATGGAGACCATCATAACTAATTAGTTCCTTAGGTAGGTAGTCCAGCATCCTGAACTAGGGATTGATTTTAAATACCACGGGAAAACGTGTCGCATCTCCGGTGTGGACAAGTGTGTCAACCAGAAAACATCTTGTTTCTTGAAGGTCACTAACAACTGGTTTACATTGTGAGGTATAAAATTTGGTTATACCAGGTTTGGATAGGTATAGATGCACTACATCTACTTATTATTTAATCTAGCTGAGTTTGGTTAACTTATGCACCGATTTATGAATGGAAATCAGACAGGGATTTTGGAAAACAGCCTTTTTTTTAGCCACTTAACAGCTAACCAAATGGCCAACAATAGAATTTACAGAGATCATTTTCAGAGAGGTAAAATGCTTTCAGTAGCACTGAACTTACTGAAGTAGTTCTTAATAATAGTGCACATGTTTTTGCACTTCACATACAAGAGCATGAGACAAGAGCAAGCGCAGACCAAACAAAACCTGTCTCACTCGGGTCACATCAGCTGTCTTTTCATAGCAAAACCTCTGTGCGCAGTTTCCAAAAACCCAACAGTTTCATTCTCTCCCTCTTTGCATGGAAACAATTCCTCCTCCCCCTCCCCCCCCCCCAAAAAAAAAAAAAAAAAAAAATCAAAAAACCCACCCCCAGACAGAAAGCTAGTACCAAATGATCAATAAAATACGTACAAAAATGTGTGGCTTATTACATTTTATGCTTCATCCTGAAACCATTATAAAAGTTCTTACAACATTTTGGCAGTCGTTTCTTAAAAGCTGCTCTGTATTGGAGAGGGAGCATATGCACCATGTGATATGACATCTGCCACAGTAAGTAAGCTTTTAATTGAATATTTGAGGAAATAAACATGTAAAACCCATGTAACTTGATGTCAAATAAGTTATTGTTGCCTCAAGGCTTTCTTGATTTTTTCCATTTTTATTTTTGGCAGGAAGGTTTGAAATATTGTACATATTGGAAACAAGAGCACTTCACATAGAATCGTCCATCAGGACAGAAAACATAACATTGTATTATTGCTGCTACAGCAGCCCCTCCCCAAAATCTTGGCAGCTATCAAGGTGGCATTTGGGATCTGAGATTAACAATGTCTCTGCTCACATCTAAATATATATATATTGAGCAAGAAAGGGAATTGACACACATTCAATTGATTGCTGTACCAGTACTAACTAGAAACATCCTCCTTGTGTTACCTGTATGTTTCTTTCCACTCCTGTAAACTTTTACAGCAAGCAGTGTTTTGCTGTTGTTGTTGTTTTTTCTCTCTCCCTCTGTCTTAAATGTACACACACACACATACACACACACACACCTCACAGGAAGCTTGTGCAGCTCAAAGGAAAGCCGTTGGTCCCTCCCTCCCTAACCGAGCCATCTCTCAGTGCCCCTCCTCTTCTCTTTCCCCTGTGCTGCACACTGGCTTCAGGCACAGTGTAAACAGAGCCTAAGTGCATCTCCCAGGCAGGAAACATATCCCTCTCTAAAGACCCCATGGGCACATTTTTCAACTTTCCCACTTATTTGCAGTACTACCAGTTTCTTTTAATGTCCTTAGTTAGACACCTGTCATCCCCGAGGTAGGATGATAGGTTGAGTTTTTCCCACTGTTCGGTATCTGCAAAATAGGAAGTGATGCTGCAGACCTCACGTTCTCGTTTGAGTAACCCATGCTGGTGGCACCTGTGGGTCTCCTCAGGCAGTGTGCTCCTCATGGGAGCTCACTCTGCAGGATCAAGCTCTCTGTTTGACCCTCCTTCATTTCCGTGACAATGCTGTCAAAAGTGATGATCTGTGCAGCTTCTTTCAGGGTGGTTCCCTGCATCATCACAACATTTATATCCACGTGAAAAGTCTGCACAATAATTAATTTACTGCGTAATATTTCGTGATACCCAGGTGTCAGATGCTTTAGTAAAAAATCTCCAGGCCTTTGATATTTTGAGCCTAATTCTCACTTCACAAATACTGATGTAAATCAGCATTTCTTGTAATTCACTTGGGCCAGGTCTGGACTGGGACAGGGCTGGACTGAGAGAGTCCCTCTTCCATGAGTTATGCCTTTCTGACATAGAATTTGCTTAATCATGTTTGGCATGGATTTATCTAGCCCATGCTACTTATTGGCCACGAACCCAACGTCTCCTGGCTGTTTAAAGAGTCTTGTCTAGTAATTATTCCATTTTTTCACTGAACTGTTACATGAGAGAGCACACAAAATCAGACTGATGGCTGAGTAATACTGAAAGAAACACAGACTCACTGCAGACGAGACATGTCGAGCATTGAGATCAAGGGGAGGTGCAGCCACCAGTTAGAGTTGTCTGGAGCAAGGCCTGCAGAAGGTCCCAGCACACTTCCCAGTCAGCAGGATACCTTCATCCTTTGGAGCTGCAGAAGAGAAGATAGGGGATTCTGCCACACCTTCCAACAGATGAAACAGGATGATTACATCAGTTTGAAAATGAAGGGCCTGAGCGTTAGGGTACCCTCTATTGTATATAATTGGTTATGAAATTCCCTCATTTGCTTCACTTTGTACTTTCAACTTGGCTTATAAAGCTTACAGCAGGGATATCTGCCTGTTCTGGGAAAGCAGTCAGGCAGTCTAGAAGATTTGGTAGTTGGGTAGGTGATGCATGGGATGACTGGGATGGAGAACAGGGTTGGTTGATTGTTGTTTTTTCTTCTAGGAAGAGGCCATCAACAGCATGCTAAAAGGTCCAGTAATGAAACAGACACCTAAGGTAAGGGATTTAGATATGATTACTAACACCAGGACCAACGAATGGCAGCCTGTGCACTCACCAGGCCCAGTGCTTCAGGTCCTTGTCTAATGCAGGCAGCATTGCTATGACTAAAGTCAGCTGTAGGTCGCTTTTATTTTTATTTATTTATTTATTTTTTTCTTCACAGCAGGGTGGGCTCAGAAGTTGACTGTTATTGAATGAGAGCATAGGATTCACGAGCAGAACTGCACCATGAGGCATAGCCTTTGGCCTGTAGCTACACCAGGCTGCACTCCGGGGACAGGAGACCTACACAAACTGTAACCTTCTCTCATCAAGGCTCTCCACAACAACAATCAAGACAGCAAGCTCCTGACTGTGAAAGAGGACAGGTTCATCCACAAATAAAGCCCATTTCTGCTTTCTCTTTTCTTGGCAATTAGGAAAGCGGTGGGCTTAGCTTCACTAGGTGCTTGAGAAAACACACACCCAAACCAGGCTTGGCTGCCTGATTAAGGTGTGAATGTAATATTTCAGCCCAGACGTGCACCCTGGTCACCAGTTACCTCTGCAATAATGCCCGGCCTCGGGCAGTGTCTTGCTCTTGTGTGAAGTGTCAGCACAGGGTGCTGGCTGGAAACACGACCTGAAGCGGCTGGAGAGAGTGAGGGAAAGGAAGGAAACCTTTTTCTTTCCCTTGTGCTTCTGTTGAGCTTGAAACTCAGAGCCGATGTGTAGGTGGAAGCCACGGGAGGCAGAATACAATGAACTCAGCCTTTCTGTGATTCATTTAGGGTCTCATGTGAAATGGGATTAATAACACTGACAGCAATGTTGTGCTGAGAGATGTCTGCTTTTAGCTGTCTGCTGGGTCAGTGCAACACAGATATCTCATTACCAGAGGCATCAGCAGGTGAGCCAAAAAAAATTTTGTCCTAAGCCGTAAGGTCATTCCGGAGCTAACTTGTAAGAGAGGATAGCAACTTTTCTAATGGCAGAAGACTAAAAATGAATGATAAAGACCTAGATGGGAATTCATAGTGAGATTTCAAATAGCAGCTTATTGAAGACACACAGAATTATAAATGAAGAACAGAAAAAGCAATTTTTAAATTAGATTTTATGGTTAGTAAACACCAAATTCAGATGATATTAGTTTTATGGCAGGTGTGTTACCTTGCCTCTGGGACACCAGTGTTGAAGATGTTGAATCTTTAAGGACCATCTTACCTACAGTATCAGTCAAGGACTTTGCAAGCATTTCAAATGTGAAAAACAAAGTCCCAAATGTGTTGATGCATTGTTTAGTCAAGTGTATATTTTACTAGGGTTTATTTGGACCTTATCATCTGTTTATTGATAGCTACTTCAAAGCAATCTACTTCTGCAGGACACACTTGGCACCGTCTAAACGTATTGTTTGCTATGAAGAAGAGAGCAGACTTTAAGAGCATTAGTTTGTCATTAAGGAAAATGCTGAAATTAATTTATTTAGAAGCAAATACAGATGATGTAGTAGAAACTGCTAATATCCTAACCACAAAATGAATTAAATTGACATCTACAGTAGTGATAGAATTAAACAGCCTCTCTCTCTTAAACACATGCACACATACACCTTCTTGTATGATACAAATGTTAATGTGCACTTGGATATCCCTACTTCCCCATTTTAGCAGACTTTGGAAGGTTACAGAAGCCTCTGTGTAGAATAAGCAGACAAACAATAGCCTTATCCCTCTTTATTTTCAGGGGCAGTATGACAAAAAATCCCCTTGTCTGACCCAGCTACAGCTATTTGTCTTTCCAAAAATATTTTCCATATGGAGATCTCCAAGTCTGAGTGCCATCTGTGAGGACTTCTTGAGTTTCTTTGACAGAGAAGTCTCTGGAGGAAGCCCAAGTGCAAGACTGGGCTAGGATGACAAGATTTTTTTCCGGTGAGAAACAAGGACACTTGTGTGCGGTGGGTCCTACTTCTCAGTCATTCAGTTTGGGGCAATTTCTTAGTCAGTACTATATGGCTGTGCTGCAGATGTGGACCTTGTACTTCTGTCAGCATGTGTGTAGTCCTACAGTTGCTCTGGGGTCTCCAGAATGGACATTTTTAAATGGCAACCAGGCTGTGAAATGAGTGTCCATCCATTTACCGTTATATAACTCAGCTCTGTTGATCATTCCTCTGTATTTTCTTCCAACTGGCAAAGCTACGTGGGTGGAAACACCTGATTATTTATTTATTTATTTATTTATTTATTTATGTAGGGGATAGCATATTGACAACCTTTGAAAACCCCAGACTGAACATTTGATTCGTGTTTCGGAAAGACACGGGGTACTATCTATGTTACCAAAGAGATGTGATGTGGTGCGTTGTATTAGCTGATGGTGCATCAGCTAATTAATATGTGATCATTAATATCACCAGGATAGAGTGAACTCTCCATGTAGAGACAAGAAGACCACGGTTACATTTTGTGGCATTCAAGAAGCCTAAATCAAGGGAAGGGGGGACTATAGAGAGCTTTTGGTAGAGATTTGACAGAGATTTGGACATCCTTAGCATGATCTCCTGGGATTACATCAACCTGATTCACGTCAAAGGCCTGTCAGCTCTTTGAGACAGCAGAAGGCCACAGTCCTTCCCGCAGAGGTTAAGGGAAGCTACCACCACCTGGCTATGTGTCCTATCCAGATGGAAAGCTTAGTTGTGAACAAATGAAGAGAATGTCAAAGGTTGAAGGGGAAGCAGCTACTTTAACTTTCCATCTATGTTTCTTGAAAGTAGGAGATGGCAAACTGGAAGGCAGACAGCAATTCTTGTGCACTGGGCTATTTGGATGTGCTATGTGGATGTGAGCTAGAATGCATCTTGCTGTAAAGTGAGCAGTAAATATATTGTTCAAAGAGGCACTTGGGCTTTCTCTTAGCAAAAGGCACAGGCCTTTTGCCTGCCTTTTTACTGGCTTTGGAGAAAACAGTTTTAGTCATAGTACTTAAGGAGCTTCCTAGTCTTTGTGAAAGTCAGATTCAGAAAGGAGGATGTAATGATTATGGCCTCTGCAAAAACATTTTACAGCTCTAGATTCTCTAGGTCCCAAGAAGCTGTCCTGTCTTGGAATCCCATTGCAGCAGAAAATGATCCCTGGGGTGGGGCAGGATATTCCTGGCTAGCCAGCTGGCTATCTGGCAACCCCTAGTCATCCTGTTAGGTATGATTTAGGACTTGCCTAAATAGGCAACTACGTAGGCAACATTTAGCTAACAAATGCTGGTGCAAACACTTTCTTTGCGGTTGCTGTTGTAGGATGGCTTTGCCTTTTCTGCTCTGTTATTCTGCCCATAGTGGAAGGTTTGGAACTACAGGAATCCTGGTGCCTGCCCTTCTTAGGCAAACTGTTATCAGCCTCTAAATGTGCTTTCAGCATCCTCTGCACTACGTAGGGCTGGGAATTGGTCTATTCCGTGGCTCAGGTGCACTCCTGAACCAAGACAGTTCTGCACCTTTTCTGCTGCCAACAAATCCCTAAAAGGTACATTCTCAGCTGTAATAAATAATAATGAATTGTGATGGACAGAAAGGTCACACTGATGTCAAGCAGAATAAAAGGGACCCCAGAAATTTGCTAGTTTTTTTTTTTTTTTCCTAAATATTATTGCGTATGCTGTTTTGCACAAATTAAAGCACACTGGGGCCACAGAAGAGTAATGATTACACTTAATGAGGGGCAATTGAAAGGTATGAAGTAGTTCTTCCAAACAAGTTCTAATCGAAGCTGGAACCATACAGACACTGCGCTCAACAAGCTTTCCTATGAATAATGCACCTAATTACCATCTGCTTTTTTCATAACATGGATAAAAATGTGATCACATATAAAATTCTCACTGTTTCCTAGGATACAAGGTGATCCTCATTTTAAACTAGCTTGAAAATGGCAAATGAGCAAACTTAATTTTAATAAAAACAAGGAAACTCACATGTGAAATATAATCTGGGTGCTTCTGATTTCACGAATAAGTGTCTTTGTTTGATTTTCATACAGAACCTAGTGAGGAACTTGATAGTGCATGACAACAAGGCACTTCACATCCATGGTTTAGACAGTCCACAATGGAGAACAGCGGCACTTCTCCTAACGGACAGTGTGAAAACAGGGTGTGAAAGTCTCCATATTGAGCAATGAAACAGCAAACTTGACCAAAAGCTGATTTTTCAACAATGTGAGTCATAAGAAGAGCATAAATGACTCTCATGGTGCAGCTTTTTTTAATTACCACTACAGTTTGCTAGGTTTTTATGTAGTGACATGAGTAAGTACACTGCTTAGTGAAAACAAGGCAAGCTAAAATTATATGTGTTTTACGTGCATCTTCTCAAAGTGAAGCACCTGTATCACAGAATAAAACTTTTTTTAAATAGAGTGGTGTCTGCAAGAGACTCTGATTCTTATTGCGTATCAGAAGCAGGCCTACTGCTGGACTAAGGGAAGCAACTGGGATTTTATAATCTAAGTTCCCAATTCCCCCAACATTTGCTGTCAAGCATAGCACATAATATCCACCAGAGCATTCCCGTTATTTCAGTGAGCTTCCTCAGATGAATTGAATAGGATGATGGGGAAATGAAGATCCCCACCTGACTCTGCTGCTCTGCACTGGGTAACAGCTCTGTCATGACTAACCTAGAGAAACTTAGTGCTCAGGATAAGCAAGGGAAGCAGAAAACAAGTCTCTAAAGGGTGGTAAGAAAATCTGAGTATTGAAACAACCATAAGTTAAGTTGTAGTTTAGATAAGCCACAGCAAAGAGATGTCAAGGAAAGCATCACTGAAACTGAATCCACACATTAAAAAGGGGCAATTGTGACTATATAAAAGAAAGATGAGAAACATTTCATACCATTACTGAAACCAGCTCACAGGGCTTGGCATTTGGGGTTTTGCAACTGAAGTGGTTCTCTCCTGCCACGTCTATACGGCCTTTCATGGTCCACCTGAAGGGTGTATCCCCCTCCAGTCTCCTTGCCCAGGGAGTTTGTTGCTTTTTCCACACTGGAGCCAGAGCATTGCTCTGAGGTTTGCTCTGCAGGCCTTCAGAAGGTGAGGCCTGTAGGAGAAAATGGTGATTCCCTTCAATGCCTGCACTCCTACACTTCCTTCCAGCACACATCTGGGGAGGGAGAGGGCTGCAGCAGGCCTTGTGATGGCATGAGGGGGTGGGATACTCCCAAATCTCACAGTGCCCAGCTGGGAAAGGCACAAGATAGGCAACGTGGGGAACTGGGCCTCAAGAGTCCCTGAAGTTTCCAGGTCAGCAGCCCTGTCAAGGTGTTTGAAGTACAGAAGGCTTTAACTGCAGTGGTGGAGGGGGCTTCTTTCATTTTATTTATTTATTTATTTATTTATTTATTAGTGGTTATGGTAATGGGTGGGGACTGATGAATAAGGAATTCTTTCCAGTGGGTGCATTGACATATATTAAAGTATGTTTGTACACAGAGGACTCTGCTCCAGGGAAACTGCATTGCCTCAGTCATGAGACCAGCCTCGGCATCACAGGTGTAGTGGAAGGAGGCACACAGAACAAGCTCAGATCATCAGGGCAAGGCGATGGAAGTTGGCTGTGAGGTACGGAGAGGCCAGGCCAGGGCTTCAAGACAGTGAAGATGTACAGTGTGATGGAAGAGGGTGGCTTCAGACAATGTGATCACTCCATTTCATTTCTCTCCACCACTTGAGCTTGATAAGCAACACGAAAAGCAGTTGGCTGGCCTACTATTATGGCCTTTTGTCTTCAAAAGTGTCCTAATATGACATTCACCTCAGCATGCCAAACAGGACATCGTCAGATTCATCTGCTCTCTCCTCCTCTTAATTAACAGAGAAGTAAGCCAAGCCATTCCCACTCTGAAGACAGAGCTACACTGCTGCCTTGGGACCAACTTCCCATATAATAACTCTTCCCATTCTTTTCTCCAGCCCCCAAGATGGAGGCAGAAGGAGGAAATGACAACCCCCCAACAGGGCTGATGGGATTGCATATTCAGCTGAAGGAGCTTATACATACTGAAGGCAAAAGGCTCAGCAACAACTGTGCCACTGTGTATCTTTCACGGAGGCACTGCAGTTAATGCTGAGTCTGGTAGCCTTCCAACTCTCCTTTTCCCACATTCCTCTGCCCCAAGAAGCCTGTCCTTCATCGATCATTCTGGAACAGGGCTAAAGGTAGGGCTGATCACGATGGTGAGTGCTGCTTCTGGCTTCCCAGGTCAGCATGGTACTTTTTGCTCCCCTCTGACCCTCGCTATGTAAAACTGCATGAGGCAGGCACAAGATTCATGTGCACACTTCTGTTCTCTTTACAACCCCCTCTTTGCCAAGGACTGTGTATTTGTTTTAGTTAAAGAAGCTTGTGACTGAAAACAGCTGCAGACCGAGTGGAAAAATAACACCTAAAAATAGCCCCTGCCTGAGAGCACAATGTGCATTGATTTTACTATGAAGAGTACAAGAGCAGGGAGATGGTGACTAGGCTGGTATGTTCTAATACGTCTAGCCCTGCCATATTTAGAGTGCATGTAGTAAGCCAGGCAGCCAAGTCAGTCCATGTAGGTATTTGACTGCTTTGGAAGGGTTCCCGGCAGAGGCACTCCAACTACAACAAATTAGCGTGGTATTTTTATAAGCTGACAGTGAGGAAATCACCCCACAATATTACCATGTTCTGCAGAGAACAGAGAATACGTAACTGCTGAATAAGGAAGACAAAAATCTCTCACTGATTGTTTCCACTCAAAACATTTTCCTAGAATAAATTATCAAGCAGATTATATCATTTTTTGTGGTCTAATGTATGCTGGGATGGGACCTGAAGGAAAAACCTGTTCTAAGTGGAGATCACAGACCCAGATGCACTAACTTCTGCTCAGTTTTACTGACTTCAGTGGGCCAGGCCCATGCCACAAGCTAGATAGAAATCCTGTTTCAGATTCACTACTGCAGACAACAGGAATGCTGAGAGAAAACACAGCTCAGTCAGAAACATCATTTTAATGTTATGACAACTATTCTCCACATAAGAGCTTGGTGGCAGGATCTCATAATGTCTTAAGAGACAGCAGCTTTAAATTAAAGATCTTTACCAATGAAAAAAATGTCCCACCATGAACGTGCCCACTGCTTGGCCACCTGCAGACTTTAAAGCTATGGAAGGTGAAGATGAGTGTTGAAGAAATATGTTTGTTTGTTTGTTTGTTTAAGGCTAGCCCAAACAATGAAAGAAGACTCAGTCTTAAAAGATGGAAGTGATGCTGGTTCCTGCACCTGTGCAGGAACCTGTGCAGTAGTTCTGTCTTCACCCTCTTTTCTCCTTAAGCTTTGAAATGTTACTAGCTCATTAACTGAGCAGTGCAAATTCACTCTGAGATGCACAACATGTTCTGTCAGGAGTTTTCAATTTTTTTTTTTTATTATTATTTTTTTTATGGCAGCAACAGGTCTAAAAAAACCTAACTTCTAAGAGAGGGGACTGTTGCCTGAAGAGTGAGTCAAGATGATACCAGGCCCAAAAGATGGGTGAAGGATTTCCATTCTGAAAAACTCAGTGCTGTTAAACACCTTTAAACTTATTAGTTTTGTTATATATTTGCCTGCTGATTTCAGAGGGAGTTGAAGAGATTTGGCTATTTGCAAGACAAGACTCAGCACCTTGTGGGTGTATTTGCTTTGACCATACATCTGTATTTTTTTCTTTTAAAACAGCTATCTTAAAACTAACCTGCACCTCACCCACTCCGTACATGCACAGACTTTTTCTTTTCTTTTTTTTTTTCTTTTTCTTACAGCTCATGTGGTCTTCATGAAAACAGGAAACTGAGGGAAGCTGAGCACTTCATTTGTGATTGACAGATTGAGATACTCGGTACAGTGCTTTCAGAGAGGCACCCTCCAAACCCCTCCTGTGGGTTGGGTAGGAGGGAGATCTGGCTGCATTTACAATCTTCCAAGCGTGATTCTGACTTGCTTGCAAGTAGACCAGAGCAATTTTCCTCGTATGCAGCCTTCAGGGGAACCACTAAGGAGGCACTGCTGCCATTCAGGGAAATCAGTAGAGGAGGGTAAAGTGAATTGATTCCACTAGTGGTCCTGTTCAAGGACAGCAGAGATAGTTGTTGATCTCTTCTGAAGGCAGGCATGGCCTGGTGTTGCCTGAACAAGCACCCATAGCTCAGCCTCAATCTCACTGTATTTCTTGGAGGGAGGGTGGACTTCTGAGGCTCATGCTCAGGAGATGCTGGGTCTTGAGTTTTGTGCTGCTTAGACTCTTGCAAATACTGAAAATAGCTTTGTACACATATGGACAAAACCAGGCCTCACTTGCACAGCCTGCTGCACTGTTAGCATCCCTGTAACCTGACAAAATAAATGTTAATGAGAATGTTAACCAAAAACACAAGATATTTGCCTGGAAAGACATAGAAAGGGCTGTCCACTTTACTGGTGCTAATATTTTCAGGAAATGAATTTCTAAGTAAAGAATGTTTATGCATAACATGGACTAGGGATCTGAAACAAAGCGACCTGACCTAGCTGACTAATTGTAGATTTAAGGAAATTAATTTTGGTTTAGGATATCTGTAATTAATCCATATAGCAAGAAGTAGATCAGTCAGTGTTGGAAAAGTATAAATAATTAATAATTGAGAAATAAGTGAAATCTGGTCATAGATTTCCCAGGAGAAAAAGGAAGATGAAGTGTTTGATGTATATTATTTGCTCAGCTTTATCATTTAGATAAAATATATTTATTTTTTTTAACAAAAAGCAAAACCAAGTGAAACAGAAATGACTGCATGGTTAATGAGTCAGACTTAAATGATACTGTACTTATTGGAATAGCTGATTGTGAAAGATACACCAAAAATGGCAAAAATGTGCAGAAAGCAGATAAAATGAAACCAGGTGACAACATCTGTACTGTAAGAGAGTTAACTTAAAGCAAAATTACTAAAGGTAGGTCAAAACTTGTACAATACTACAGATAATGAAAAACCTAAGGCTAAAACAAGACAAACATGAGAGCATTATATGTAGCCAGAAAGTTTTTCTGTATATGATTTGCATGTATGCACATCCCCAGAGTTTCCCACAAGGCTTGTAGATTATTCAAGTTTAGAAACTATTGCTACAAACTCTTTTATATGAAAATGTCATGAAGCCACTGGGTTCCTGTGGTCCTTGATAATGAAGGTAAGCAGTGGTTTGAGTTTTTATGGAAGGACCAAGTCCCTGTATAAAAGGTTAATGAATCTAAGAAAACTTTGAGGATGGCCTGAGTTTGTGGTCAAACCCAAAGGCATGTATGTTGCAGAGAATGCTACACTTTACTTGTTACATCTGATGAACTTCCCTGGGGACGTAGCTTCAAAGTTAAGCACTAGGGAAAAAATGAACAAGGTAAAGTAGAGACTTGTGAAGTGAAAGAGAAATAGTTGCCCAGGGAGGGAGATGGAAAAAAAAAAGAGAGAGAGAGAGAGAGAGAGAGAGAGAAAGGGAGAACTGCCAGCTGTGTTAGAGGCAAATTAGAAAAAGCTTCATCAGTATCTGAATTTGGCACGAAGGCGAATGAACAGGACCTTGAAACCATTGAAGTGCTGTCTTTAAGCTAATAATTAAAGTTTTAATATGAGAATGAACATATTTCCATACATCTATCTATAATACAATATTAAATGTTTCTCCCACAATGCACTAGGCACCACACTAACCTTAATATTGAATAACCAAGTTAATTAAATGCATGTAGAGCATGAAAATCCCATGTTCTGAACTGCACTTAGTCAGTTCTCTAAAGGCTGGGCCTCTGGCAATATTAATCAGACACCTAAATCTGTAATCTGCCATCTCATTAATCTGCGTACAATATCTTTTAGAGGATTAATACTCCGATGCAAAACCACACGCACACACAAGATGAAGAAATCCTTATAGATCCAACAATCCCATTGCATGTGTTTTTTTTTCTTTGTTGCAGGACACAACAGTTTGCCCATTTGGAAACTTACCTAGTGTAGGACTATGGGGAGTAGATCAAAGTCCCAAGGATGCTCTGCTTCTGTGAATGCAAAAGGACGGTGTCTAAAAATAAGAAAGGGCTTGGATGATGGCACTGGGATGCTGAAGGAAAGCCCTTCTTTGACAGCAGCTACAAAAACTGATTTTCTCCAATTATTTTTCAGACACTACTGACTCCAGAAGAGTTGCCCGGTAGGCAGAGTTACTCACCAAAGTGCCCTGCAAACCGTCTGTTCCCCATGATATTTCCAGGCACACCTGCCCATGGATGTCTGGTCGTGTTCTGTACTCAGGCTGTGGATTGTGGTAGGGCTGTGAGGCACTGCCCCCAGGCTTGGTTCCCTTGCACTGTGCTCCGTCTGGTGTGCAGGTGGAAGGAACACCATCTGATGGACGGTCCTATGAACTCAAAACCAGCTTTGTCAGCCTGGTTTCACTGAGAGGTGGTGAATTTCTGGTGAAGTACTAAGCTAATGCTCATTGCTCTTTCCTACCAAGTCTCAAATTTCCTGGATTCAGGTAAATAGATAAATAAAGCCTGTATTTTTTCATTTCGATTTTACTTAACGTCATAGCAGTCTGTCTCTTCAAATAAGAGAACGAAAAATGTCTAACACATCCCTCTAAATTTTTCATTAAGAAAAAGATAATAAGGTGGGGTTTTTTGTTTGTTTGGTTTTCCCCATAGTTTCTCTACCTAGTGCTTTTAGGTAAGCCCTTGTATTGGCTATAGCTAAATAAATTTTATATGTGTTTATGTCTTTGAGTTTACAATAATCAAAGTACATCTTCCCTGAGAAGGACAGACTGAAACTTAGTAGGATCTCTACAAAGAACCCTTTCTTTCTATAACCATGAACTAGCCCTGGAGTGGCTTTATACAGGCAATAAAAACATGCTGAGTCTTAGCAAGTCCACACGGACTTTTCCAGAATTGCTTATATTTTAGGTGCAACACAGGTCATTGGGATTCCACTTTGTTGCAACGTACCAGGGATATATTGGAGCAGTTGCCAAGAGCAGAAAACCCTTTGGTTTAAAGGGCCTAATTTCAAGACCTTTCAGAATATCTCATCTTTTCTTACACTTTTTCTCAATTTGCCTGTTTTCTGCTTGATTCTGTTGGGCATATTACAATCTCAGCTGGCCAACATTCTCTCTGTTCAGTTTGGCAACATAACATTAATAATAGATCTTTGTTTCTTAACATCAGCAGAGAAATAGGGAATTAAGTGTTATTTTTACAAATGTCATGCTCCTCAGGTGACCTGCCTGATAGTTTCTTGCCTTAATTTGCAGAGTTAAATGTAAGGAACTTGGGGAAAAGAAAAAAACAAACGACACTGTGGATGGTGAAACAATGGCAAAATCAAGGGGCATCTCTAGCTATAGCAACCAGGTGAGATTTTAGAATTCACTTATCCTGATTAAAAAATAAAATTGTCCAGAAAAAGAGCGATCCCACATTTCTGTGATCCTGTCTATGTATTCTGCCCTTTCCTTTGGGCTAACCCAGCTGATGACAGAGACGCATGTTGGGTTGGATTAGCATTTCACTAAGAGGAGCTGAGACAACTAGCCCAAACTACATGCTTTACTTCTGGCTGACTAAATCATGTTAAACGGATTTTTGTCCCAATTAGTTGTTTTGTAATTTACTGAACTGCTAAAAAATATCCATAAAACAAAAAATATGGCATTTCTTTGGTGGGTGAAAGGATTAAAATTTGTAAAGTCATCTTTCAGATTTGTTTGGAATTAAATGCACTATAACAATAAAGTTATTGTTAGTCCACTGAGCACTCCCATTTTGCCTCATAGTCTAATAGCCACCAGAAAAGTCATTTGAAAAGTTATTGTATTATTATTTATGATACATACAAAGCAAATAAAGAAGAAATGCCACAATAATCATGTAAACATATTCAGTTTTAGCACAGAGAGCAAGATCAAGCTAATTAGATCCGTACTATCACTTTCTGTGCAAACAACACACTTTTCTAATGTACTGTAAATTCAAGTCCCATTACATAAAGACCTGACTGTGCGTATGTATGTGTGTGTGCGTGCAAAAGGAGATGGACAGAGAGGAGATGCAAGGCGTCCTTCCATCTCCTGGGACTTGTTGCAAAACCTCTCTTAGCTCCAGGAAGCACTGGGGCAGAGCCTTTCGTGCCTTTGCACAACGTCCAAGTACAAAAACACTAGGGTGTTAGCACTGCTGTTGCTGTTGTTTCCTAAAAGAGGTCTGGTGAGATGGGATAGGTGTGAAGTAATGAGTGATTTGGCACAGAGCATTCTTATGTTCTGCTCTGAATCTCCAAGAGACATATTGGCTCAGCTGATCAGATTCCTCTAATAACACAGCTTCCAGGTCTACATGTGCTGCTCCTTCTCTGCTCTATAGCCAATGATGGTCATGGCTTGAGGCCACAGTTTAACACTGTGTTTAACTCTTCCTCCACGAAGAGTGTTGTTTTTAATGTTAATCCAATGGTGTTTAAAAGAGAGAGAAAAAAATAATGCATCTCCTGAGGTCCATAGGTTTCCTAGATATTTTTCAAGCTGCTTCAGAAGTCAGTATTCGCTAAAGCTGTCAGTAAGGGTGCGACAACACTGCAGCATCTCAGATGGGACTAGTTAACAGAGCTCTGCTGAAAAATTACAACTTACTGGACTCGAGACATTGCCTTTTTGAAACATCCACTCATATTTGCCAAGTGATGGCCAGGTATCAATTTTGACCATTTCCTCAGGAGTTTGCCCAAGCATTTGGGTTACTGAAAGCTGCTGTGCCCATGGGAATGGACCATCCGCCTGTTGGACCCTACTCATATTCAGATGGTTATAAGGTAACTGGGTCTGAACGAGCACAATAGGTAGAGGGACAGGCAAAAAATAGCTGAGGGAATACCATAAAACGTTGTTTCCAAGTATTTGGTCAGAACAGTTTGCTGCCTTATCACTCCCGTCATAGTTATTTTTTTAAGTATTCTTTGAAGATGGTCGCTGGCAAGTTACTGAAACCAGTACATTTTAAACCAGGCTGAAAATGAATTTCTGGTATGGACAACTCTGATTCCAAGAGATGTTTGCGTCCAGTCAGAAAATAGAATTAATAGCATATAACTTACACGTCTAATAAATTGGGTATCAGTGAGTCACTTGCATAATCAAAGTTATCCATCTTCATACCATGCAGCAGATTTTCTGAAATGGGTAATTTTTCAAAAAACATTCCAAGATGTCATGCCTAGATAATTTGGAAATAAAGTTAACACTGGAATGTACTGAACTATGTATTTGCTATAATCAGCTTCCTCATTTATTGGCATATTTCCTTTCCCCACACTATACAATAATAGTGGCAATGCAGAAAAATACTCATTTACATTAGCTGTGTGCTTGATACATTTCCACAGTCCAGGGCAGACAACAGTTCAAGGCTAAAAATTCAGCTCTTTATTATTAAAAAATACCAGTCCTTGCTATAGGAATTGATGATTCAGTGAGAATTATAATTATAATCAATGCATAATAGGCATTTTGCACCCCATATAAGTGCTGCCAAGAAACTATTTATTCAGCTAAAGAATTAAATCTTTGTTTGTAAGCTCTTTATTGTTCACAATAGAAAAAAAAAAAAATGTGTGACTTGGCTCATGAGCAGATACCAGTCTGGTTATTTTACTGAGTGAAAAAATAGGCCTTCATACAGAAAGACTTGTGATGCTTGAAACAATTATTTACGTGCATATACTTGTATAAAATTCAGTGTTTCGCTATAAGGAAACTACTGATTGCTTTTTTTCTTCTTTTTTTTTTTTTTCAGGTGGAAAACACTGTGATAGTTGTATGTCATACTTTCATGTTGGATATTGTATTCATTTCTGGCATAAGCAACTGAAAAAAGATACAGAACTAAAAGCACTCCAGACAGACATAATCAAAATTACTTATGGAAGTGTTCCTGTATCAACTGAGATGAAAAAGTTTAGTATTATTCAGGAAAAAATTATCAAGGGAGGAATTGCTGGAACCTGAGAAAATAGTAAATGGTGCAGATGAACTAGGTCATTTTTCTTGTTCCCTTCAACTCTGTAAGAACAATAAGGCTCCCTGGAACTACCTGATGATCTTTCTCAAAGAGATAAATGGGCATCAAAATGACACACCAAGTGCTTCTACTTCTCAGAAGACAATACCCTAAAGGAAAGAGACATTTCACACAGCTGTATTCAACACACATCATCAGGAGAAATATTCTGATTTGGTAGAAAGAGTCCACTACCATCTTTATTTCATGTCTTGTCCAAACATGTAAATACATGCGTAATTTCAGCGTGCACAGTCTTTTAGTTTTAGGAATGCTCAGCAGAATTGTGTAGAATCTTTTGTCTGGAAAAAGGCAAATCCTTGAAAAGAACATTGCAAAGTAAATCCTTTTCAAACCAAATTGTTAATAAGGCTTTCAATTTTTGTCAGGTGATATTGTGAAAATGATAGCTCCATGGAAAGAAAATACATAAATGAAAATAATAAGAATGTACCTAAAGATAACACCAAAGGCCTGGGTAAGGCAGAGGACATCTTAGTGGCTGTTCCTTTTCACCCTGTCTGCTAGTAGTTATTATTTTCTAACTAGATGGAGTATCCTGGTTTAACTTGGATGGCCGTACATCTAGAGCAATTAAACATGCAAATCTGTTCTTTGTGTTGAGGAAAGAGACCATAACATACAGTATTCCTCAAATCAAATCCTTCTCTGAGCTACTTTTATTTGACAAGGGAAAGGAATGCAGCAAACACCCAAACGTAACTCACTTTGGCTCTATCTATACAGTTACGTTTAATGGGGAAATCTTTTCTATTAGGGACCTAAATTCACAGAGCCTAGGCCAACCACCAAAAGAAACCAGTAGTTTGCTGAGCAGCTTATACTTCTCCTAAATCAAGAGCTTGTATCATATGCACCTTTTATGAAGCAAGGTAACTTACTTTAAAATATCCATGCCAAGTGAGCAATGCACACACAGTATGCTTTGAATATCCAAATAAATGTTATGAGACGGCTGATCTGAAGTTATTTCTCATTCCAGTAAAATGACGGATATTATAATTATTATTATAATATTATAAGTATTAATTATAATTATTTTTATTTCAAGGTGTCCTGCTGCTTGGGTCAGATCCTACATAAGTCAGTGAGAATTCTTCCTTTAACTTCAAGAGGATTGAGATTGGGGCAGCCACAGTAGAGTCTTAATAAATGTAAATCTTATTTAGAAATGTCCTCTTTTATAACAAGTGCCAAGCTGTGCAAAGCTCCAGGCTACATTACCTTACAACATTGACTGAAATGGCAGAAGAGATTACCATCCCCACTAATGAATTTTTTTAATTACTCTTTGCAGAAAGGATGGTATCAAAACTCTAGTGAAAAGTAAAATTAATCCCTAAATTGAAATATACTAGAAAAGCTTATATTATATTTCAAAAATTATTTTCTGGTCAGCACTGTTACTTAGTAAGTCAGTGTAGGAAATGTGGGATCTATCTTGTCTTATTTTTATTAATCAATGTTTTTGGGGAAAGTAATGGGTATGACCTCCTCTGCTTTTGAAGGAGTTGTTACCCCAGTTACTTTCCCAAAACTCACCTCTTGGAGGTCTACTTACCCATTAGAGAGAATGGTACAAACATCAGAAATGAAGGCTTCCCCACACTATTAACCCTGTTCATCACCCCACTAATTAGGGATGTGACAAAAGAGAAGTCTATGGGGACTGTGAGTGCTAAAGACCCTTCTAGTGGCCTTTACCTTCACCCTCCCTCTTCCCTTGGGCTATCCCTGATTAAACCCATCATATATTTTAATCTTCCTTCTGACCTCAAGAGATGTGTATCTATAAAAGTGGATGCTAGGACCACAAGCATGGTAAAGGGGCTTGAGCACAGCAAGCTATGTGTGAGCTATGAGACACAAACTGTGGGCTCATTCAGCCTTAGGCCTGCCATGTGAGATGCTCTGGGGTCAAAACGATCAGCAGTGTATACGGCTTTCCAGACTGAAGGTGCCCATTCCCATACAAGTGGCTAGCTGCTGGAAATTTCACAGGCCATTTTGTGCAAATTTTAACTGAGAGATAAAACGGCAAGAACTAAGAGAGAGGAACATGGCTTTCTACCAGCCTTCTAATAGCTGTGTCCAGGGAAATTCGCGTATGCCCAGTTCCCTTCTGAAGAATGGGTGGCCAGCTGGAAGACAGATTTTTGCTAGGGAGTTATAATGAAGTGTGTTTTTATAGCCAAATGTAAAAGTTAATATGATGCTTTCATTTTTAACAAGAAGGCAAGTGAATCAATGCACATTAATTGAGAATGAGCCTTATTTTTTTTTTTTCCCAAATGTGAAATTAATTAGTGTTGGAATTTTTAAGGTTTTAATTTCATTAATTTTCCTTTTCTGAATTTCTCCATTTTCTGGTAATAGAAGCAATTATGGACTCAAAGTTCCTGAACTATTTACAGTCTCTTTAGAATTTTCAGGTATCTGTTTTCATCTACCTTCTCCTATCAAAACATTTTGAGTCCTCAGCTAAGAAGTCTGAAGTTTCTAACCTCTTTTCTAAATAAAATAAAGTTAATTCAGCTGATTTGCTCCAAGCTTGCACTCATGCATGCAAGAGCAGGAAATGCGCCAGTGTGTTGCAAAAATACACTAACCATATGCCTAAAAGAAACAACCACTTCTTAGGTAATTGGTTCAGCCACAACAGGTTGTCAAAATTTTTCCACACTCCTATTACATGTAACAGAGTACTTCTGTTGTCCAAGCCTGAACAATAATCAAATACAGCTTGTAAGTGAAATCACAGGAAACCCCTAGAACCATAGTGAAATAGGAACAGAATAAATCCATGGGAAAATATCTTCTCCTCTTTTAGTTCCATTCAAGAAAAAAAATAAAAAATAGATTGCATGTCTCCAGAAAGGGTGGACCTATATTGCACATCGTATCTAAACAATTTATGCTTTGGGAGGGTATAATATGCCAGGGAAGATCAGAACAGGATCCACTCCTCAAGTCTGGGTTGAGCCCATAACACCATTTTTGTGGTGGGTGACTGGAGCCCAATGCCAGAAGTCTTGTGTCCTGCATTTCAAGTACTTTGATATAAAAGGGAGTTAAAAGATGGTGAATTGTCAACATCTGAACAAAGGGATACTTGCTGAAATGAATAAGAGATTTCAGCAAAAGCCAATACTGGAAGTCATTAGTCCAATCAAATTATGCAGTAGCTCTCTCTACACAGGGCCAGCAAAAGCTTAACCTTAATTCCAGATCAACAGAGGTGTCCAATGTAATCCTGATCATTTTTATACATGATATCATGAGTGAATAGCACTGAAGAAAAGAGGAACATGAGGAAATAAAATGGTCACAAGGATTAGCCAGATCATTAAAAATAGCAGAAATAATTTTAAATGTAAGATACAAGGCTGCCCAGTCATCCTTTAGGATTACCTACCAGCAAGTTTCTTCACATCTTACCCTTGTTCATACAGTGAACAATAAGAAACTGGAAGCAAGCAGGCATGTTTATGGTCCTTCATTTAGCAAGAACATTTTCACGAATAAGAGTATGCACTCTGTTTTGAACAAAAGATCTCCACATTTGAATATGTGAATAGGAGATGGAAAATTTAAATTGCCTTTCATCAAATTGCCAGATCCTCTTGGATGCTGTAGGGAGGGAGAAGACCTGGGAGTTAAGATACATCAGGGAGGTTAACAAGCAGGCAGAGGCACCTGTAGAAAGCAGTGAGACTCCAGCGAGCCTCACTGCTCCTTTCAGTCCCTTCCCAGCAGTCAGGGTCTGCCTGCCATCCATTGCCTGTAGACTCTCCAAGTTGGACAGAGAAAGCCAGGTTGTTCACGAGACAGACGGAGGACCTGATCTCCTTCTATGACAAAGTGACGCGCTGGGTGGATGAGGGAAAGGCTGTGGATGTGGTCTACCTCGACTTCAGCAAGGCTTTTGACACCATTTCCCACAGCATTCTCCTCAAGAAACTGGCTGCTCTTGGCTTGGACTGGCGCACGCTTCGTTGGGTTAGAAACTGGCTGGATAGCTGGGCCCAAAGAGTTGTGGTAAATGGAGTCAAATCCAGTTGGAGGCCGGTCACTAGTGGCGTTCCCCAGGGCTCGGTGCTGGGGCCGGTCCTCTTCAATATCTTCATTGATGATCTGGATGAGGGCATTGAGTGCACCCTCAGTAAGTTTGCAGATGACACCAAGTTAGGTACGTGTGTCGATCTGCTTGAGGGTAGGAAGGCTTTGCAGGAGGATCTGGAGAGGCTGGACCGATGGGCCGAGGTCAACTGCATGAAGTTCAACAAGGCCAAGTGCCGGGTCCTGCACCTGGGGCGCAATAACCCCAAACAGAGCTACAGGCTGGGAGGTGAGTGGTTGGAGAGCTGCCAGGCAGAGAAGGACCTGGGAATGATGGTTGATAGTCGGCTGAATATGAGCCAGCAGTGTGCTCAGGTGGCCAAGAAGGCCAACAGCATCCTGGCCTGTATAAGAAACAGTGTGGACAGCAGGGCCAGGGAGGTGATCGTCCCCCTGTACTCGGCTCTGGTGAGGCCGCACCTCAAGTACTGTGTTCAGTTTTGGGCCCCTCGCTACAAGAAGGACATGGAGGTGCTTGAGCGAGTCCAGAGAAGGGCTACGAAGCTGGTGAGGGGCCTGGAGAACAAGTCTTACGAGGAGCGGTTGAGGGAGCTGGGCTTGTTCAGCCTGGAGAAAAGGAGGCTCAGGGGCGACCTTATCGCTCTCTACAGGTACCTGAAGGGAGGCTGTAGCGAGGTGGGGGTTGGTCTGTTCTCCCACGTGCCTGGTGACAGGACGAGGGGGAATGGGCTTAAGTTGCGCCAGAGGAGTTTTAGGTTGGATCTTAGGAAGAACTTCTTTACCGAAAGGGTTGTTAGACATTGGAACGGGCTGCCCAGGGAAGTGGTGGAGTCACCATCCCTGGTGGTCTTCAAAAGACGTTTAGATGTAGAGCTTAGGGATATGGTTTAGTGGGGACTGTTAGTGTTAGGTCAGAGGTTGGACTTGATGATCTTGAGGTCTCTTCCAACCTAGAAATTCTGTGATTCTGTGATTCTGTGACCCCAGACTTCAGATTCAGTTACATGCTAAGCATAACTTCATTCTGCTCTGAGGACTGAGATTTTGCTTTTAGTCCTTTTTTCCTTTGTTCACTCCTAAATCCTCCCGGCTCTGGAAGGACCAGCAGCCCCTTCCACTAAGCACAGGGAGAACTCAGCAAAGAAGAAAGGTTACAAAGAGCCCAGGTGGACTGCCAGACCCAGTGTATGGATGGGCCTTTACGTAAATTCCTTACATGCTGCTGGGGCAAATATCTGAACTCCACAGAAGACTCAGTACATGCACTGCTTTGTCCGATGTCTGTGTATCATCATCACAGTGTTATTTCTGCTGATTCTGATTTAGAACGCAGAAATTTTCATAAAGGCACATGTGGAAGTGTCTCAAACTAACTTTGCCTCACTAAGTGAAAACTGCATGGACAGTTCTTATGACTGTTTAATACACAGAGCACTGTAAAGAATCTGGAGGCTCCAGGAATTTTTTTGGATTTTTTTTTTTTTTGTATGTTAACGCAATGTTTTTATAAATGGGTTATGTTTTATTTTGCTGGTTCTTTATCTCACTCCTGTCCTTTCCAGAAAGGACATTTTCATTTGTAAATGAAAATATGCAAACTATGTATGATCAACTTTTCTTTCACAACTTGTGCAGAGAAGTAAGTTAGCCTCTAAACATGACAAGTTTATTTGTTCATTTATTTATTTTTAAATTCTAATTAGAGAAAGGAAAAGGGTGTCAGGAGTCTTTAGTGATTCACATTTTAACAGCCAGGTTATAATTTATTAATTCCCAACTTATAAAATTTTCACAACCTCTTTCCACAGGAGTCCAAGAGCGACTCAAATTTATTTATTGTTTCTACGTAGGGTGTCATTAAATATTTGTTATCTCCTAAAGTTTGTTGGGAAACGGGATTATTTTCCACATCACATCACACCAATGCTAATGGGAAAAGCATTAGATGTTGACCCAGCAAATTAAACTGTAAAATATGAGGCTTATTGTTATTATTACATACAGACACATTTTCTGTTCTCCTTATTAAAACCATCTTAATCAAACTCATTGTATTTTAGTCATGTTTTAAAATAATTATTCCAGAATATAAAGCACATGAATATATAAAGGGAAGAAGTTCCACTTGAATATGTTCAATTTAACTTTTTTTTAAAAAGAATTTTCCAATTGATCTCCTTTGACATTTAAATCGATCACCTACCAAGAGAAAATCAAAACAAACAAACAAACAGAAACACTGAATGTTGTTTGTATTTTTCTTAAAGCTTCCTAGAATGCTGTTGCTATTATATTTTCAATAAAACCAACCAAACAAACAAAAAATTGCATCTATAAATATCTTTTAAAGAATATTTCTGCAAATTCTCATTTATAATTCTTTTATTATTATTATTATTATTGTTTCAGTTAGAAGAGAAAAATTTGTCCCATAATGGGGTTCAACGTTCTCTCTCTCCAGTGGTTACTCTTACCAGGAAAATTGCTGAGGAAATCCCTTCTTCTCTGATCCCTTTATGAACTCACATTAGGGCAGTGCCCTAATTCGCAGAAGTCTTACTGGGACAAAGTAAGTGTTAATATTCTGAAACTAGAATTCAGATTCCTAACTTTGTCCACAAAGTCCATTTGCTAGATGGACTACCTGTGTTCTTCCTTTATCATCAGTGGAGACAGAGTCAATACAGAACCTGGAGTTTAGAGCATGATCATCTGGCCAAAGACTGATAGTTACCTCAGGATGAGAGGGATAATGCCCTGTGTTCTGCTGAGTAGTTTTGAGCTGGGTTTAAAGAGAGTTTGAGGTCTGGCTTAGATTGTGTATGCAGATATCACAGGTCACCTGTGAAATCAGACCATGCAGTCCATGTTGCTGTTGTTTTATTTATTTGGTGAGTAGTGAGGGGTTGAAGACTTCATCTGTTCTGCCTTTCTTATAAAAAACAACAGCTACAATATTTTGCACTAAATAAGTCCCCTATTATTATTATTATTTATATATATATATAATTCACAGAGCAGATGACTATAATAGATAGTCAGATCCAGCTGGTTACTCATTCTACTCCCATTGGAATCGTGGAGCTTTTCCCACATACCATTCCCTTACCTTAGGAAATAAATGATTGACTCTTTATTGACTCTTAACTTACAGTTGAGGAACACAGAGCCAAAAGATTGATTTCTGTGCCTTATGGTGCACCTCTGCATGTGAGGAAAGTGACCAAAGGCTAAGCAATGCCAGCATGTTTCCTGATATTTAGTACACATTGCAGTTGGCATATTTACTAGCTACAGTGCATCTGGCCTCTTTTCACTAGATGAACAACATACACTTGAAAGTGAGCTCTGTTCTGGCCATGGCACTGGTCAGCACTGCTCTGCTCTCCCTGATGTCGATATGTCTCTTTATTTGTTCATTCATTCACAGTTCTGCAGATGCACAGACATCTCACTTCCAAATGTGGGAGCAAACCATTTGCACTCTAACACTGCTGAAAATTTATTTACTCCATTGAAGTGACATTCCTCATTGCTTTCTTACCAAATGCTTTGTAGACTTGATATTTTGCTGAGTTAATGTCTCCTCTCAAAAATATAATGTGGCTGTGCATTCCCACCCCTACTTGAAACAGTTAGTTTTGCAAGCCAGACTCTTTAATTGTGACAGTGTGGGGAATTTGTTATGAATTATAATTCAAGCTCCAAATTTCCTCTCCCCTCTCCTAACCTTTCTATTGGGCTGAAATAGAAGTAGAGGGCAACAGAAAAAAGAGAGTCCTCTGCGCAAATACAGACTTCCTAAGCAATGCAATGCATCCCATACAGAAGGGGTTACCCTTGGAGAGGGAACACCTGGTCCACAGAGTTTGCTGGCAAGTGGCTGTTGTCCAGGGCATGCAAAAAATATGACCACCCAAGGGAGTGAAGAAACCAGCAGTTCTGTTTAAGGTTTGGTTCATCAGTTCCTGATCAGGAGGTCCATGTGGGAGTGCCATGGGGCAATGGGAAGTCCTGCTTTTCTGATGCTTGACGTCTCTGCCCAGTTCCCATGGAAAGGCAGCACTCATGACATTTTTGAAGCTTTCTAGGTCAGCAAGAAGTAGTCAGTTCTTCTGTACTTCTTTGTTATGTTCAGAAGCTATATGCACCCACATCTATGTATTTTCCAGTAATGACTGCCTAACTCTTTAATAGTTAGGTGGAAATTAAATGTTAAACTTCTCAGTGGAAATGCTGATACACAAAAAGACTGAAGAGTCAGTATTGGACCTGGGCTAAGGGCTCAAAACCATAAGGTCTCAGAACCAGGTGCTAGAGAGCAGGCAGAGGAAACAAACGGGGGCACTTGCCCAGACTCTGTCTATGCTCCATAAAAATTCATGTGAAAGGAAAGGATCCAATGGCTGGATCCTCACACAGCAGGCTGGTGGGCATCCAAGAGGTGAAGCTTGGCCAGATTCAGTTACGTGGGCATAGTTTCACACTGTGCTCATAACTGCTAGCTTTATAATCCTCTGACCTTGGTGGTAAAAGCTCCAGGAAAACCCTTTGGAATTTAGCCATATACTTTTGCTGTAGTCACAGGAGTGAATTCTGGCCTAAACACTTGCAAATGAGGCATCACATCCTCCATGCAGAGGAGCAGAGTATAAAATACTTTCTTGAAGACCTGAGATATATTACAAATTTTCACATTGGTTTTGAATAAAATGTGTCCAGAGAGGCTTTGTAATCTCCAGCTTTGGAGGTTTTCAGAGCTTAACTGGATGAAGCCCTGAGCAACCTCCTCTAACTCTGATGCTTGCCCAGGTCTGTGCATGATGTTGCACTAGAAACCTCCAAAGGTTCCTTCTACTGTCAATTTTTAATATGATTTTATGACCCTGGAGCTCTTCTTCTGGGGGAGGGAAAGAGGGGGAGAGGAGGGAGGAGTAAAGCTCTTTGTTGTGCTAGACATTTCCCATTAAAGCCATTTCAGCTCTGAAAGTCTGACATAATGAGGCACGCTACACGTGCTGCGTTGCCCAGACCAGCAGTCCCAGTCTCTGTGCACGCGCTGAAGAAACACCCATCTGCATTTATCTAAAACATTGAAAAGTACATGAATATCTGCCTTGCAAATAGCACTTCCAGTAGTGACAGCAGCGATTTGGCAAGGTATGAAAGCACAACACCCAGATAGTCTGGAGCTTAAGAAACTTTTCCCAGAAAGGAACCTTTTACCAAGAAGTGGTTTGAACCGGTGTCAGGTCAGTGACCAGCCGGGCCTGCCAAGGCGTGCTTTGCTTGGTGACACAGGCTCCATGTGGGTCACACGGCATGCTGGCTCACACCGCAGGCCTGGACTCGGTCCCTCCGTCTGTCAGTCACTCGACAGCTCTTGGACAGCCAGCACAGAGTGTACAGAAGGGACACACACACGGGTTTTAAAAAAAAATACTCCCACAAAAATAACTTGGGAGACTCCTCACACCAAAGCTGGAAATAGCAGAGAAAACACCTCCCGTCCTGGTTCGGAGGGGCCTGCACAATAAGGAGGGACCTCATTTTGTGAAAGCTCTGGGTTGTCAGCTTAGATTTGGGCTATCTTACTGCTCCCTGAAGCTGTAACTGCTTTCCCAGAGGCCCTGTACATTTACTAGCAATGTAATAAGGAGATCAGATCAGCCATTTAATGCTTACCGTGAGCAGTGTGCGAAACAAGTATTGCCATGTGCTTAATACTGGAAATAAAGTGTGGAGGTGGAAGGAACTGGTCAGATGTTGTGTTGTAAGGAATTGGGTAGGCCGGTGAAAAGAAAGCCTGAAAGTCTGACAGCGAAGTCCTGGGAGGAAGGGACAGGATGAGAGTATGGGAAAGAGTAATATGAAAGGAGTTGCAGAGTCTCAAACAGTTTATGAAAGTGCACTAATCAGACCTGAGTAACAGCAATATCTGGTCAGACTCAGATCCTAATCTAAACAGGAAACAGGTGCCACCTTTGAATGTGCCGTAGATAGGCTTTCTAATTCAACCTCAGGGTGCCCAGGAGAAACACTACAAATATTTTATATCTTACATGGGAGGTGACAGAGAGTGTGTTTTGTGTGTGTATGGGTGTGGGATGTGGGATCAGGGCATGAGGAGCAGAAAAGTGTGTTGCTTACAAGGAAAAAGAATATGATAAGAAGTTGGTTTTGGTGGTTTTGTTGTTGTTGTTGTTTCGTTGGTTTTGTTTGTTTGTTTGTTGGTTTGTTTTTAACCTCAGAACAGATTAGGTACAACACGACTGGCTAAGGATTTTACCAGAGACGCTGAAGAATGCATTTCTAAGCCCAAAATTGTTCTATAGTTTCAGAAAATGTATCAAAGTGACAAAGTGTCTGATTATTCAGCCCCTGCTTTGGCATCACGCAATAAGAACGAGTGCCACGCAGCACGGATTGAAGATTCAGAAAGAAAAAGCTGTTGGGGTTTGATAGTGTTTTGGATCTCAGAGAAATCTAAAAATACCAAATACAGCCGGCACATGTATGGTGCTTTAGCACTCAGAACATCTGGGAGTATTCTCAAATATTCCCCTTTTGTATTGCTTGTTATGCTACCAGAGGCCAGCAAAGTGCCAATGAAAACTTACTGGATTTTCATAGTGCTTCTAAGTTCAGAGGGAAAGGCATTAAAACCAGTAAAGGGGGAAATTACTATGTGCCAGTTTACAGCCCTTGTTTATTCTAGCCTTAGAGGATACTTACATGTGGTGTGCTGCATCTTGCTCTGTTTTTCTGGATGAATTATTATGCTCAGTCCGGAAGGATATGCACATTCAAAATTTGTACAAAGATATTTCCCTTACGATGTGATTTAACTGGGAATTGTGGAATATTTCACAAATGCAAAATGAACTTCACATAATGAGGTAGCAGTCATGTCACCCACTATTCAAAGACATCGCATTTGTTGATACACTGCTTGCTTTTCATAGGGTGATGTCAATGCAGAAAGCTACCCTGTAACTCAAAAGTTGTGAAATAAAGATTCATGTCCAAAATAAATAAAGAAGTTTCCCTGTAGACATCAGTGAGATAAAGACTTCATTCAGTAATTTGATTTTTGCTTATTGATCTCTTACACAATCTTCCTTAATAAAACTATTTATGGGAGTATCTACAACTATATGTCTCTGGATGGCATGTGTGCTTAACAGATGAGGGTCAAGGAATATAGAATCTACACAGCGCTGTTTATAAGTTGTAGATAAATATAATAATTGTGGAAACTTCAATATCAAACAGTACCTTTCCCAGATATATACATATCTAAAGCTTGTATCAGCTGGAAAGGAACAGGATTTTGCAAGGACTGGACAGCAGCAGGGGATAAGTGGTGTGAAATGTCAGCAGTCAGAACCAGAATCTGATTTAGAGGACCTGGAGAGCATCCAAAATTAAGAAGGGAAAAACAAACAAACAAACAACAACAACAACAACAACAAAAAAAAACACCACACATCACATTTTTGTAACTTACTTTTTAAATGCATCTTTTAAACTGTTCAGCCATGACTGAGGTTTTTTATTTTTTTATTTTTTAATATAGCAATATAGTCTCTATAGTAAACAATGTAATTTGGATACAAAAACAAACTAAAAAACACATGGATTCTCAGGTAATTGAGCGGATCTTTTATGATGATTGTACTTTTCTGCATATCTTGGGGGGGAAGTCAATGCTATCTCCTGGAAAGTAAGCACAGCACTTTTGGAAATAGGACAGCTCAGCACAATTGCTCCAAGTTCACATTGTGTTGGATTATAAGTAAACACAGATCTATGGAGAAGGCCAACCAAATAACTTCTGAAGAGCTTCTGGTCCATTAATAGTTACTTGTTTCAACAAAGAAATTGTCTCAAATTTCAGAGGGATGAAGACAAGGTAAGAACATTAAACAGGATGCTGTTTATCAAGGGCTTTGGCTTCCATATGGCTGAAAGGTATTGTCAGAAATACCATTAACTTGTAAGGTGAAAACAAACCATCTGAGATGAAACTGTATCAGTGAATACTGACCATAAAGACTGACTTGACAAGACCTGTACTGAGTTCTAGAAAAATCTCTGAGTTACAGAGAAATTATATGTTAAAGATGTAACTTAACAGATGCATTCATTCTCGCTGATATCTTCCTCGTGCTTGCAGACTAAGTAAAAACCTGATCATCCTTCGCCAGCAATGGATGCTTTGCCTTTACAGACCGGCCTGCTTACACCATCGCTAAGAGACAAAGATACAGAAGGCAAAGAAACGAGAATACCCATATCCTTGCAACAAGGATTTTGTATCTGAAAGGTAGATTTTGTATCTGAAGAGAACACTAACCAGAATCTGTGGGAAATTAGCACAGAACCTGTGAGCCATCACTTAGAGAAGTATATTGACTAGAACATAACTCAGAAAGGTTATGTTAAGGAGGCACGTGCCTATTGCAGTTGTGTAGGTTAGTACACCTGGCCCAACATCAAGGGAGACTGTTGGTTGTACACACTACCAGGCTTAGTGGAGGTTCTCTGCATGCCTGGGTCAATCTTTGTAACTCCTCAATAATCTAAGTTTAGATGGTATGGGTTTTCTGGTGCCACCAATTTATTTAAATTAAGATTTTTTTTTCTTTTTTTTTTTTTTTAATTAGATAGTCATTAAAAGTAATTGCATGCTCAAAAAATAGCAGCTTAGAAAAGAGTTACTAATTGCTTCTGTAGGTTTGTTCTTAACATGGCACCCATGGGCACCATTTACAACAGTCACTGTGCACCACAGCCACCCGCAGGTATCAAACTCAGACCCTGTGCATCAAAAACGCTGAATGCCTCGAGCCATCAAAAATGAAGAGATTCTGCAAAACTGCTACAACCTGTATACATCGAGTATTGCCTACTCACACACAAAATGGTGGCCAGGGAGTTACTGTTGTGCTTTCTGTCTCCTTCCCCTAAAATCAAAATAGAAATAAGCAAATAACCTTTACCTTTCTCACTTCTCTGCCCCAGTACACATACCCAAGTGAGATCAGTGCAAAACTAAGCAATAAATTACACGGGATATTCTGGAGGGATCAGGTGTTTTGCACCCAGATCATCTTCAAAACCTTAATAGCGAGAGTTACAAGCAGGCTGCAAAAGCTGAAGAATAGCCAGATCACGGGATTCGTAATTAGAGTGAGTACATGGTGCTTCCTCACTGAAAAAAAAAAAAGAAAGAAAGAAAGAAAGAAAGATGAGCAGCTGTCTCAGCAATATTAGACTCAGAGAGGACTCCCAGTGAAATCAGATACTCCTCTGCAGAGAAAGTGAGTGCTATCCATCCATCAGGCGGGCATGTGTCACAGCTAGTTGAAGAGAAATGGCTTCTAGAAAGTTAAGCTTCCTCTGAAACCTCAGCATATCTATTAATAAGGGAGAATGAAAAGAAGGCTACAAAATAAACTAGAAATACAAGCAGTAGTCACCTGAGGCTGCACATGATTAGCTTCACTAAAGCAGATTACATGCCTCTACAAGGAGAAAAATTCAAGGAAATACTTTATTGTATTAGATAATAGCAAAAATAAACTAGTACAGCTTTCATATCTATGTGTAACGATTTCAAGACTCAGACAATTTTTGAGACTTGATTCTGGTTTTACACCAGTTCTGTGTTGGTATAGCTGCATTTAAACAGGATAAGTTTCAAAGGAGTAATTGCACACATCCATCAATTTAAATAGACAGGGATGCTTCCAAGCTTTTGTTTAAGCTCTCTCTCTCTCTCTTCCCCCCCCCCCCCCCCCCCCCCAATAAATAAATTAGTAAATATGGGGGTCTCTGCAGAACTAATAGTTCCAAATTTTATCCTGTGCCATGTAAAAATTATTTTACTGTTGTGAAGGAGTGTCTTCAAGGCAGTCAGTAAGAGAGTCTAGGAGGCACATAAGAAGTAATGCAGATTTCAAGAGATGATGACGCGGGAGGTTTCAAAGACCAAGCAGTTCACACAACTGGGTCTTTTCTCTCCCTGCTCTGCTGCTAGCACTATCCGTCGTGTCTATTCTGCACAGCAGATCAGCTTCTCTTTTGCTCCAGGACCCCATATGCTAGAGACAGCCAGTCACCGCTGTATCAGCAGCTGTCCCTCAGAGTCTGTAGGGATGACGTGTGGGTTCCCTGGAAGAGCCCAGCTGATGCCTGCTGTTACCATCATGTGGCAAGTACCACGGCAGAGAGAGGTACAGACCTCCTTTCTTGCCTCATTCCTTCCTCTTCATGTTTCCTCCAGTCCCATCGCTGTATTGCTGTTTCGAGCTATGACTTGGAGGTTTCTGTTGCCACCACCTAGGTGGACCCCCATTGTGTGCAGACTACCACATCCACTGTCTGGAGTCACAGAGCAGGAGTGAGGAGGCAGAGGAGCTCAGAGATGCTCAGGGCTGATGTACAGAGTGTTTTCTGAAGTGAAGCAAAGGGCCAGCCCCGAGCAGCAAAAGCAGAAGCATCAACCCTCTTTTTTTTTCTTTTTCTTTTTTCTTTTTTTTTTTTTTTAACTGCAGATAACTTCTATTGTGTCTGTGCTTCCATTATGTTTCTAAACAATATTATGACCTGAAAGTGAAACAGAATTAAGTTGAATCTAATTTAAAGTGCTTTAAAAACAGGTAATTGGCAAAGCAGACTAACAAAATTACATGCCTGCAGGATGAGGTGCTTTTATTTCTGTTCAATGGAGAAACAGACTTCCATGCAGTATTGTGTCTCTTTCTTCCTCTCGCAGTCAGGAGAACAAGAAAAGCAATAGCATCAGGCAAATGTTATTCTTCCTTTGCCTTGGAACACATACCACTACCCCAGCAAGTGAAATTGGTACAATTTAGTCAGATAGCAATTAATCTGTACTCTGTCCACAGCTAGATCCAATGGGGCTTCCATCTGTCTGCCCTAAAACACACAGCGGGCTGGGATCTGTGGGGAGAGCAGCAGCTCTCTCCCTTCGTTCTTGTGCAGAAGGTATAGTTCTGGAGCTTTGTATGGCAAAGAAGCTGAATCGGCTGTTGTAGCCCAGCCCTGCCTCTCTCTATCCTGGGAAATAAGGGTTTTGTCAGCAAGACTGCGCCAAAGGGCTTGGCACGCACTCCCTTTTGGTTGCATAATGGAACTGTCTAGAAACTGGTGAGGGATACAAAACAGCCCTCAGGGCAGAAAACTGCCCAAAACTACAGCTGGCACAGGCAGTACACATCGTATGTACAAACTCACACCTGAAACACAGAAGACAACAAATAAAACCACCAGTGCCCAGACGTATAATAAAACTCAGTCACTCCTGAGGATGTCCAAGACCTGGAACTGAAGACCTGCACTCCAGAAGAAGCAGTCAGCATGGCAGTCTCGGGTGTGAGGACTGATGAACCTCCCTGCAGGTTAGCCATGGAAAAAGAAAAGAACATTTCTCCCCAAGCCAGTAGCCTAGGCCACCTCTATAGCTGCTGAGGACTGAGCAGCAGCACCATAGGGTGAGCTATCTTACGTGAACCTCTCCTCTGGGGTTGGGTGAGTCACCCTTCCAGAGATACCTCTCACATCCCATTGACCAGTTCAGATCAGATCTCTGGTGTTCCATGGCTTGGACTGGGGGAGATGAGTCCTTCCCCTCCTCCCACTTGAATCCAAGCCTCTACCACGAGTGCAGTTTCCCTTCAATACTAGTTTTTGGCCAGATCAGCATTTTCAGTTGCAATTTGGTAAGTTGACATGGCTTGGTAGCAGAATTTTTGCAGGTCTCTTTGTTAGTTCATCAACATGGTACGATTTAATTCCGTGGTATGAATACACACGTGTTTCCAGCAAAGCAACCATTCTGAATTTCCCAAGCAGACAACTATCTTCAAATGCTGACTCACAGGTCCACCCATATAGCCCATCCAGACTGCCTGTTCCGTCAAGCAGTCTGAGCATGCCTTCTGCTAGAGCACCCCAAAGGAACAACATTTTTGTTTCCACAACATCAGGACTTCATTTCTAATGCTCTCATAATCCTATGCTCTAATTGAATTTTTAATTTCTTTTACAGTATTAAATCCTGCAAAGTGTTAAGCTGTACAGCTAAAGAAGCTGGAAGATGAGCTTATAAAGTTTTCTACATTTGCCTGTTTTGTTTATGAAAAGGATGTATAATGACATATGTTCTTTGAACCAGCTCTTAGCAATTACAGTTGTTTGCTAATAAAAGTTTGTTGGTTTCATAATACAGACAGAAATGTGTTACTGGGCTATACAAGCAAATTTCAACTCATGCTTCAGACTGATCATTTGTGAAGATAAGTGTTCTCCACTTCATCGGCAATACATAGCAGAATATTTTGTAAAAATGCCTTAACACATAAAGCTACAAAAGAATGTTATCAATATTTAATTAATAACTAGAAGAAGCATTACACACTTCCAGGTTTTGTAAATTCATCTGTATAAAATGTTGTAAAGATACTACATGGGCAAGTTAACACATCTACATCGATTGGCTTGCTTACAGGAATTACTTTTGACAACAGAAGAACTTAGTGCAATACCTGCCTTATCAGTGCAAAATAAAATAGACCTCAAAAATGCTGAATTTTTATGTACAAGACAAGACCAGGCTGAAAAGACAATATCAAGTGAGGAGTTTGGAAAGAAAAATCAATTGCAAGAAAAGACTTGTTGTAAAATGTTGCAGTGGAGGCAAACACTTATATGCATGTACGTGAGGATTTGTTCTTTTATCCAACAAAAGGAGGGCATATTACAATAGCATACTGCATAATCAGCTGATGGAAATGCACTAATTTGTTTTCTGCTTGATGAATAATTAACATGCAGGTAATTAAGAAGAAAAATGTATGCTAATGCATTCAATAGTGAAGTTTTTTAGCTACTCCTATATATATGTTTGAGTAATCCAATGTGTGCAAAATAATTTATTTTGCAGGAAAATGGTACTAGTTGAAAACATCAGCTGTGCTTAAGTACAATGCCCATTATATGTTATCATTTTGTGACTAGAGAGAACTTGTAGTTTGAGAAAGTATACTATGAAAACTCCGTACACTCCTGCACCAAATTACATAAAAGCAGGCAGAATCCAATTGAAATTCAATTAAAAACGAGATAAAGCAGAAGCATAGACCTCGCTTATATATGGGACTTCCTCCAGCTTTATCCTTTGCATTGTCAAAACTCAAACAGACGGAGCAGAAGGAGTGCATTCAGTTCTGAAACTGAAGCCAGAACAACAAGCAGAAGATCCAGGCAATCTGCTGTGTTCCTCACAAGGAGAATTTACAAATAGTGGGAATGTTTTTAATTGTCCGTCTCTCACAAAAAGAAAGGAAAATAGCTTAATGGCAACACAAACTTTTAAAGTCAGACACATCTATGAGTATTGTGTTAATACTCTGCATACAAACAACAGGTGTGAAGATTCAAGCACCAAAAACTACCATGCTGTAAAATCATGAGGGGGAAAAAAAAAGGAAAGGAAAAAAAGAAAAATCAAACTGAGAGAAATACTGGGGCAGATCTACTTGTGTACGTATCCATAGCTGCAGTGATATGACATGTTTTCTTAGGAGTTGCTTCTTGTCTTTCATCTCCTGAGTGCCTCAGCCTTCCTTGTCCACCCTTCTTCCCTACCTCCACCAAGGCAGACCCTACCACGATTTTACTCATAGCCTGTCAAAATGTTGTCCACATGATATGTATTGTTACAGACATATAAATTGCAACTCATACATACATTTCATTGCACCTATTTCAACAGGAAACTACAAACCTCACCGTCTTTCTAAATTGGTGCCTTGAAACTGGATATCTAAATCTGACTCAACAGTCTACAGTGCCTACAAAATGTCCTCTCTCCCCTACTGGCAATTTCCCTTCCCCTTGCTAGTTATAACCCAATTATCCCCATGCAACATTGTCTACACAGATAGGACAGGTTTCCACCATTTGCAAATATCTTGGGTTTTGCAACCACATTTGAAATAAACCCAGCTGTAGCAGTAGGCTCTAGGGCACTCCATGGCATCAGAAATACTAGGTATGACCTGAATTTGGATACGACTGGGGCACTTACCAAGGAGTGGGGAAACAAACTTTTCCCCAAATCCTGTTCTGGACATTTATTTCATCACGGCTGTGTTCACATACAATCCATGTGATTCACATGTGCATTGTGGCAGAGGACAAAACATATGCAGCTAGTAGACGTGTGACCTTTTGTGCCTAAGCAAATGCATATTGAAACGGAAGCAACCACAAAATCTATACATTTAAATGTGAATATTATAATATAATCTCCGTAATTATCATTCCCCTTGCTAGTTTCCAAGATGCTCGTGGAGGATCAAAACACAGCTGCTTCCCTGCTGAGAATTTTCACACTTAGATGAGCCCCAGGTTTGTTTCTGTTCCGGCCAACAGACAGCGCCGAGCTGCTGGTCTCTGGGCATGGCAGAGCTCTGACTGTTGACTGTTACTTTCGTAAGAAGGCTAAAAACTGACAGGCTGTTTGAATACAACCAAGGAGGGGAAGAGAAAAGGCCTTCAATCCAAACTATGGTCTTGCAAAGCCTGCCTGTTTCCCTTTAAGCCAGCTCCCACTAGCAATTTTTTTCCTCCTTGCTATAAGAACATCAGCATTTGAAACACCAGTGTGGGCTTAAGGAGAAAATGGATTTTCACCATATGAACTGTATGCATAATTTCCAGATAGGAAATGGCATGTTACTTTATTCACATACATTCACATTCATTTATTCACATGAAAAAGAGTTCATATTCTCAGCTATGATTGACATAAGGTACGAAGAGGATTTCTTCTGCAAAAAAAGCAAACAAATTACAAGTACCAGGAAGCAATAAGGTTGTTTATTAACACTCTTCTATCTTCACCCTCCTGCCCACCCCATCACCCATGAAATGGCATTCCAAATCCTTGACATGAAATGATAATATGTAATATCAACCATACGTTCTCTGCCATTCCCATCTGAACCTCCAGTGCTGCGAATGCAGTCATCTTCTTCCCACAGCGGGAAACAGCAAACATTCATACTTGTGCAGTACCTTTTATTTGGCACTGAAACCCCCGTGAAGTAGAAATTTTGCCATTTAACACAATCCCAGCCTCACAAAATGCAGCCTTTCTAAGGATAAAGAAAAGCCTACAACATCTGAACAGATTCGAGACACTTTACTAGCACTCTTGCAAGACTCCTGTTTAATTTGTGTAATTATTCCGGCGTTGGAGGTTAACTACCCTGAGCAATGGGAGGAAATCAAACTTTGATCCTACATGCTCAAATATGCATAGATTGAGTTTTTAAATTCATTTCCTAGAAGATTATTGGCCATGCCTATAGGAATGCCTATTTTGTTCATTTCAGCTTTTATTGTAACCATCCCCAGGAAACAGCAACACTCCCAGAGATACTTCTTGAGCAGAACAGAAACTACATTTGCAGAATACATTTCTTGGTGCAAATTGTTTACCTGAGGCAAAAATGTTTATTGATCCTTCTAATTCAGTGGCATAGCACCCGCTCCTGTAACGTCTGGAGCTCAACAATTAAGTGGTTGCACTGGCTGATGTTTGAAAAGAATTATGCAAGCAGTGCTGAGTGTGAGGGTGATACGTAAGGGCAATTTTTAGCTCTTTGTACGAAGGGACAGCATCATGCTCATATTACCTGTGCAAGTTCTGGCACTGAATAAAAGGAGCCTGATAAAAAATATGTAGTAAAATCCAGTTGTATGTCAGGAAGAGTCCAAAGTGTATAAAGAACTGCGGGCAACTTCAAAGATTGTTGAATAGCTGAGCAGGACTCAGAAGATGTAAATTCCCTGTCGTGGCAGGGCATGAGGAGAAGGAGTGCTACCTGATCCCCTGGGGTTCAGTAAACATGCAGCAATCGCAATTAATCTTAAGCGACTCGTGACTCAGTGTCACTGTACCACAGGGTGGATGACAGAGAGGTGTTCCCAGGAGAAGGGAGGGAGCAATTTAGCGCCCCGTGGAAAGCGCTCAGAGACATAAGAGAGAAGCCTGACTTAGCAAATGTCATGGTGCATATAGAATGACTAGAGGGGAACCAACGTCCTGTTGGTGGCATGGGGGACAGGATTCCCTTCTGCCCGTTTTCCAGAGCACTTTCCCTGATCCACCCGTGAGGGACAGTTCCTCCCCTGTGGGCACTACCCCTTCCACTTTGTTTTACAGGTTGTAAAATAAATGAGTAAAATAAGCAAAGACTTGTTCACACTTGAAAGCTTGCAAGAAAGCTTGAGAGGGTCTGCGCCAGTTGGGTAACCTTTGTATAAATGCTCATGGCACAGAAGACTTGTGGTGCATCCTCAAGGATGAAACTTCCCAAAGGGATGTAGAGAACAAAGATGGGATGGAGGGAATAGTCAGGGCAGAGAATCCTCTAGACCCCTGAGATGTATATGAGGTGCAGTCTTCATACTGGTGTCCCAGAGGGAATGCTCTCAGGAAACATTCCATGAGCGACATTAGTGCAGACTGTGCAGGCTGCACAGCTCGGCACAGTGTGGAAGCAGCCCGAGGTTGGAATGGCAGCTATAGGCTATTGTCTTGCACTGTACGAAACTGAGACTGGGTTTCGTTTCCCAAGAAGATTTTCCTTTAATATGAACAGAATTTTTTTAGAGGAGTGATGCTTGGTAGGACTTAATTAATTAAAGTTGGCCGGAAGCCAGACCATCTTGGTCTGTGATTGTTTCTGCTTTTGTTAGCTGAGGAGCTTTGGTCTGGTTCAATACTTCCCCTGGGAGCACTGGAAAACATGCCAGGTGCCTGGTGAGGTGCTGTTTGCAGCAGAGTTCTTCACAGGGAGCGTAAAAACAGCTCATGAAAAGATCGAGCAGGGCGGGGAGTCACTGGGCCACTGGGCGTACCACCTTTCATATCTATTATTTACAGTCCTCATAAGCATGCTGGTTGTTTAACCACGTGGATTAGAGAGGTCTGGTCCTGCCTTTGAACAGTTTTGAAAGTAGATATTGATAAGATAAAAAAAAAAAAAAAAATATTTTAAAAAAAAAAAAAAAAAAAAAAGACAAGCAAGACAAGATAGCAAGACAAGGAGGGAGGATAGCAAGACTTTAGGGAGGAAGAGCAGGAAGAAATCCACAAGATCCTTTGTCATCAATGATAAATACATATCTATATAAAATTGTGTACCTGTGATCCACGCATAATTTGTAAAGGGAGATATTACTGAGCTGTTTAACTTTTGCTTCTTTTCCCAGAAGCTGTGTGTGTTTGTAAATCTGTTTTTCCACTGTTTCCGATGACAGGGACGCATTATATATGATAAATCTTTTCTAGCTCGGAGAGCAAAGTTCCTGCTTCTGAAGTCAGTGTCCTTGAGTTCAGGGCCTGCTGATGGTGATCTCTCACCCAGAAGTTTTAGGTTACTGGTGCCACCGCTCATGCTCTCGTGGCAGCTGTCATAGTCAGGCACAAATGTACCTGTATTTCAGCAGCATCAGAACTGATTTAAGTCAAATCACCAAAACCAATTAAAACAAATAACTAAGCATACAGAAGAATGCACTCAGCCTAAGATGCTCTAGTCGACCAAAGCATCTGTGCACCCAGCTGTTTGGTATATGAAGCAGATGTGACAAGATGTTTGGATCTATGTTGTTTATGTATCGGGAGTTTTCAGCTGGTTGGATTCAGAGGCTATAACAAATGTCCTCATTTATCCTTGCTTGTTCCTGTGCTATAAACTATGCTAGGGGTCAGACACATGGTGTCCAGAAAGACCCATATATCAGGGACACTGAAATCAGGTGTCTTTTCTGACAGGTCTCAATAAAAGCCAATTCAAAGAACAGAAGCTCTTTGTGAAATTTCTAATTATTGAAAGTGATTTTTTAACTCTTATTGAGAGCATATTCAGTAAATGGAATATAGTGGAATAATTCTTGGAGCTCTTACTCCATTCTTGTTCAGCAAAATTCCCACAAACTTATATAGTACTGTATCCTGATTTATGGGCTCTTACAGTTTGGATCTTCTTTCTCAACTTGGGATTGCAATTCAAGCTTTGCTTTTGGAGTCAGGTGCTTTGTGAGAATCTCATTCTGCCCTCAACATCTTGTCCCCAGAGATGCCTACTGTTCTGGTTGCAGATCCATATCTCTTTTGGTTGCAAAGAAGAGCCTGAAAACATAACCCATATCAAGTCTCAAACAGCAGACGGCAAACAGAAATACACAACATTTATTTATTTATTTTTTAATCTCCTGATTTTTAACACTTAGAGTTGGCAATATTGTAACTGGAATTTGGTTTGAATGAAGACTAAGGGCTGAATGCCAACTCCCTTGCTTGTTCTCTGCAGAAAATCAATGCCTGGAAATGCCTGGAAGCAAGGGGCCTGATTCACAACTTCCTTCCAGGCAGCTCATGCTGCCTTACCCTGCCTTTAAGCCTACATCCAAATATTCAACCATATTCCAAACTAGGTCCAAATCCAGGCAGTACAAATAGCCTTTCTTTAGAACATACTGACCGCAGGTCCAAAAACTCCTTGAATTCTGTGATATGTGAAATCTAGATCTATGTTAAATAGAGAAATCTCTAAATTCAGCTCTAAGACCTCTGAAGTAGAGTACCCACAATAATCTTAGGATATCTTGGAAAAAATAACGTTTTTCCCCTATTGTGTCTCTTGTAAGTGCTGCTACAAGTTGCATGGTGCTGCAAAAACTGGAAAAACACTGCTCATTCAGAGTAGAATGGCTTTTCTGTATTCATATGCCTGGATTGTAATTTTTCCTCAGAGCCACAAAACACTGGAATTCCATAGAAAAGGAAAAGCTGGCCCTGTTGCTTCCAAAAGTTCTGGGACTTTCGGTGTATGTAGATGTGTCTACCAGTGATTTCCATTCCACTGGTGTAACTACTAATAATTTCATCTGCTCTTTTTGCATTAGAAGTTCATTTATTGATTTCTCTTTTGATATTAAGAGATTATTGCCGAGGGGTTTGGGGAGGAATGTTGTATCTCCCACACACCATCCAAATCCTGTCTGTATCCGGACATACCAGAGCACCAAGGGTGAATTGTGTATATGCATATTTCTGTAATGTGCCAGCAATATTTCTCACACTATTTAAACAGCACGGGTTTACAGCTTGGACAAGGTATATCATGTCTCTCTGCTTTGGGTTCTATGGCTTGGTTTTGGGGCCTTGCATCCCAGTGCGCTCTGGTCTGCCATGAAGGAAGTTTTGAACAGTACAAGCAGGTGCAGAATTCATTTCATAGTAAGGGTTAACATGAAACAGTCTTTTTACAACAAAAGATGTAGTTGACAATGTGACAAGTTTGATGGGTCGTATGAAATGGAACCAGTGCCAGAATTTTTTAGTATTCTTTCCTGAGCACTCATGCATTAATCCACAATATACTCATATATAGATTTAGTGCATCTGAGAATCGATGGGAAGAGGAGAAAGGCAGGGCCCCATCTACTCTGAAGGCCCAAGTTTGGCTGCAGTGATCCATAAGCATGATCCCGGTGCTGCTCTCTGCAATGAATAATATAACCTCTGCTCTATAAAGCCTGCCTGGGACTGCTCTCCATATCTCAGAAAGGTTCTTCATTTTAGCAACAGGCACATACTTCTGATTCATCCCTATCTGGTGCATTTCCTAGCGTCCCCCCCCCCCCCCCCGCCACTTCCTGCGCTGTGATCTCGCACACGAGCCGTGCACGAGGAGCGGCAGAAGCTGGCCACCCCGTCCTTAGGGCTGCCTCACTCATTGACTTTCGCTGGCAAGCACAAGGGCTCTGTGGCAGAAGCCTATTACCTCAGCTGCCAGCGTCTTGTGTCACTGAAATACTTTCCATCAAAGGGAAACCTCTGTGAAACAGCAGAGCACAAGGGCCAGCTGTCAGCTTTAACTTTGTAATACTTAACCCTTTTCCTCCCCTCCACGGTAGCTCTTCAGATGAAAGAGGCTCTTTGCTTTTGATCAGTCCCCTCTTGCCGCAGCCTAGTGCAAGTATTTGTTGCTGTAGATAATAGTATATATTGGCAGCAGGCTGAATACTCTGCTACGAGTCAACTTTATCATCTTTATCGGTTCTCTTATGGTAACTGACCACCATTTGTAGCCACAGGGTAAGTCTAGCACTACTATAAATTATAATTTTTGCTGCTATTTGCTGGAGAGAGATGGAAAATTATATCTGGCAGAGCAGTGAGAGTATATCACCAAAGGTTCCCGAACCCTACAGACTTCAGCACACCCACCCTTTCCCTTGTGGAGAATGGATAGGGAAAGAAGCATTCAGACATGCATAGAAATACCAGAGCATTGTATATGCTAGGAAACTTAGCTTGTGCACAACAGTGAACATGTTGGAGAAAGTACCTTTGTAGGAGTTGGCCGAAAATTATGCCAGTGCAGCTGAGGCACAGCTATCGTTACTCATAACTTGTGACAGTAAACAAAAATGGCTCTGATAATCAGCCGTGGGCTTGATATGCTTGTGCCTTATCAGCATAAGGTAACTGACGGATTTACCTTGAAAATATAGCTGAGCTCACCTCTGCTCCTGATATGTCCAGCTGCTGGCCGTGTGTCATTTGCGAGCCATGTGCCCATCACATGCCTGTGGCATGACAAAGGGAAGACAGGTTCTGCCCCCAAAAGGATGTTTATGTATGTTCTTTCTTGTACCAGTTTAGACAGCACGTGGCAGTGGATATCAGAGACGTATCACACGGGACGCGGCGTTTGCAGTTACATGACTGTCAAAGGACCGGGCGTTATAACAACAAAATGAAACGGTGATTCCCCGGCTAGGTAAGTGACAGTCACTGGCTCGCCTCGCTGCTGTACGAGCATGGACCACGCTCACGGCCAGTCACACTGAGACCACACAGGATGCCGGTGACCCTTGGGTCCTGAGTATATTTTATCTAGTCAGTCTGAAGCTTAATAAAAATATTAGGAACTGAGGGAGACTGGCAAAGACGAGATTTTTAGAGGACAGTTTATAATCAAAGATACATGGTTAGGTCTTTTTATTTTTAGACATACTTCCCTTTCACTGGCTTTTAGTTTCAGTTTGTAGTTTCTAAAACATCCAACAAAATATATATATATTCATCAGCTGGTGGTAGAAACATGATTTCACATGGAAAGAATCCCACATAGGGTAACATCACCAGGATGACATGTTTTTAAATAAAAGTGTATAAAGACAAGTATCTAAATTCATTCATGTTTAGTCACCTAATTGAAAGGATTCATCTACAGAGCATTAAATATGTGCATTTCTCACCGACTTGCTCAGCATCTGTCTGTGCCCTAGTGATGATTTTGCTGCCCAGCTTTGGAAGCACATGTGTGAAAACAGTAGTTTTGATTTTAAAGCCCAGTCCTTACTTTTCAGATGACCAGAAGTTGTTCTTTTTTTTTTTCTTTTTTTTTTTTGGTTTTGTTTGTTTTTTAGTTGTTTGTTTTGTTGTTGTTGTTGTTGTTTCTCCTTAAGAAAATGAAGGCATTCACTGTACTGGGGAAAGAAACAGAAATGGAAAAATCTGTCACAGGAAAATGTAAAAGATTTGATTCTGTTGTGATCAACATACAGAAATTTTGGCTTGTGTGAAGCTTATTCAAGCTCTCTCGTGTTGAAATAAGTCTGAAAAGGGAATTAGCGTTAAGAGTAGGAAGTACAGAAAGAGATTTGCTTTTTTTTTTAAAAAAAAAAAAAAAAAAAAAAAAAAGGGCAAACTTGTAAGCTTTCCAAAACATTTCAAACTTAAACAAAATCCTCTTCTAGGAGGTTCCATTTCAGCTTTCTTCCTTAACTTGCCTTCCTGCTGCAACTTCCCAGTTAGGCATGCTAGCAGTGAAGCATTAAATGATTGCTCCTTAACTTTGCTCCTTTCTAGGAATTCATTCTCCTGTGTAAGTGGCTGTGTGTGCAGGGAATAACCTATTCCCTATAAAAGCATGTGGGTCTCTCAAAATCCCAGGCATATGGTGATGGGAATATCAAATGAATCGGACATCCTGAGTCAGCACGCTGAACAAAGTGTTTCTAACCTCTGCAAAGGGCAATTCCTTTAGGTCAAGCTGAGGTCACTAGAGCAATGCAGGGAAACCCGTGCAGAAAACACGATGGATGGGCCCCAGCTTACAACCTTGATTTATGGTTACAGCACTATATTTTCCAGCATTTTCAGGGGACTCTTACGTTGAAATTCCAAGCTAATTATCTGAAAATAACATCTGTTGCATTCAAGTTCCAAAGTGTGCACCTATTAGCGAGACGGATCAGGAAAGCACTGCTTATTTGCTCATTGTCTCTTTAAACTGCCTAGTAGCAGTAACTGGGATCGTAATAATTTCCTGATCCCTGTGTCCCTCATCACACCACAAGAACTCCCGGCTCCTCCAGGAGACACTGGGATAATTAACATACCTCCGAAACATCTTCACCTTTAGCAAATGCAGTGGGACTAGGAAGGCAGCTTTGCAACTAGACCACGAGACAAAAGGTGCCAGCCCTTAAAAAGCAAGTTTGCCAAATGTACCGCGGGGTTGCTTTTTCTTTGCTTATCTGTGTATCTGCTGTTGTACAAAAGAGCTTTCAAGAACTGGCCCGAAGACGCATTCTCATTCTTTCTTCCCATAAAAAAAAGCAGACCTGGCACAGGCACAGTAAATAAAAATAACAAGCATATGATGCCCAAGATGCATGTGAACATTAAGTGACGTTGGCAGCCCCCGCAAATAGAACTCCAGTTAAAAATAGCCTTTGTCTAAATGTGGAAAGTGAGTAAATATAGTAGCAGTTTCAGCTTACTATAGAGGCTTGCAGGCTCCAAGTAACAGTGCTTATTATAGAGCATGTGCGTCAGTGAAGAGGAGAAAAGGGAGAAAAGAAAGACAACGCATTCTGCAATTAGTATCTACAATGAGACGTAAATTAATTTTGCTTCTTGTTATTCTTCTTGTGGCTTAAAAAAAAAGGGGGGGGGGGGGACAAAGGAAGGAGTGCTTTTGAACTGTAACAGTGCTAAAGGAAAAAGAGCTGGAATTGAGGAGAAAGATGAAACTTGCACCAGAGATCCACACTGAGACTTTTCTGCACAAAGGACGTTTGCACAGAAAATGAGACTTAAAAAGAGACGACAGGACAGATTTTGGTCTCAGTCTCTCCGAGATGAATGTGGAGTACAGTAACCTGGCTGGAGGGAGTGCTCCTGGATTTGCATGCAGTCCTTTGCCCGAACACAGCCCAGTGAGCCAACTTTTGAGTTGACTGAAAAGAAAACAGCATCGATGCTTTTCCCTCGCCTCTATTCACTCCTGACTTTCAAGGAAATCTCACAAGTTTCCAATGATTGCAGAACTCAGTTAACTGAACCAGAATATCTGCTTTACCTGGTGTTTCCCTGCACAAACTATTTGTGACGTAGTTAATGCCGGGAAAGCCCACAAGCAAAAGCTGTGGGATAGCGTACACCCCAAGAAGAGTGCCTGCTGTTGGATGCAGCTATACATTGAGTAACGCCTTCAGGATATTATCTCCAAGCATGATTTTGCATGCAGAGAGTCTGTCAATATTTTTAACATTCTGTCTTAGTTGGATTGATGAAAAAGCAAGAAACAGTGCCTGTTCTGTGTTTGTGAGCTTCTCAAATCAGAGGTGCAGGTGGGAGAGATGCTTCTTATTTCTTTCGATGTTCAATTCAATTGAACAAAGTCAAATATACCAATGCAAAATTACAAAACCCCCACAACTCCAATTCCTCCCCCCGTTCACACACAAAATGGACACTTTTCACGGGGTTCAGTATGTTTCTGTACAGGATTTCTTACCTTCTTCCTTTGGGTTGAGAAGAATGGAGTGACAGTGCCGAACAGAAAATTAAATGTTTTGGAGCATTAGATGAGATGCAGCATGATATAAAAGTTGTGGCCGGGCAAGAGTTGTCAGCAAAGTTGCCTTATTCAAATGGCATGGTAAATAAATGCTATAAATTCCTAAGTAGAGCCTAAATTAGCTTTTGGCATAGTGCATCACTGTAACAAGTTAATTTTGCAGCTCCAAGGAATAGCCTTATATGGTTCACTTAAGTAATCATGCTAAATGGATGTTTAAGTGAGAACCGTTTGCCAAATGCAAAGCAAGAACCATATATAACCTCTTACACAACTCCATAACACAGCAATGCTGGCTGGTTTCCAAAATTCTGGCTTATGTACAAATTATATCTGCTGACTCCAGCCAACACCTGAGCCAAAAAGGAGCTACCTGGAAAATACTACCATGACTGTTTAGAAATAATAAATCAAGATTTGTCCTGGTCTGTCCTCCTCACCGCCATGCAAAAGAGATCTTTTTTTTTTTTTTTTTTTTTTTTTTTTTTTTTTTTTTTTTTTTTTTTCTTGTTCATTTTCTTTTTTCCTCATTTCCAGTACAGGATAGAATAGTTTTGGCAATTGCCTTTACTTTCATTGTTCTACTGAGAAAGAAGAAATAAGAAAGGAAGGAAAACAGAATGCCAATATACCAAAAGCTTCATTAGTTATCTCAAAAGAAATTCGACCTTCTTCTACCTTAGTGCATCATTGTTGTAGTATCTGTGCTGTTTCTGTGGTGTTCTTGTCTTACAGCCATCAGGGGCCGCACCAAATGCATTCAGGGAAGGCAATTACAATGTAAGCCGTGTAAGCTTAACACTGTTTGCTTCTGCCCCCACCCCCCTAGAATCTCCCACCACCAACGTGACAATTTAAGCTAACAGGGATAACTGGAAAAGTTCATGCAGACCTGCCTATGCCTATTAGTCACCATTCATGCATTGTAGCAAAATAACCTGCAATAGATGCTGGCTTCCTGCTTGCTAGAGAGTGCTGTTGAGTTCTTGCATTCACAATAAATCTGTTTGGAAGAGTGCCCTTAAAGAGTTGCCATGGTGATTATTTTGGTATCACAAAGTAAAAGAAGCTAAAGTACTTACTAGCCATATCCAAAATCTTGTCTTTGGGGGGAGAAAAAAAAAAAAAAAAGAGAGAGAGAGAGAGAAAGAAAAAGAAATCAGCAGATGGCATTTGTCAGAAATCCGACATCCTGATTATTGCTGGAGTTGTGTTTTTGGAGGAATTCTGGGGTTTGAGGTTTCTGGCCAGAAAAGGGAGAATGGAAGGGGAGAGGGGAAGGGAATGGAAAAACGAAGTCACTCTGTTTGAAGTCCCTTTAGTCTGCACTCTTACAACATTGTAGGAAGAGTTCCCAAAACAGTAGGTGTTAAGTAATGAAAATCTTCAAAAGAGTCTCCTTCCAGACTATTTACTAAATACTTCACATACTGTAATATGAACAAGGGAAAATTGTTATCTCCTTGTGAAGACATCACAGATTTCCAAATGGTTAGTAATGCATTTCTTTTGCACCTTTCTTATCGTGGTATAACAAAGGGAACATGAGAGATGTCCCGAAGAAATCCAGATATCACTCTTTCTACTTTAAACAGTACAAGTGCAGAAATGGGGCTCATCAAGCCAGGCTGGATATTTGGTTTGGCTCTAACCCAAAAGGTGAATTGGGGCTGATTCAGTGAAATTAGCGCAGCTCCTGTCACTTCAGTTTAACTGCTCAGATATCTATTTGCCAAATTCCCCAGTCAACCTAGCGCCCGTGTACGGATTTTCCACAGATAAAGTTGCTAAGTACGGCATCAAACTGGGACAGGTGAGCGTGCTACCCTGTCCTAAGACATGATGTGAGGCATTTGCAGGACATTAAGCAGCAATGCTGGAATGGCCTGGCTTGTCACGACAGCACAGCGCAGCACTGTACAGACCCCAGCTTGTGTCCTAGGAGCAGCATAACTACATTAGGTCCGGGCTATGTGGCTCAGGCAGAGTGCCATGCTGCCAGGGCTGTAACACTTCTCGGATTTGGAGTTAGCTCAGGTATTGCTGCAGGAGGCTGCCTTGCGTGATTTAGGGGAGCTGCAATGTGTCATACAGCTTTCTTCATTCACAAGCCTCTCCTTTTACTCCTTTTAGCTGTCAGTTTTTCTCCAAGGCAATAGCAGCTTCCACTTCTTCACATACAAAGAATCCAGAGTTTTGGTGAAAAACAGCTTTGTTTACTTTAAACTTTATTTACTTAAAACTGCAAAATTGGCCCCTTTCTGGTAAAAGGTGCCAGATGAGCAGCTCCAGGAACTGAAACCCTTTATTCACGCTGGAGCTCATTTGCAGCCCATTGGAGTCAGCGACAAGCTCCTAATTGACCAGTTTTCTGGCTCCTGGATCAGGCCTTCACAGGACGGGCAGCAGCTGTGCAAACTCCCTCCTGTTCCCTCACCAGCTCACCTCCGAGGGAGAGCTCTGGTCCCTGCACAGGCAGCCAGTTCAGCCTAAAATCCACCCAAAACCTGCAGCCTGTGAACAGTAGCACCTAGAGGGGCTCAGGGTTATTCTTGTTTCCCAAGCAGTTTTCCATTTCTCTACTTAGGTTTTGGGTTTTTTTGAGTGTTTTGCTGGTGATGGTTATTCTTTTTTTCTATTTTACTGCTACAAACTGGAAACTGACATGCACGGGTAAAAGCAAAAGGCAGAAGAAGAAAAGAATAATATCAGCATGGCAAATCCTCACCCCTCCCTGCCATTAAGGGGCTTTTGCAGGGGGAGGTAGTGCTTTGCTGAAAGATTTCCAGGAAAGCTTTCACAGGAGATGCTCTCTCTAAAAAAAAAATAAAATAATAATAATAATAAAAAAGCTTTGGTAGCTTTAGTTTCCATTCATGCATGGCTGCCAAGAAGCTTTCAGAAATTACTTCTGGTCACTTTTGACCAAGAAAGTTTGGCTTCAGATTAGTGACAGAAGCTCTCCCCTCCATAAGCCTCTGAACTCTCCAGGCCCAGCTAGCATCTTCTGCCCCTGCAGAGCTGCAGAGTGACCCAAGACCCATCAGCAAACTGGTGACAACACCTCACAGGCAGAGGATAGAAAAAGTGAAGCTCTGTGATCAGAAAGGGCAGAAATGAAGAGAGTTGCCATGCATTAGGAAACAAGAAAGGGCACCTGAGGATTGTATTGTAAGAGTGAATCTGAAGATAAATAGAATAAATTGCACAGTTAGGAAGAGGCTCAAAAAAGCAGTCAAAGATATAGTCAGGAGAGGAGCACTGAAATTATTTATTATTACTATGGACAAAGAAATTGTGAAGAAGTAATGTGCAGGTAATTTTTTGTTGTTTTTGTTATTTAAAACTTTTGTTCAGCACACTACCATCTCTAAAGACAACAGTCAGGCTATAAAAAGGCCTATCTGGATGCACTGTGTACACGGTTAAAGTTTTCTGCTATAATAAGAATGCCGTGCCTTAAAGTTTAGCTTCACCATAACTCCCAAAATACTTACTGGCATGTAAACAATACCTTTCTGCCTCTTAAGTTATTACTGCTGAGGTTTCCCCGAGGAAAATATTTGTTTAATAATTGACTTACAGCAGACGTCAGAATGAATATTAGAATATTAACCAGGGCTATTTGGGAAGAGCAGGTCTGAAACAGTGCAGCAGAAGTGCCAGCAAGTAGTATATACAGAGGCCAAAGGAGCAATGGAAGAGAAGAGTCAGCTCCACGCTAGTATAAGCTTGGTCCATGAACATCTTCCTTTGGGGCAGGGTGTCAGCGTAAGCCACTTGAAGCTGTGGTTCAAAGACTGTCACAGGAAATACTCTGTTGGCTTGGCTGGGAGGCCGTGACCAAGTCTGCTTCTGGAAGTCTCCCACACACCATCCTTCATATGGGATGAGGCACCACCAAACACGGTTTGACAAGAGGCTGGGAAGGATAGAGGCCCGTGGAACAAACTGCTGAACAAAGGGAGAGGCTAGGAAGTGATGGTGTTTGCTATTTTGACCTCTTTTTCTGTACTATATATACAGCTTGGACTGGCTGACAAAAGGAAGCCTGGTTTTGCTGCTTCCCTCCAAGGTGTTTCTCCTCTCAGAAAGCTGGTTCTTTGAATCCTGTTTGTTCTCATATTGCTAAATTATCAGTGTGCTCATTTTTATCTCTGTCAGTCTTATTTCCTTATTTCTTGATGTAATGAGTTGTCTAATTACTGCGACATCAATTCCTTAAGGAACTTCAAATAATTACATCTGTGTATTTCAATGACATCCTGAAGAGTTTGGGGGAGGTTTGCTTCAGGCTCAATAGCATCAGGTGCCTCCTGATACATACACTTTCTGCCAAGATCTCCCTTCTCCCCTACTTGCTGAAGCATCTAGGAACAAATATATGTCAGTCCTAATTAAAACAATCACCCAAGTACTGGATCTGACTCAGGGATTGTCATTGTAATTTTAAGAGCTGCTGTCTCTGCACAGTTGTACAAAGTGTCTCATTTTATTTGGAATTTTCATGTCTCAGTGAAACCACATTTCAGTTTTTTCTCCCTTTCATTTTCAAAAAGGGCCAAATAATATAGTTGTTCTTGCTGTGGTTATGTCTACTCAAAGAAGAAGACAAATAGCAGTGGGCCAGAAGAATTTGCTTTATTTTGTCACAGGACTGCTATAGTCTGCAGTGTGTTTTTTCTTTCCCAGTGTGCAGGCAGAACTACAGTCCTGTTTGTCTTTCTTGGAGCCAAGCTGTGGAGAAAGCGTAGTGGAGGTGGGTGGGACACGACACTGGTCTCTAAGATGAGCCCGTGACACACAGCGCCTCTCCGTACTGCTCAGTGGAGGCACCCAGAGATGGGACACAGTCCCTGTATCCCGTACTACCTCTTTGCATTTGTACAGGAGCCGTGCAGTGCCACAGTCCACAGGAGGGCTCCCCCACCCAAAGCAAGCAGCCACGAACCATCTCAACATGCTGGAAGTCACCATTCTGGCTTTAAACCTCCATCTGTTCCTGTGCCAGCTGCTTACACTTCAAGGCAAAAGGGGCATTTCCAGGGTGCACTGATTTATCATTCTAATGCAGCTACATCAAGTAATCCAGGTAAATTATACAGAAGAAACCCTTCCTTCCTTTTTCCCAAGCTGTAAAGGGAGTCTAGAATAAAAGCTTAGGTGTTGTAATCTGCCTCTTTACTTCTGTTAAGGGTATTTGGGAAAGAGCTCACACCCTTGATAGAGAGGACATTTGTGGGAAGAAAGAAGGGAAGAAGGCCAGCGATGTGCATGTACATTGCTGCACAGGCAGAAGACTACACTTACTATAACCTTGGGCCCTTCTTCCTAGAACACTGTGCATGGATGTGGGCGGAGGCTTTTTTAAACATTAATACTCGCTGGCATATGTTCTAAATAAATGAGCGGAATGAAAGAGCATGGAAAAATATGTTGTACTGGGATTATTAATCTCTGTGGTATTCGGCCACTTCTTAGCAACAAACATTCCCCTGAGGAATGATTTCAATCAGAACTCACTTCTTGGTCTACAAGTCCTTTTGGGTATATTTGAATTACTTGTGGTGCATGAAATATATTTGGGGGCATAACCACAGGGCAATTTGTAAAGACCTTGGGGAGGGTTTTGTACTTGCACTGTGAGCAGATAAATCATGTTTAAAATCATCCACTTGGAATTCCAGTGTTCTTGAGGATGTTGCTGCTTGAGATGAGCAACAGACAGCACTGTACCCTCACTGTTAAGATCCACTTGAAACGCAGCTCTGTGTCCAATGCAGACACGTTTTCAGGTGCATGCTATCTGTTTTTAATCACATTAAAATCCATGACTGGAAAAGTTAGAGAGCAGCATAACGGTTGCAAGATTAGGTGATTTCATTCATGTTTCAGAGGTGGTATTACACTTTTTGCCATGGGAGGAATAATATATTTTTCTTCTTGAAAGTATGTCAGCAGCTTGAGAAGGTTACTTCGTCCTGCAGAAAGTTGTACAAAAATATGCACTGAAGATAAAGAGGGATTTTATAAATAGATTTAAAATACATATTTCAACAGTAAGTTGCAAATTACATATTCAGTGGCCCTCTCAAATGGTCAGTTATCAGAAAACTGCAGTGACTGTGGCTACTCAGGACATTACAGGATAGTAAGGCATAGACATACCACAGTGGAGGACACAGGCAATGAGTCCTAGCAAGGCTGTCAGGCATCATTCTACTTTTCCATAATCTCTGTGTTCCATTTCTGTGGAAGGGACTTTTGAGTTGTAATAATTTCATTAGCAATATGATATAGGGTATTATATGCATACACATGTATGTATGTGGATATATGTATCACGTTACATATAGTGCAATATATGTATTACATTACATGTAATATGTATATTATGTTATACTTCTTATGTTACATATAATATCGGTATTACATGTAGGTGTAGGGAATGGGTGACCTCTGAAAGGTCACATCTAGACAAGAGGAAATATATCTGTAAGCCTAACCTTCCTTTTGCTGCTGCCAAGCTTGGTTCCTGCACTGAACTTTCTACAGCCAGATCAAAGAAACCAAGCATGAATACCTTTCCCCTTAAAGCAACATTATGGCAGATCTTTGGTACACAACCAGAATGGTGTGAGTGTGTACGCAGAAGTTCGTAATAGCCATGATCCATAGAGATGGTAGATGGGCCTCTGATCTCACCTAACTTGTAGTGTTTTTTTTTGTTTTGTTTTGTTTTGTTTTTACATTTCAGACACACAGATCTGAACCAGTCACCTAGGTTTGTACACAGTGGAAAGAAATGGACATTCCTAGTGAATGATTTCTTTAGAATGAAACAAATTGTGAGCTAGAATGCTGGGAGAGCCCAAAGAGAATTGCATTGTAGTCATCTAAGGCCAAGTGGGGTTAGCCAGATGAAGAGAACCAATGGATAGACCTAACCTCATCTCTTTGACCTCAAATCATTCTGTCTAACTCCAGACAGTTAACCAAAGAACCTGAGTTCAGAATCTACCATCCTTCAGAAGCCATCGGAGACTGATACCTTCAGAGACCAAGATGTTATGATGGACACGAGTATCCTTACACATTTCCCCCAGGCAAACCCTACCCTCTTAGGCTGAGAGATGTAGACCAGTATACAGAGACCTCTCAACACGAAAAATATCGTGCTGTTACTGCAGATACACCTTCTGCTGTATGCTCCCTCACTGAGCCCAGATGCCAAACTGCATCTGCTGTTGCAAGCTCTGAAGAGGCACCTTTGCATATGGGGCACCTCACCTCCCACCCAATTCATCCACTGTGAGACAAAGCAGCCATCTTGGCTGCACGCCATCTTGGCACACAACGTAAAAGAACAAGATCTCTTATCTTGGATAATTGCTATTGTTTTATCCATTTGGTAACTAATTTTCATTGTGTATGCCAAGTTTCAGAGGCCAGTTAAACATTTGGCAACACTTAACAATTAGCAGATTTTTCATTTACGTAGCAGTAGTCTTTTGGCAAACATGCTGGCTTTCAGGAGAACACTTCCTTGCAGTTTATTGATATTACATATATTTCAGACATTTCCTAAAATAAATACTGATCGATTGCTAGAAAGATCAGTATCAGGAATATTCAGTCCTTTCTTCTCACAATTTATTTCCCGCATCAACAAAATCTCCTTTACTGTGATAGCAGTACCAACACCTATTTTACCTTACTGTGCTTGTCCTGGAGCTAAATAAATAAACCATGGGCAGAAATGTCACATAAGGCCTTTGATGACATTAATTTTTATTTTATCTTTTTTTCATACTGTTTAGAGAGATTGCGGTTCAGTCACTTTTTCAGTGTCAGCTCACATTTTGGCCTCCTCTAACAACAATATAAATAATTATTTTGATTTCAATTAAAAAAAAATCTTATTAAATTTTTCTTGTTATTCAATTTATAATAGTTAGAGCTGATAGCTTAAAAATCTTCATTCCTTTCTGGAAAATTCTGACTGAATAAAACACAGAGGGGAGGAAAGAATAAGATGCAGATTTGTAAGTATCCTTCTCTCATTCTCTTGCAATTAGATGTCTGGAATCTAATTTAAAATATATACATACAGTAATATATAACTTTGATCATAATCATCAGTCACCAGGTGTAGGCTGCTTAGCACTGCACACACATCCTGCCAAAAAACAGGGTTTTCTAATGTAGAGACCATGTTTCAACACTTTTCTAACAGGTCTAATCCTTCATATTAGAGATGGAGGAGGGGACTCGTTATTGGGATGGGGAGAATTCTTATCAGAAGCAGCTCACAATGGAATGGAAGGCAGGCTTTCTTGCTTTCACTGCATTTTTTTCTTCATTTTCTTTGTTTTCTTTAAAATTAAACTTCAGTAAACTTAATTTTGAAATGAAATGAAACAAAACATTTCTCTAAAGAAAAAAAAAAAGACAAAGTATAATTCAAAAGCTTTGAAATAGAACTGTCATTTCTTTTTGAACGAAAACAATGTAATGAATTTTACACAGATGTTTCAATTAACTCGAAGAAAGGAAAAACATCCCCTCTGCATTTTTTTTTAATTTTATTTTTATTTTTGATATTTTAAATGCTGTTAGAAACATACTCTGCTTTCACTAAAAGGTGTTTGCTGTTCTTGGTACAGAAACAGAACTCTGCCCCTGTACTTGCTGCCGTCTGTGGTAAGAAGCTACGCAGCTGAGTCTTCTCTGCTCGTAAATACAAGCTAATTCTTGAAGTTGGCTGCCAGACTGTACCCCTTCATTTTTTATTCATTTGTATGAAACCTGGGCACAAAATATATATTTTTCCCCCTTGTACCGCTTGCACAAGAAGTGGACAGAAAGGGTTTTTTGCAACTAAGTATGTTGCAGCCCACTAGGGTAGAGTAGAGTAGTGGGAGTGTGACCGAAGAGGAGACATCCAGAGCAGTTAGCAGGCAGTAGGTTTAGGGCTAGCAGAAGAAATCACTTTTTCACACATCACAGAAGTGTTGTGGAATGAATTGCCATCGGATATTGGGGAGGAGTAAAAATAATTCAATCAGGGATTAAAACAAGTTCACTGGCAGCCTATCTAGTTATCATATGCTAAAGTGGAGAGGCGATATCTGGCCCAAGAAGCCTACACGTCCCTGGTTTCCCTGGCAAACTGCTGAAAAGTGTCTCCGTAATTGCCCTGTTTTGCTTCTCTTTCTCTAAACATCTGCTGCAGGCCACTGTCAGAAAATGCGTGCTGGGCTGGCTGGACCTTTGCTCTGACCCACCACAGCAGTTCTCATGGCATGCACTAAGGGGACGAGACTATCTCATCCCGCACACCAGCCAGCGAAGCTGACAAGATTCAGAAAGGAGTGCAAACAGCACCCTAATTAATAGTGGTGCAAGAGCAGCTCTGGAGGCACCGTGCCTCCCTAAGACATGACATCTCCCAGAACTGGCATGGGAGTGATAGGGGCTCTACACTCTCCCTGGAGCGTAGCTTGTTGCTTGATGCCATAGTTTAGTACTAAGTATGCAAGTGCATTTTCAACATAGCTGGTGGCAGAAATTGCACTTCTAAGCTGTCTGGTGGATTTATATGCTTAAAGGATTATGAATTATTGCAAACCAGTACCATTTGCGATGTTTTGCTTTCTATCCTACAGATCCAATTACTTGAGGGCATATTGGATTGTATATGTAGTTAGAGCAGGGGTTTGCTCTGGTGATTTTACATTTTCATTACAGCAAGTTAATACAGAGGCAGACTTCAGTCTAACAGACTCACGCTGAACTTCAGCAGTATTACTTAACTGAGTAAAGCTAAGTATATAAGTAGGCAAAGAATTAAGCACAGAGCACAACAATCAGGCATCTCTAAGAATGTAACCACACCACAAGCAAACAAACCTGGAAGGGTATAAACCACACCTAATCCTGCCTGAATGGTAACGATTGTTTGTGCTTGAGCCACTACCACACAACTGGTTTTGAACAAACAATTTCTGGGATAGGAAGCAAAATTCGTTGTATATATTACTGGCCAAGTAAATATGAAAAGTCTGCCAGCTGTGCTCGAATAGTCCACCTGATCTCATTGGGGGTTCAAGAGCAGTGGCCCCATTTGCACATCCATTTTGCGTGCATTTATTCACCCTGGTACTAACCCAGGAGGTGTAAGCAGCATGCATCTTACCATTAAGGTAACAGAGGAGTGAGCACACAGCATGAGCCAGGTCACAGAGAGAGGCCAGGGATCTGGAGGAAGGCAGAGGGACCTCTACTCCACCTGCATTCAGAGACACCAAAAGTTCAGGTCTCAATTGCAGTGGCCAGGAGTAGTTCACTGGACTGAGTGATAATTTTCACTGAAGAAAACCAACCCCAAACCCACACAGAAGGAGAAGGCATTCTATCAAACTTCCCTGTGGGACTTACAGGGCTCATTGAGGACCAAGTTTTTCCAAGTTATCATCAACTACCATTTTGAAAGTCTATGATCGGCACAACCACCACAAGGGTAAATTTTTCACTGATTGCATTTTCATAATTGAGATATTTGAGGTATTTTGGTAACTAGATCACCTTTCTTTTCGTATTCTCAGGTAAGGTCTTTAATACTCCTCTGGCTACTCAGGTCAGCCGTACCTCATTCCTGGCCTGCAGAAGCCTCTGCCCAGCAGGTTCTGGTTTTATTTACTCTAACTTGACAGCTGTTCAGAGCACCTGTCTTTCTTCATCAGCCATTCACACAGCTCTGTAAACAATTGCAGCATAACTAATGGGTGGTTACAGAGAAGACAGGCAGACTCTCTTTGGAGATGCATAGTAAGAGGGCAAAAGGCAATGGCCGCCAGTAGTAACAAGTCAAATTCCAACTAGATCTAAGGAATGCATTCGCCACAGCTAGAGGGGTCAAGCACTGGATCAGGTTGTCTAGAGAGGATGTAGTACCTTGATCCTAGCAGTTATTCAAATATCCATCTGGGGAAGGCCCTAAAAAACCTACTGTAACTTTGGAGATGGTCCCGCTCTGATTTGGGTGTTGGGGTAGAGACCTCAGGAGGTTCCTTTTTCCCTTGAGGTCCCTTCCAACCTGAATTATCCAGTCTATACTGACAGTCTGGCAGAGTACAGAAAAATGAAGTATTGTATTTTTAAAAACATAACTTGACAGCTTTTGTGAGTTTTGTCTGCTTAGCTCTATGCCATCCTTTTTTTTTTTTTTTTTTTCCTGCCCCTTTTCATCTTATATCTTCATGAATACATGTAAATGCTTAAAAATTTGAAACTTTTGGTTTGCCTACCTATGTGGTGCCATTCAGAGCAGAGTAGGGTTTTGATTGTTTCTTATGTGCTCACTCAGTCCTCAGAACCAGTAAACTAAGTTTCTTCCAAAGGAAACTAAACTGGAAGCTCTGCTGTGAATGCAATTCTTGATGTAGATGTTGATTTCCAAAGTGTTGCATAGGCCATACTATTACAAAGTCCTGTTGTGTGCATCTGATACTTACCTGCTTCTGAAAATTTTGAATTGCACGGATATTTGAGACATTGAGCCTAGGGAACTGGAGTGAGCCAAACTCAAACTTCCCAAACTATAGATGAAGATGGCAGGAAGAGCTTAGGCAGTGCTAGAAGGTTGTCTGAGTTTCATGTAGTCTGGTGCCCCCACTCTTAACAACTGCTTGTGAAAGCCTGAGTACGTTTCATAACTGCATGAGTTTCCTCAGTCACGTTCATATTTCCATCTCAGGTTATGTTTCGGATGGAGCTCAGTCATTGGCTGCATTTCCACTCTATCTGATCAAAACTGGGTTATATCACCTCAAAAGACTACAATGACTAACCATCCCCTTACCAGCCATGATCCCTTTGTGGTGTTGTTATGGTTTTTGCCTTTCACTCCCCACCCACTCACCCACACCTGACACATGATCTTTGTCTTTTATTTAAAAGTATTTGGCCTCTCAGCTACAGAGTGACCATCATTACTTCAAAGCACCCCAACCTGGGGAGGGAGAGGGGAAAGCTGTAACCTATGTGTACAGAGTCTGCTCCCCAAAGCAAAATTAATCCCTGGAGGAGGGGGGAAGGAGGGATTTCCCATTACCTAAAGAGGAATTTCTAGTCCGCTGTGATCAGTCCCTGTTGATCAGATATAAAATGTAGATACTGAAAGACACCACTGTAAAACTCCAGATTTCAAGATATAGAGAGGGTGCCACAAAAAGCAAGAACAAAAATCCAGGGACTGCACACAACTTACTTGCTAAATCTACAGCAAACTGGGAACACTGCCAGACCAAACTGCTCCAACGAAGAGAGGCATTTGCCACAACAAACATTCCACTTCACATCCTGGATCACACAGTTTTAAAAAGACATATTTTAGTAGCAAATAAAATGCAATGACAATATCAAATTTAAGATCAGAGAGGAATCTTTTAGTACCTGCCAGTCCTTTGAGTGTCAAATATGGGGAAAAATCAGAGAAGCTAAGACTCTGCTTTTTGCTTTCCACTGTTTGTGATGAAATGACTTATTCAGAGGACAGATACTGTGAATATGTGAGCTGTGCTATGACCAGCTGGCCTATTTTGGATTTCAGCCGCAATACACAGATGGAAAGTATGTTTCTAGATTGCATGATTTCTTTTTAAAATATGCTTTTTTTTTTTTTTTTTTTTTTTTTTTTTTTTTTTAACAGCAATTACTGAGGTTAAGGAGAAAGTGATGCAGTTCCTTTGAACCTTAAAGAGAGTCCAAAGACCATTCAAAACACCGTTTTCCGAATGCTATTCTAGAGATCTGCACATCTCTCATAATCCTATTGCAGAAATCACAGCACAGGTGACAGAAATTATATGTTGTTTCATGGCTTGCCCTAGGGAAAAGACATTGAAAATGTCAAAGATTTCACAAGGAAATATGAAAGCCACCATGTGTGTTTGCTGTCTTTGTCAACAAGAGCTACATTTAGTTTGGGCAGGAGTCTTTCATTATCAGCACCTCAAGGAATATGAGGAACTGGAGAAAATAGAAAGCAGGACCGTTCTAGGTGCCTTGCAGCACTGCTAGAGTCAAGTTGTCAAAAACAATCTCTCTCCCTGTGCAAGATGAATTTGCATATAAACTGCACAGGCTGAATCAATCCTCTCTTTCTCCTTGGAATGCTGCACGACAGCATTTCTGGATTAACTTCCATTAATGATTCCTGTATTCCAGCACCTTTCTTTCTTTTACACCCCCCCCCAAAAAAAAAAAAATAAAAATATGGGTGTTCAGAGGGACATATCACAGGACTAATATATGTGGTATATTCTTGGTGTCCAAGGGGACATATTATCAGGTAGGTTTAGTTCTCCCAAAACATAGTGCTCACACATAACTAAACCAGAGTGCTGTGTGAGATAATGGGGAAAGGGTGGTTCCAGGTGTACCTAAACACCCACCTGATTTCTACTCTTCCTCCCTCAGGAGACAGAAAGCTCCTACAATGTGGCAGCACATAATTGCAGCCATGTCTTTCCTTCCAGCCCCTCACTAACCCCAAAAGGCACAAAAGTCCCTTCATCTGCACATGCAGTGAAAAACAAAAAACAAAACAAAACAAAACAAAACAAAAGCTCAAAAATTGATGTTCTCCCTACTTAGGGAAGTAGAAGAGCCAGAAGAGACAGCTCAGGCCTCAGTAAATACAGAGCAGACCTGGTTATACAACAGATAGGTGGTTACTTCTTGAGTTGATGCCCACATATATTCGATCAAGTCTTTATTATTTTGATCAAGTAAGGCTTGTTAAAGAAAGATTTTATTCCAAAACCTGAAGATTTGCTAAGCACAATCATTTGTCACCTTGCAAGTGAAACAAACACATAAATAACATGATTTTTATTTTATTGTACAGGGAAAAAAGCCCAGCATACCCCTGCCCTCCTCTGTTCTCCACCTCCACACACAAAACACTTAAAACCACAGGATTTTCACTCACCCATAAACAAATCAGCGGTTTAGCTCTTTTTTTTTTTTTCTTTTTTTTTTTTTTTTTTTCTTACTGGCAGGAAATGCTCTTCTCTGACCTGGAAAACTCAGCAAGTTTCTGAACAGATATATCCACATTTCTGGGTTGACTTCTTTTATTTGTTCTTTAAGAGAAGTCTGTAAAAGTATTTTGGTCGAAGATATTGGCCCATACCCAAATAAAAAAGAAAGAAAGAAGAAGAAAAAAAAAAAAAAAGCATTGTAGCAGAAAATATATTCTGGGGATGTGTAAAATCACCTTTAGATAGTTTCATATTGACCCATTTTCTCTTTCTCAACAAACACAGAGTATTTTTCAAAACAGTGAAGAAACCTTGTGTGAGTATACCTGTCTTGTAATGTTTTTCCATGCACAGTGATCATGTATGCAACTGACCTAGAGAAAGCAAAAGATGAATTCTATGTGATGGAGGACATCCTGTTTGTATACTCTGTAAAAACGTGTTGCAATATTCCAAAATTGGCAGCTGCCTCTTTTGACAGACAGACTAAAGAGAAGACAGAATTTAGCCATAGCCACAGAAGCAATATATTTGTTCAAGTCATGTACCAAGAACTACCTTTGCTGTTCAATCAGATTCAACTCTTTTTAAATAATATGACAGAATTTTTGCCTCATGTTAATGTAAATAGGCAGTGTTCCAGATATCTCCACTGAGAATATCATTTTAAAACTAGGCAAACAAACAAAAAGAAAAGCCTCTTGAATAGTTTCAATTTTCTAGAATTTGCCAAGGCTGCTTACTGCTAGGCAACTCTCCCTACAGCACTATTTTCTTGGACAGAGAGCCCAAGTTCCCTGGCTTCTTCAAGCCTTCTGCCTTGTAAGCATTATGCCCATAGAATGAGCAACAATACACAATTATTTGAAACGTCAGAACTAAACAAAACAGTTCACATTTTGAGTATCAGGTGTCAACTTCCCATAGTAAATCATTTACAATTAACCCTTAGCAGAAAAATCAGAGGAAAATTGTATTTTAAAACTTGCAGTGACTGGAATTTTCTTTAATTCATTCAGTTTGGTATGGGGGCTTTGCAATTTCAGAAGAGTTAAGAGGGCCACTGTACTATGAAGAGGAAAGATGTCTAAAAAAAAAAAAAGTAACTTCTCCATCAGATTCTTTTCCCCATGCCATCTTGTAGGCATATGCTGTGATTTTTCTGCTTAAATGTATTTTAAATGCCTAGCACAATTTGGAGTATTAGAAGACAGAATAGACTGAAATGTGTTACGTTTTCCTCATGCACTTTCAACAATATTTGTGTTGAATGTATGACATTCATGATAGTCCATTAATGGACATGAACCTATTTTGAGTTCTCTTTTGCCAGGTTACATACAGGAGCACTTCAATGTATGAGAAAAATTAATAGATTCTCCTTACTTACAGTGCCTTTATTAGAAGTCTTTCATGGCATTTGCCATTATAGGACTCAATTTCTGAAAGAAGGATTTGAGCCAGCATGTAACATGCAACCCTAGTCTACCTTCACCTGTTCTCTTATACACGAGGTTCAATGAGAAACAGGGGGATTCAGAAAGCAAAACGAGGACTGAGAAATGAAGTCAAAAGTGCAAGACATACATTTCATGCTGATGACAGAGTGCCTTGTGGTTGTTCTCATCTCTTTATAAGCCACTGGGGAGCTGTGGCAAGTCACTGGCAAAGCCTTCAATATCATCTTCACCAATTCTCTCCATTGCAAGTCTATCTATTAGAACTGCTGTCCCCATACTGTGAGTTAACCCTAAACTGATATGAACAGTGTTGCATATTTATTATTTATTTATTTTCCCTGTAGAATAATTTTTTTAAAAATATTTGCTTTTCCTGTAGTTCTTTCACTACTGGCCATTCAATATGATGTAAATCTGTCTACCAACAGGTGTTTGGGTCTTCGTGTCCAGTAGACTGGCAGTCAGGAAGCACACAATACAGAAAATAAGATACATGCCAGAGTATGCTCCTAAAGTTTCCTTTTTTGATCCTCACACCCACATTTCTTTAGTCTCAGGCAGATGCATTCTCACGGGACCAATCCCACTGTGTAAGCTACTGCTTCCTTGCAGGGATATTTTGCCTTTAGAGCTGGCTGTCAAGCAGCACTGCTGGGAGCATCGATGCGGCTGTCAGGAGGTGGCACCATGGAGATACAATTGACAGCGCTGTCCCCAGGGCGGCCCCGCTCTTCTTTGTGATTGGCTCCAAAGCAAACTCTGAGCTATCGGTTATTTTTCCAGTAAGAGCATAAAACACTAATTCTGGTTTCTGGTTGGACATCTGATAGGAATAGCTACGTCACTTGCAAAAAAAAAATAAAAATAAAAATAAATAAAAAAAAAAGGAAGAATAGGTGTTGTCACTACCTTCCAATAGCAGGTGACCAAGGTGAGTGACATTGTGCTCCATCTTGTTCAGAAATGAAGGTGTAGATATTCCTACTCTAATTACCATTAAAAAAAAAAAAAAAAGCATACAGAAAGTAGAAACCACATTGAGTGTTAGTAAGATCAAGCACAAAAATAGGTTAAGCACATTTAAATAAAATTAGAAAAGCCTATGTGAGATACCCAGTGAACAATATGAATACTATCTTGTTATACTTTCCGTAATTATATCAGAGCTAAGGAAGTGATCAGAAAAGCTTTGGTACAGTTGTTGAAGGACAATAAATTGTATTGACAAATAAGACTGAGATTGTTTAACTTTTTATTTTTTTCTTCACTCTCCACTTAAAATGTCAATTGCAAGTCAACAACTAGCATGCCAAATCCAAAGACTAAAACAGGTTACTAGAGCAGGTTACAAGAATATATTTTGTTGTTTTCAGGTCAGCTATGCCAAAAAAAGATTTGCAGAGAAATAGTCTGGGTCAGACATTTGTTACAAGGAGATTTGTAATTATTTCTGAGAACTCACAGAAGAGAGAGAAGTGCCAGAAGATTTTAAAAACACAAACTCATGTTTTAACTGATGAATGGAAGGAGTAGGTTGGGGGAAATCACTGAGTTCTCTCTTCTATTCTCAGAACAAAAGTCATGTAAAAAAGAAAACAGAAAGACAATATTTTAGTAGCTAGTAATAACTTAGAAGGGAAAATGACAAATTGTCCTGTGAAGAGATTTGCCGTAACATTTCTCAGACTTAGTATTCAGCATAGTTATTGTAGACCTGGAAGATGGTCTGGAGAGCCTACAAACTTAACAAGCACACAACAGCTGGAAATGACTGCTAGAACGCAGAGGAATAGGCTTAGAATACAAATAATCTTGACAAAATGGAAGAATATCGTAAAAACGAACAAACAAAATAAAACATAGGTGCAGTTCAGTAAGAACAACTGCAAATATTTACACTTAGGTAGGAAAGAGGAAGTGCACAAACAAACATGTAGGGAGAATAACTGGCTAAGCAGCAGTTTTGCAGAGGTGGATCTAGGTAATACAGATCACAAGCTGAATTATGCGACAACAATGTAATGCTGTCATGAAAATGGCAAATTGTAAAAAGATAACTATGAGGAAAAATGGAAAAAAAAATGAGCTTGCTGAGAGAAGTGACATATTTGACACAACAGTAGAAAAAATAGCAATGGGAGTCTTTCAATTGGGAGTGTATAAATATTAAAAAAAAAAAAAAAAAGAAGAAAAAAAAAAGAAAGAAAAATAGCAAGTGAAAATAAGCCAAAGAAACCGAAGTGGAATAAATATATATTATCAATTGTTTTCTTAAGGAAATTTAACCTATTGCAATTTCACTCTTATGCTGTATATCAGAGGTTAATATCTGAGTAAAGATGGCTAAATTGGCTTTTTTTTTTATTATTGAATTATAATCACTTGAGCAATTATAAAAACAGGTGTTGCTGATTGAAATTAATTATTCCTTCACCTGATCACTATACAGCTGATAAGAACTCCAGATTGCTACACAAGTACTCTCTCACTTGTGCTGAAGCCTTCTTGAAAGGCATTTATTAAGCCAAGATGCTCTGGAAAGAAACTCCACTGAAGGACAAGGACAAAGATTAAAATCTTCTAAGAAAGAGCATGCAGGCTGTGGTGTCTGCAGATCTTGATTTGATCATTAAGTAGCCTTGATACTTAGTTGACTGTTGAACAGAAGTGTTTTCCATATGTCTACGGGAATTTTCTCAGGCTTCTAGACCTATCGTTTAATCTTATACCTTGCAGTCTATGAAGTTTGCAAGAGTGCAATGCAATAATATATTTAGTGGCTCAGCAAAGAACAAGTTAAAGTAGTAAATAGCACGTCTGCAGCTTAGCCTTAGCAATAGGATAACTGGAAAAACATCAGGAGGTTCAGAAGCAGCAGAAATATTTTCCACGAGTGGCAAATATAGCTCAAAAATAAGCTGGGCTGCAAAACCACTGGATATAGCTGCTGCTCTAAATGGAGTACTAGTACTTTGTAGGAAGTAGTAGGCATTATCTGAAATATTCTGATGGGTTCAATACAATTCTGTATAGATGATAATAAGGAAAAAGCCTGCTCTAAGGTAGTTTATCTGCCATTTATGAGATATTCATTCTGATTTCCCTTTCTCCATAATTTTCCTTGAACATTTTTTTCTGGTCTGGAGTAAATTAAGGGAGACTTTCCTTAGTAAGCTGGCTACACATTAGGGTCCATTAGTGCCCTTTGAAATTTTAATGTGGATTTCAGTCATTCTTCTCATCAATCATAAATTACAGAGCGTTGTATATTTGTGTCACCATTGTAAGTGACATTACACCTTATGTTTGCTATCATCACACAGCAGGCTATGTATTCTGAGTAAACTTTTTACATATACCCGTGAAAGTCCAGTTTCTTTAGTAATGTGTAGTAATGTAATCCAGTGCTTTTGGTTGCTCAAACAAGCATAGCAGTTTGTGTTTTGAAGTACTAAGATTCTTCAGCCTCTAAAATGTAAGTCTGTATTTCACTCTGGAGAAGCTTGCATATGTAATGATTTCCTTCTTCCTATTTGATACAATTATTTTGTAGATGGAACACAATTGCTTCAAATGCTGACTGTCCCAGCTTTATCAAGGAATATGGAATTTAAAAGAAGCTATCTACAAGTTTTTTAGAGGAAGACAAATGTAGAATTATAACACTGTTCTTTCACTCCACTGCTGCATTCTGCTTTTGCTTACTTTTGTTTGAGTACTATGAGAACTGACATAAGTTTACTCCAAGTACAGATGTTGTAGAGACAATGCTAAGTTAGACCTTAGCATGCAGTCTGAACACAGTTTGTCAATCCAGCTGCTTTGCCTTTTGAGTAGGGCAACGCTGACAGAAAGCTTTCTCAGCTCACTACTGTACATTCTTATCTCAGTGGATGATCTCTGCAAAGATTAATGCTCTTGGTAAAAACCAAAATATCAGCTGCCAGAAATAAAAGAATAAAATAGCCTTTATAAAAGAATATTTTCTATGTTGGGAAGAATTGCTTTCAGGGACATAATTTTTGAAGAGACCTTCCTAGTGGTTGTCTGGACTTCATCTAACCCCATCTACACAAATAGGCTCCGGGTGGTTGTGGACAGTTGGACACAGGTTAGAGCAGCATCCTAGAGAATCGTTTTCAAGTTTCCAAATCAGCAGTGGAATCATTGGTGGTAAGTGTCACTAGATTTTTAGACAATAAATGTCCTAAAAGCAAAGCTGGCTGATCTTGCAGAGAGAAATAGAAAACTTTCAGGGAGCAAGAATGAAGTAAAAGTTGACTGATAGCAGAAAAAAATGATAGCATTTCATGAGAATTTTACTTGAAAAACTGCAATGAGAACTATTTAAGAAATTCCAAAGAAGTGCTTTTATATGCTTTGAATTCAACAAACGAAAATCATGATTTACATAGGTCATTTTTAAGTATCAGTAACTTGGACAAGGATATAGACAAATCATTCATAACGTGCACAGTTTAGAATGGTCTCCATAAGTGGTTAAGTACCATAACTGAAAAGTGAAGTCATTATGCCAGATATCTCACTAAGGTTAGGATTTTTTTTTTTCAAAGTCACTAGCTGACTTTTATTGATCATTTCTGGAAATTACTGTTGGCATGTATACTGTACCTGCACTCTTTTTGATAGTAAATGTTTGAGTGGCTCTGTGTACATGAATGAAATGTATGCATTTCTCTGTGGTACTCCAGTTTATAGGTGTTATCAAATAATGTTTCCAGGCTAAATTTCCTTTATTGAATTTGTAATAAGTATTTTCATAAAGATTCTTTAATATTTGTGTGCCATTAATGAATACTTCACCCAGTGAGCTGTTTAGTAAAAACAAAACAACACAAATTTGGATAACATTTTCACTGAAATATTTTGATTATTCAATAATTTCCACCATGAATCTGAAGGTTGAAAAAGCAAGCCTGTGTTATTTCTGTCTTTTTAGAAAAACCCAGCCTAACATTTTAGAAAGGAAGAACGTGTTATTTTTAATATTGAACTACTTAAAGATGTGAAAAATTTCATAACAAAAAATGTCTTGAGCTTATAGAGAAATGCAGCACTTTCCATACCTCAGTCTTTGAACCCCCAGCTTTCTATGAGTCTTTGCATGTGGCCTGCTCAAACCTACTTTGCTGGTTGGTATTTATTGCTATAATTTGTCAACAGTCACCTCTGACTTGGCAAACCATAGTTTCAGGGGTATTCTGAGGGCACTAAGCACTACCTGATGATGTGCTAGTGTAGGGGTCCCAAGAGATGGCGTATATCACCACAGTTCCACCTTGTTGGCTTGATTTTGATGTGATAATTTACTCCCTCCTTCATCAGTTTCTCAACCATAGAAAAGAGGTTTTACTGATTCCATAGGTTGTACCTCTAAGAAAATTAGCTTATTTTCATAACTCTTCCCGTCTAAGCTTGAACTGCAGTGTCCTTAGACAGAAATATTCTCTGTATATAGAGATTTGTACATACGCAATTTAATAAAACATTTATTTTTTACTGACAGGTGATATCATGCAAAGGGCTAGTAAGTACAATGCCTATCCATTTATTTTTTTTTTTTTCCTTTAACCAGCTTCACCCATAAATGTGCCATGTGAGTTTGGTTATTACTAGAGTAACAAAGGTCTGATCATCATCAGAAATGCTAGAAAAAATTATTAAAAACTTATTAAATGCCCACAAAAGCTGGATTACACTTCTTGCTCTTCCACCATAGGAGGAAATGTCCCATGTACTCAAGGGTATGTTAGGTAACCATAGAATCACAGAATGGTTTGGGTTGGAAGGGACCTTAAAGACCACCCAGTTCCAACCCCCTGCCATGGGCAGGGACACCTCTCACCAGACCAGGTTGCCCAAAGTCCCATCCAGCCTGGCCTTGAGCACTGCCAGGGATGGGGCATCCACAGCTTCTCTGGGCAGCCTGTGCCAGTGCCTCACCACCATCACGGTAAAGAATTTACTCCTAACCTCTAATCTAAATCTCCCATCTTTTATTTTAAAAACATCCCCCCTTGTCCTATGGTTATCTGCCTGAGCAACAGGTTGGTCTCCATCTTTTTTATAAGCCCCCTTTAAGTATTGAAAGGCTGCGATGAGGTGTCCCCAGAGCCTTTTCTTCTTCAAGCTGAACATCCCCAGCTCTCTCAGCCTTTATTCACAGGAGAGGTACTCCAGCCCTCTGATCATCTTTGTGGCCCTCCTCTGGACCCACTCAAACAGCCCCACGTCCTTCTTGTGCTGGGGGCCTGGACACAATACTCCAGGTGGGGCTTCACAAGGGCAGAGCAGAGGGGGACAATCCCCTCCCTCCACCTGCTGGCTACTCCTCTGTTGATGCAGCCTAGGCCACAGCTGGCCTTCTGGGCTGTAAGCACACACTGCTGGATTACGTTGAGCTTTTCATCCACCAGAACCCCCAAGTCCTTCTCTGCAGGGCTACCCTCAATGAGTTCTTCTCCCAGTCTGTGTTCCTGTCTGGGATTGCCCCGGCCCAGGTACAACACCTTGCACTTGGACTTGTTGAACCTCATGAGGTTCACATGGGCCCTCTTACATAACTTGTCCGGGTCCCTTTGGATGGCATCTCTTCCTTCTGCTGTTTCGACTGCACCACTCAGCTTGGTATCTTCTGCAAACTTGCTGAGGATGCATTCAATCTCTCTATCTGTGTCATTGATAAAGATATTAAACAATACTGGTCCCAGTACAGATCCCTGAGGGACACCACTTGTCACCAGCCACCACCTGGACACAGAGTTGTTGACCACAACAATCAGGGTGTGGCCTTCGAGCCAATTCTTTACCACTGAATGGTCCACCCATCAAATCCATATGTCTCCAGTTTGGAGACCATGGCAGTGGGGTTGGAACTAGATGATTTTTAAGGTCCCTTCCAACCCAAACCATTCTATGATTTCATGATATGATTCTGTGATTCCAATCACATCCCTCAATCTACTGGGTATGCTGTTACTAACAGAGCCCAGGTTGCTTTTAGCTGTCTTTGCTACCAGGGCACAGTACTGGGTCATGTTCATGATAATGAACCCCAGCACATCCAGGTCATTTTCTGCCAAACCACCCCCCACCCCGTCAGTCCCCAGCCTCTTTGTGTTGCATATGGGCAATAAAAATGTCATCCACCACGTCTGTGATGCAGGACCTAAACTTACAAACATGCATTCATGCTAATTTTGACCCCTGAAGGAAAACTGTTCACATCCCATAAGTGGCATAAAAAGTGTAACCAATGTCAGAGGTTCCAAAACATTCACTGTTGATACAGTTCTCTGCAGCTCCTTTAACCAGACAGTGGAAGAAGAGCAGGGTTACTGGGGCTGTTGGACTGCAGATAAAGGAAAAAGACATTTCCAGGCTACATATATTGTTTTTCCACTATGTTTTATGACCAGACTACTTCAATACAATTCCAAACTTAGCTGTCACTTTCAAAATTAATTATGATGAAGCAATTTGAAAAATAGATTTAAAATTTGATCAACAATTACATTGAATTTTCTGTTAAGAGACAGAAAATTAGAAAATATTTGGAAAAAAAAAAAAAAAAAGCATAAGAAAATGCTATAAGAAAAAAGTCCTATGGGATTTTTTGTTTTTCCAAAATATTTTAAATTTAGCTTCTGTATTCTCTAGAATAGAAAGTTTTCAGCTCTTTCTCTTTAAGAATGTGTTTGAATTACAAATGTATTTTATTTGCAACTCTATATAGTATATAACATATACATTAGTAATAAATATTACAATTACAAATACAAAATTTAAATCCTTTTTCAAAATTCAGTCACATTCAAACTCACCTCTTTCTTCAAAGGAACCGACCTCTTGATTGCTGATGGAAAGTATCATCATCCAAAAGCTCTACTGAACATGTTGTCATTCTGAATTTATAGCTTGTTATTAGCTGCACTTTTTCCTTCACAGCTTTATCAACACAGTACAATACACACCAGGATGATTTATGATTGCTGAGGGCTAATTAAAAGACACTGATATTACAAGTTAGACTAGTTTATGTCAGACTATGTTATATTCTCTTTTTTCCTGTCAATATATTCATTCTCCAACACATAGAATTAAGACAATAGTAGTTAGATATACTCCTACTTGTTAGAAATCAATTTATGTTTTGCTTATTTCTGAGCAAAGAAATTCTTAGTAAAAAGCCCATCATTTGCAAAATAGCAAGCAATGCATTACATTTACTGCACAGGGACAAAAGCTGCAGATCTATTTATTCTGCTCATCTGAGTCATATTATAACTAAGTAAGTATGATAGGGTTGGGCCCTAATTTATTTTTAAGTGATGAACAATATATTAGGGACTTCCTTAGCTATTCTTTAGTCATTAACACTAATACATGTCGAATTCTCAGTGCTTAACAGAAACCAATAATTCCCCATTGCATTAGTTCTGCATCTTTGGAGATTGGCCAGCACAGATTCTAATGAAATAAGCCAACCATGCAACAGGGGATTTAGGAAGTACTGCTGTGCTGCCTACAATGACATTTTATTACTGATTAAATAATCTCTGAATCTGACTGTTCTGCAGTATTTTGCAACCTTCCACTAACTAGATCCAAATCCTTTATGAAAATAAGAATAATGTGATTCTCAGAGAGTCTAATCTTTTGAAAATGAAGTCAAGTCATTCAAAAACAAGCTGATTAGCTAGTTCATTGCAAATTGTATTCAGGATGTATTCAAGCTGTATATGCAGAGTGTCTTTAAAAACATATAAATACATTTGGGCATACTCATTTTGAAAATCAGTTTGTTCATTCAAATAATAATTTTATTTTTGTAATTGCAATTAATTTTGCAATTGTAATACAAACAATGTTTCACACTCATGCTTCATAGACTCTGCTGACGTTTTAAAAAGTTTCTAAGTGGAGATTTAAGCTAGGGTCCTGGCTCTGTGAAAACCTATTCCTCCCTACAAGCCTCACCTCTATTATGTCTCTGAACCCCTATAGCAATAACAGCATTTTGTCTCATTGCCCAATATTGTACACTGTCTGCATGGCCAGATCAAGTAGCACCCCTCCTTAGAATGGAAGAATGCTACAGTTGGAGCCTTTTCTTTTAAACAACCCAGAGTGTGGCACTGTTCTGCACAGCCTACAGCATGCTATCATCCAGCCACCCTGCAGAGCATCTCCTTCAGATGGGACAGACCCCAGTATCATAGTGGATCAGGGTTAGCAATCTCTGTTATTTATGTAGCTTAATTTACTTTAATTTATGCATAGACTTTTTTTGATGGGTTTGATTATAGGGCAATTTACCTGGACTGAATTTTTCTTGAAATGCATGTCTTATAACACCTCAGACAAGTATCAAAAGCTACTGCATAGGCCTTCTTTCAAAAAAATGCAGTTCTGTATATTAATAATAAGAACTAGAGGAAAATGTAAGATCTCACCTTGTCCTAGGGATGCAATGGCAGTGTTTGAGTTTTGGTGTCCCTAACTGATTTGCAAATCTTGATGTCAGTGAAATGTAATCTATCCTCAGGAAAGACAGCGTTATTTAAAACATTTGGGAGGAATTTTACTGTATTCGTTCCATAGACTCCTTCTTAGCCATAACTACAACTTTCTTTCTGGGACTTCTTGTCATATTTATGGTTCTTACCAGGAGTGAATATGGTTTGTATTTAACAGTTATGATGAATAGTTTTTATGCATCACAGCAAAACTTGATATTTTAAATTTATAGTTGCTTTGAATTTGAATCATGAAATATTCATTACATTTTCACAACAAAAAGTTCTTCTAACAAATCATTCACTCAGTTCATTTTATATACTAATTTCATGTTGGTCTAGAATACAAATTCTGTGCAGAAGTGGGAGCATTACCACAACAGGGATCTAACTACCAAACATTTGGAATCTGAGTATTTGAAGAAATAATGTGACTTTAATTATTTTTTTCCCATAGGCTGGGGTGGAGTCATAAATTCCTTTTTTTTTGGGAAATGCTGATCAGACTCTTGAAGTTAATAGTGTTTGTGTAAGCAGAAAATCAACACTCCTTGCCCTGCTCTGTCCCACAACCTGTATCCATGAAAAGCTGATATGAGCTCCCACACAAATCTTAACTGAAAATATCTTGGCATATTCATAAGCTTCAGACCTACTTAAATAATATACCGTGTTTTACCTGGGTACCTCTGGTTTGATTTTTCTGCAGATATCCTTCTACAGTAAGACGAATCACCGCAGAATATTGTTTTATATGAAAGAACAGAATAAATTGTTTCATGATTTTTTACCAGACCCTGAAAATACAGAAGCTCAGACTGCATATTGTACCACTTGGCTTAGTCTTCAAATGTGTATGAGAAGCAGCAGACTTTTTCCATATCCATCCATCCGGTGCTGGCAATGCTAGGGTACAGGGGGAATATTTCACCTCCGTTTCTGACTTCCACCACTGGTAATGTCCAGGCTAGGCACAAACACACAAACAGCAAAGAATTGTTAATACTACCAACAGCTGGCCACCACTTTAGTTCAGCTATTCATATCAGTAGTTGAAGAGGAAATTAGAAAGCCTACAAAATTTTGCCATAATTAAGCCTGACAGCACTTAAAGCAAGTGACGGATTATGCATATTCCTATATGTAAGATTTAGAAGGATCAGATTTTGAAGCTTGGATCATGATTTCTCCCCAGAAACTTGCATGGATCAGTGAGCATCAAAACTGATCCAACAGATATCAAATTAGTATCAGTGATCTATCAAAATTGCTACCATTCTGGGATTGGATCAACAAGAAATTCTAAGATGTGTATTCAACAGTAGGTATAGCTCCTAGCTACCTCAGTAAGAGTACTAGACTTGTTTATGTATTACATTTTCTATATTTAATTCCATTTCGATAATAAAATATTTTCTATATTTTCAGTCAGACAGTAAAAGAAAATCAGCTCTTTAGGCTCAAAATGAACCTGATGTCTCTCTTCTTAACATATCAAACCAAAAAGGTTTCACTTTGTGGATTTTCATTTTAATATTAAAAAATTTTACAAATTAAATTTAGAAAAATATTGTGATGAAATTATTTTTCATTTAGAATATAAATTTGCTGTTAAAGGATCAGAATGACAACAGTCTGTTTCCATGTTTTCTTCAGACTTTTGCCTGACATGTTTCAGAAGTTCTGATTGGGTAAATTATTTGATCGTCTTAAAATCTGAATTATTTTTAATTGTTATCATGTCTATTCACAACTTTTGAAAACATGCTTGTAAAAAATTGCTGTACCATGATGAGTAAAATGCAGCTCAAAGTATTTGATCTTTATTTTTATCTAGGCATTCTGTTTTTTTAAGATCAATACAGATTAGAAGTTATGCTTGGTCTGCAAATTTTTTAGTACAGGGCTCTGTCCTTTTCCCCAAATCTTTATCGCTTTGACTATTCTGTGGGTACACAATGAATGCAATCAAAGAAAGAAAAAACATTATAAAAGCAAGACAGAATACATTCATTTAATTTCTGTGAGACAAATGTTTTTAAAGTCTGAATCATGATTTCAACACTTTAATGTGTCAGTGAAAGAATCAAGCTATGTGTTTGATAGATTTGCTGAAGACAGAGCTTGACCAATACGCCTTTAGGCAAATCCTTAAAAGATCAGCATTAGTATCAGATCCAGACAAAGAAGTATTTCCAGCCACAAGATACCATCAAATTCCATTGTGGATTCAAAAAGCAAATGAAATTATGAGAAAAATAAATAAAAGGTTGTTAATTAAACTAGTAAAATAAAGGGGAGAGGTTACAAAGAAAAAAAAAAGAATTCTGAAGTATAAACTGAGAGAGAAAACTGGAAATTCCATCATTAGACAATAGAGTATGCAAGAGCACAACCCTTAATCTCTGCCGTTTCTTCAGTATAAACAAATCTGCTGGTTGCTAGCATTATTGCTGAAAACAGATCTCATCAAATTATACACAAAGAATAAGTTTCATGTTTTAGAAATAAAGCTATTACTACCATTATATGTCTTTCTCTGGGAGACCCACATTTAAGTCGATTGAAAACAGTCAAAGACACAGTTTCTTATTAAGTAGCCAACAACCTGAAGGCACTGCTTTCTCTAAACACTTAAAGAAAAAAAAAAAAAAAAAAAAAAAAAAAAAAAAAAAAAAAAAAAAAAAAAAAAAAAAAGTAAATAGGGAAAGGGGTCCAGAAGGCAGAATCTAATGTAATTTAAAACTGGAATTACATCAGCAGTTTCAAACAGATGGCAGAATGTGGAGATAAATGTGTTAGCTCCTTTAGCTTATTTGGTCTCTCCATTGTTTGCATCATTAAAAGCAGGAATAGTTTACAATTTAAAAATATAGTAGGTATTATACATTGGAAAAATGGACATTCACCTACTGAGTGGAAGGAAGTAGGATTAAATTAATTTGCCATACTTTAATGTACAGTATCTGGGATGCTTTAGGCAAGTCTGCAAATAGGTTTCCTAGGAAATGAGATGAACAAAAATATAATGACCTTGAAATTATACCCCCAAATGTCCCAAGTATTTAGCAACCTGGCTCAGAAGTGGTAATTACATAAAAAATACAAAAGATCCTTAATTGCTTCAGTTATAGTGTATCTAGGCAGGTCAGTTACTGTACACAGCTGCAAAAAATGGTACGTGATTAATAGGGAGTTGCTTATGATAGCGCTAACTAGCTAGTGTATAGTGCAAAACTCTCATTTCTTTTCCAATTAAAGAAAAAAATCTGGTTTTGATTAGGCTCTTCAGAAGGTCTAAGTCTGTAGCAGCAAAATACTCCACTATCACGTTGTTAAATGTCTTAGTCAAGGACCAAGCTGTGTATATTCATGAAAACCAGAAAGAATTAAATAAAGTACTGTGTTAAAAATGCTGCAAATATAAAAATAAGACACTTCATACCATTCTGGCCATCTGAGTTTGTTGGTTGTAAAACAAAAGAGTAAACCGGTTCAGATAAATAAGACCGATACAGGTGCATCTGCAGAGCTTGAACCAGGCACAAACTTTTCCTGTGATTTTTTAAACTGTAATTAACCAAACTGACCGCTTAGCTCTAAACTCATTCCCACAAAGTTTGAAGCAGAAAGCATTCAAAAATCATATAAGAGAGCTCACAATGCTTCAACATAGTTTTGCAGTCCCAAGAGATCAGGGGAAAACACTGAACTGGATGGAGAGCTCTCCAGATCTGTGAACAGGGCTTAGGTTGAGAAAAATGTGCAGCTGTGATCTTTGGAGCATTAAAATGGACCCAGAATGTGCATATACTGAAAATATGAATTGTTCCAGTGCGATTCTCGACCCTGACTATCCCCTGGGTGTGTTCTCCGTGTGTCCATGGGCTCTGTTGAGTTCTGGGTATGACTCCATCGGTGTTTTGGGAGGGGAAGGGACCAGGCTGAGGGCTGAGGGGAAATGCCAGCCATCAAAAGGGCTGGAATCTTGAACATTTCCTCCTCCTTTCATCCCTCAGGAGAGGCACAAAACATAACATCGACAATTCAGTCTCAACTGTTAGCTATAACATCCATTGCTTCACAGAGGTGGACGGAGCAGCTGTCTCAAGCATCGGTTAAGGATTCTTCTCACAGATCTTGGTTCACATGCCTGAGGTGTACTGCACCACAGTAGCTAGAAAGTAATAATGTTTTATATAGTTAAAGCTGAGAGGCTAGGAAATGGAACAAGATCTTCAAACAAATACTGAAGTGGGAATGGGTTTCTAAAACTGTTCTCCAGATCTTGGTCACCCCCACAGCCTTCACTTAAGAACAACAATAACAACAACAAAGTTAAAAGCTGTTTTTCTAATATCTGCTGTGCAAGTGTGCTCATATTCACATATACTGAATTTAAATCCTGGCTAACTTGTAATTTTCAGACAGAGTAATAAACATTTTTAAAGCCGCTATAAGTATCATATTACCCCTTGGTAGAGGATTGTATTTAAAGGCAAAATATAATTATTTTGCATTATGATTTGGCCACTGATGCTTTCTTGCTATTGGGTGATCAGAAAACCACAGTATTATATCAAGCTCTGGGAAAAGGCATCTGGGAAGAGGTTTCGAGAAGTAAATGTAGGCCTGAATACTGCTCTGCTTATTTCTGGGATCATGGAAAAGTAATGGGGGAGAGTTGGGATGCAGGGAATTAATGCATCATTGGGAACTCCTGAGAAAAATCCTGAGTGACCTTACCAGGGAACTGCTCTTGAAGTCTCATTGAAGCAGTCTGTGGCAACCCCTTTCTGCTGCCCTTAAAAAGGTATAGAGGTTGCCCAGCTCTGTAGCCATTCAGCAATGGTTCATTGTGCCCCCACACCACTCTCCTGCCCAAGTCTCCTTGTGTCTTAGAGAAGAGGCCAGACTAAGCTCTGCTGCAGCTTTCTGATTTGGTCCTCTGTAATCCCATCTACAGCATCTGTGCAGGGACCAGCCAAAATCTCACTCATGGAAAACAGTATTTCCTGCAGTGTGGGCAAAAGTCACACTGAGCGGTCTAATTTCCTTAAAGTGCTTGATTTTACATGTCAAAATTCTGGGTGGACAGTGATTCTTAAGTGATGTCTTTCTTATATCCATTCCTACTACAGAGTGCCACTTACCAGATCAAAAATGTAATTTTCATTTTTTAAAATGAAAATGCAGAACATAGACGGTATCCCCCCAAGAGATTTCTGCACAAAACAATATTAACTGCGAGGCAGGTCAAATGTTCACTGACACATCTTGACAATGCCCCTTTTCTTTACGTTGACTCTATTTGATTAAACTGATTGAAATGCATTTCATACTTGTGCTTTGTCAGTCTATATTTTGGGCTTCATGAACAAAATGATACTAGATTGACTTACCCAGATACTTCACATAGCTTGTCATGTCAAATTAATTAACGTTGCTTGTACTGCGTGAGAATATGGAGATTCATCTTTTCATTTCTGCATTTGTTTTATAACTAAGTAAGGGGATGATAAAGCATTAAATAAGTAGTTAATAGACCTTTCAAATGGGTTCATTTCTTTAGAAACAGACAATCGATTTTTCAGTTATACACATTAGGTAACATTAGTTACAGAAAACCAGAAATGTGACAATACTAACCAAGAGCAGGTATGAATTAAACTAGCTGTTGTTTTCTCTTTTCTTTTTTAACTTTTGTCTAATGGATGAAGAAATGGTTAATTACCTACAGAAACAGCTCACACATGCAATTATCATTTAGAAATTTGAACACAGAAAATTTAACTAAATTCCCAAAATCTTATGAGGAGTTTTGTCCTGAAGAGTCTTGTGATATTGCTAGTGAAGTCATTAGAATTTTAACTTCATTTACAACAGTATGGTGCTTCCCCTGTCTCACTTACAGGTATAATATGCATTTGGGCTTTTGGAGTTTCTTGTGACAGCCAAACCCCTTGCTGTTAAACACTATTCTTTAATAATGTAGAAGTCCATTTTAATGCAATTCTTTTTGTAGTAAGTAAAACAAGTAAGCAGTGTAAAACAATTAGTTTTACAAATGCAATTAGAAACAATGATGTGAATGAACTGTATTTTTAGGTAAGAAGCTTCAAATATGATTGCCATTCAAAAAGATTTAAGATGGTCCAATACGTTATTCTGTGTAGAAACTGTCACTATTTGGTTTGGTTCTAAAGCCCATTCCCCCTTTTATTCCTTAGTCATGAGACACATGAAATGGCATTTAAGTCATTTATATACTGGCTCATTGTACATATATTGCTTTATTTCAGCAGCAATGGAGTCAGAAGTCCAGATGGAAGCTATCGAATCTCTCATTGCCAAAAGTTTTTTCACTGTATTTATAGCTTGCATGCCATAAAAATATATTAATACATTTGAGTGCCTAAGGAAGTTTATACTGAAGAGAGGAGAGGAGAG